>NC_049210.1:16039069-16386569 GCF_013347855.1 Anguilla anguilla
TCAATTGTTGGACTCTTGGGAAATTTAGATCCCTATTGCTGGTTATATCCAGCATCACAGAAAATGATTTGTGTAAAACCAATTTTGATTGAGTATTTTAACTCAAAAGAGCACCTATGGTTCCTATTTAACAAATATAAATTTTGTTAGGGATTATTGAGGATATTTCTGTGCACAATGATAATACATAGAAAATAAACAAGCAAACATGATTTAGAAGTTGTTCTGGTCAGAGACACATAATCATAGTGTAATGTACAAAAGGAAATTATGAATATCACCAGGAACACTGGCTACAAGCCATAGTACAAGGCATGTGTACTTCCATCAGGAGGTGCATGCAGCGGCTAAATTGAACTTAATCCCTGTTAAAGGTTTCAGAGAAGAACCAGAACCCCTTTTTCAGGTGGTTTGATATGTCTGTGCAGCTGTACTTTTTGAAAGGTCCCTCATAGCGCACTGCGAGGCATATCAGCAAATTTCTCTCATGACAGGTAATTTATTTGGAATACCATGACAGTGTATGTGTATATGACTGTATCTGTTACTGTAGAATGCCGGTGCAAGGGTTTTTTACCTGAAGTTGTATCCGGGGGCCACGTTGTTGTCAGTGTACTTGTTGTCCAGTCTACGGAAAGAGTACTTCGGGACGCACTTGTTTTCAGGCATGTCCAAGTTGCAACTCCAGTCAATCAAAATCCCAATCACCCCTCCCTGGGCCAGCAAGAGCACAGACATGTCATAAGGATCATCACTCGTGTGTATTATTACTCCAAGTACAGAAATCTCAGGTCTTGTGCAGTTAACAGCTACAAATCGTGACACATATAATGCATACATAATGTATAGCCCCCACCCCCAAAAAAAACCCATGTGCTGAAACTCACCCGGCCTTCACAGAGACTTGCAAAGACCCTCACTCCCCTCTGCCCTTTTTTAAATAATATTGAGTGCTTACTTACTATATATTGTACGTTCATTCAGGGGTACCAAAGAGTAATTTTGTGTTTTTTCAACTGTAGTGTTCTATTTTAAAATCAACCAATAGTGCCCTCGTAGACAGGTATAGTACACTTCCACAGGTTCAAGTCACAAGAAGCCAATGCTTTATGGCTTATCCTGGAAGCATTGGAAAAACTCATTTACAGAAGTGGCAATGTGAGGATTACCTGAGCAAGCCCTCCCAGAGAGCCAGGTGGTATCCCTAGATTCAGTTAATAATATGCTACTGGGACAAAGTCCACATCCTGCCTACTGCAGCAGCTGTGGACCATCAGTTTGCATTATTAATCTACGCCCAGTCAGCAAGAATTAAGTGCACAGGTAAACCCTGTTCAAGATCACTGTTTGTGAAAATTGGTGAAGGGGAGGGGGATTGGGGGTCATAGAAATATATGCTGATCTCAGTGGCATGAACAACAGCTTCTTAAAGTGGTATTAGAATCACGTGTTTTCCTAGTTATTTTACTGTAAAAGACCATTTGATCTCATGCTTGACCTTTGCTGTTGTAGCTCCCAGGGGGTATGTCTGCTGGCCTTAGACATGCATTTGTTTATTTGTAGAATGCCTGTGGAAGGTTCTATTGCAATTAATTTCACATTTTCCTTTGTCATGTCTGTTGCTAAGCATGGGTCATGCAAGTCTTTTGTGCTTACAAATAAGGACAAAACCAAGCAGTGTTGTTATAGACTCCCGCTGAGTATGCATCACTATTGCTTTACAGAATGAATAAATATGTTTCCCCGAGCATTACTCAATATACATAATTTATGATATTTCCATGACCTTCCTACAGAAAAAAACACTTTCTGCCTCCTGCCTGTAGGCCTGGGGGGCAGGGTAATGGGGTCAGAGCAAGGGTCCAGAAAGGAAATGAGCAAAGAGGTTACGACTGACATGTACGGCCATGTCCTGGAAGTCCTCATGGGCCTCGGCGACGATGTCTCTGAAGCGGAAGATGGGGCAGTTGGGGTCGGTTAGGCGGTTGAAGGTGCAGTGTTTCAGATAGGAGGAGTTAACATGAGGCAGGATGTTTCTCCTGCATTAATGACAGACCAAAGAAATGGAGGGATCCAGCATTGTAAAACTGAGCTCACCGCTGTCGAAGCAGCCACCTTTGTACAACATATTTCAGCAGAACACGTAGGCCTATTCAAAGACAACAGTGCTTAATGTTTCCTCTTGTGTTCATTTCAATTGAAAACAGTTGCTTCAGCTCGTAAGAGAAACGAATTGCTCACTTATTGACGTTGAATTTGGGGTATTGGATGCTGTTCTTTATAAGCACAGTGAACTCTTCTGCATCAGCCAACACTGCAGGCCTATGAAAGTGAGAAATTACATAACTTCGGCATGTTTTTACAGTCGCAAAACCTGAGGTGTCCCTGATGCTATGCGCCTAACATTTCAAATTTACTAAAATCATGCATTGATCACTGTTCTGACTATCCTCTGGGATTCATCAGACAAGTTTGGTTTATTTTAATCAGTGAGCATACTGTTATACTGCTCAAGATTGATGCCACACTACTCTGAGTATTTTACTACACTGCTTGCTTGACACAAACATCTGCATTCATGCATAAAGGGACACATAAACACTTCCTTGTTTGTTACTGGATATAAAATTAACCTATACAGTAAAATAATACCTGAAGAATTCTCAAAAAAACTGTTGTAGTGACAGACCTGTCTGGAATGTTAATTACTGTGGTCTCCCACCATTCATTTAAAATTTTTTTTTTTTTTTTTTTTTGTCTGTCGGAGGATGCAAGAAATACCCTATCTTTTAAAATACACTTTATACCTTAATAAAGAAATTCACTGACAGGGGAAAACAGTAGCCGTTTCAGTTATAGTGTATGGTACTGTGTGTAACTACTGGCAAAGCCACAATGTAACATAAATGTAACGACAATCAGAGCTGTCTTCAATATATAGCTTTGTCAGCAATACATATCAGAAAAGCAAAGATGAAGGAAAACAGCAAAGAACCACACAGTGACCTCTGGTGTTCAAACTGTAAAAACTGGAGTTCAGTGGTAGTAAAATTGATTCACATTGTAAGATTAAGTATACCATTTCATTTGTATAACCCATCTTCAAAAAAAAATCATTACAGTACAGTTACTTTTATAATTGACTGAAATACAATACTTTGATTAACACGAATATAAGTACTGTAAGACATTCATATATATTTACCCATCAATTTTAGTATAGCTTTTGAATCAAGTTTGAAAAATTGTGTAATCCTTTAGTATGCTTTCTGAGTTGTATTTTTTCAGAAGTGTTTTTGTAGAATTCAATAACTCACTCAGGCAGGTTTGTGTCTATTTCCAATGGGCACCAAGCCTTCACCTCGCACGTCTTGACAGTGTCTGAGTAATCCATACATTTCCCTGTCTGGATACCTTGGGACAAAATTGGACATTTTTCAGCTGCAATCCCCATTAGACAAGGAAAATGCTGAACTGTGTTAATCTTGACGCTATAGTGTGAATGGACAGAGCCCAATATCTGTGATAAGTGCTTAATGAGTTTGAGTCTCAAGTGTTGCCAGACTAGCTGGTAGAATGCCTAGTCTGAACTGCTTCCGTACAATTGCTGCCATATTACTAAGGTCCTGAATATTACTGACTGTTAGACATGTAACACAATGTATATCAGTGATGTTCCATTCTCAAGAAGACATACATATAGCTTATATCATGTAAGATATCACGATATTGTGGCCTACCGTTGCCGTGCACATTGCTGAATCCTGCAGTGCAGTTGCTGTCTGAAGTACAAATGGTGGACGGGCTAGGGAGCTGAATAAGAAAGAGGGTTACCTTAAGCCATTTCTTACTGAATAATAAATATAAAAATAAATAAATCCTATTACCAGTATATCAGATAGATAAAGATAAGAATAATATTTGCTTATCAGAAAATCTAACCATGCTGGATCCTGAATTTAAGTGTATTTGTTCAGTCATGACAGGTAATTTAACACAAGGTCCAATTTAGAAGACTTCCCTTGACAGTGCACTGAATATCTGACTCTTGACAGAGTAAGGTTAAGGTTTGTAACCCAATCACACTGTATGCCATTACTAATGCTTTTATTTAGTGACCTCACAGTGAGATTACTTTTTTACCCTTTATATACAGCATACATGTATTTTCCTTTGCATAAAGGGAATTATGAATGCTGTTCAGGCTGTTGGAAGCTTGAAAAATGCACACAGAAGTAATATTCTCCAGCAGTATCCTACCTCAGCACAGGTTGACTGTGTTTGGTTCTGGGTGACAATCAAATTTGTCAATACAAAGAAGGAGTTCTCCGCCTGTCACAACACAGTAGCAAATCACAGACTAGAGATCATTCTGTGCTTCACAACAAATCTTTGATCAGAGGAAAGCAGTGTATCACCATTCTTACTCGACAGCCTGGAAAACATATTCTTGCAGTGCTGTACCCTGAATAATTGACAGGGAGAATGGAGGATGTCTCAGTCTGAGGCCAGCTGCCTACTGCCTGTGCCTTTCTCAGGCAGCTGCCTTGTGACTGACACACAACCACTGTGGGGTGCATGTTGGCTATAGACTCTAAACTTGGGGTATCTCAATCAATCAATCAATCTAATTTTATTTATATAGCGCATTTCACAGCAATGGTCACAATACACTTCACAGACAACCCTGGCCTAAACCCCCACAGGAGCAAGCCTAAAGCAACAGTGCCAAGGAAAAACTCCCTGTGGCAGATGGGAAGAAACCTTGGAAGGAACCAGGCTCAAGGGGGAAACCCATCCTCCTCTGGAAGGCTCAGGGTGTAGATTGGTGACCAACATGGTCAGCCAGTCAATGCTTACATTGATCAAATTGGTGGCAAATAAATGACATACCTGAGATGGTATGATGTAGTCAGCCACGTCCCACGCTTGGACACCCACGTCGGGGATCTTTGCCAAAGCATTGCCCTTGACCTTGGTGGTAACAGAGCTGATGACGGAGTCTGTGTCTTGGTAGCCCCGCTGGATCACACAGACATACCTGGCATATGAAACAAGCGGTGGCACAACAAAGTTAGACAAAAATGCACTGAGACAGACCTAATGACAAAAATAATTGAGCATGCAGGATAATATTGGGGGTTGTATTGGTATTAGTGATAATGGCTTAAAATGATATGATGGGCCAATGTGATGATGCAACATACATGCTTCTTTGAAGCAGCACATTTGATCTGCCTCTGGTGCTTTTAATTAAGTGGAAAAAATGACTTACTCAAAAAGTAGCCTTGTATCTGTTCATACATCTGTTCTATTCATAGTCATTTATTTTTTTGATTTATCATTTTTATGAGCCAAACTGACAACGGAAGCTATACAAAAACTCAGTAGCTCCCTAACTCCCTAGCTCATGATCTCTAGCAGCTGCTTAATAACATTCACAAGGTGACGTCTGTGGTCATCTACTTCCATGAATGTGAAAACATGGTGGCAGTTTGCATTTGTGCTTTAGTATGAAACAGGATATCAGCCCCAGAATCTGCATATTTCCATCCCAATAAAGAATGCATTATACAGGCCAACCATGAGCCACATCCGGTCTGGATTACTGGAATCTGTTAAGAAAGGGTCTTTGACCGAACATTTAGAAGTTGGACAACAGTAAGCTTACATTAGACCTGTATGTTTCTCTGGCATCACAGTTTACTAAAATATTTGTTGATGGAACAACATATCCAATATTGCTAAATTTCCTATTTATAGTGCATAATAGTGATAGTCATTTTAGCAATAATTCCCAAAGTAAAAAAAACTGATTTTAATGAAAGAGAAATAAGTAGGATACAATACTTCTCTCCATACTTTGCATCTAGGAAAAAAAACTAGGTTGATGATGTAACTCTTCAGTAGCCCAGTTGGGTTTGATATGTACCGCTTTCCTGCATAATTGAAGTTATCAGAAACACAAAGACCTAAATTGTCATTGTGCTCATTGATGTGTCGGATCGCAGTACTCACCCGATCACATAGCCAACAATAGAAGCCTGAATAAGTCTGTGGATCGTTCCCACGGCCTTGCTCTGGATCACCAGCACTTTGGGTGTTTCATATTCAAAAATACACCGGCTGAGTGCACTGCAGCATCCTTTACCTGCAGCCATGTCTGCAGCTACGTTCAAAACGGCAAGCGAGATAATACGTGTTTATAGACTGCCTACTGTCCTTATCTTTACAGCTGTTAATGACGCTGGTCCTGCAGTCATGTAACCGCTCTGGTGAGTCGTTCATTTTAAAGTGAAACGAAATGTTGCTCTTTTGGAAAAACTGGCAGCGCAGGTGGTTCCTTAGCTGTGCGAGCATATTCTGACTGAATCAACTCTGATGCTGAAAACACAGTACAGCCCAAAATAAAGAAGAAAATCCACTGTCGAATAAGAAATAAAGACTTTATTATAAAAGTATAAACAAAAGTATTTATTAAAAAAGATACAGCAAACAATAAAATAAATAGCAATGATAAAATCTGATTCAAGTGAGTGTGCAAACTCGGACCATTCCACAGAATAAGTCTTCATAAACAATGAAAAAGTGTAAAATGTGAATGTTAGAAAATTATACATTTCTGAAGGCCAGCGAAATGTACAAGACAAAATCTGTATACTATGTGTATGCAATACACATATTCAGTGCATGTATTAGTTAATGGGAAAAGGTAATACAATTTAATGCCACTATATGCCTTTAAATACTGACATTACACCAGAGAATGACTGAATGAGGGAGTCTTCTGAAACTCCGACTCCCTTTGAATTGTGCTGAGTTGTGCTGTCGCGCTCTCAAAGCATTGTATCAGAAAATGAGTGGGTCGGCGGCCTGTAGCTCTTAGCCTGCAGACCACTGTAGCGCCCATCCTGGTTTGGGTACTGGCTCCTTATTCGCTGCACACAGCAGCTGGGGATGACCGGGCAAGCGTCTCCCTGGGCGCCCCCGAAACGCCAGTCAATGTAGAGGTGGTAGGCACAGTGGCGGAGCGGGCGGGTGGAGTCCCCCTTGGGGAGGCCCGTGAGGGGCTCCCTGTACAGGAGGGTGGATTCCAGGACGGGACGACTCAGCACCAGGCGAGGGAAGGCGGCCGAGGTCGTGATGCAGGGGCCCTGGCTTTGCCGGCAGCACAGCTGCTCCTGGGGGGCGGGGCGGGGGGCGCAGTGACTGCAGAGGCACCAGGTTGGACGGTTGGGCTCGACCACCTCCATCAGCTCCATTTCAGGGCCACGCCCAGGGGGGGTCTGCACCACACTCGCCAGCGCCCTCATGCTCACTGCCCCATCCTGAGAGCGGGAACACACACACACACAAGCAATCATCATTCTGAGCTTTTGCCCTGCCATCGGTGTACCATTAGATCAAACCATTATTATTATTTTTTTTTTTTTAATTAAAATCTTTATTTTTAATTCATGTTACATAGCTCCAAAAAATATTCTTAAAAGCTGATATTGCCTCTACAAGGTGACACAGTGATCAGTTTGATTATAGAGCTGCAGTGAGACAGCAATTGGCAGTCACATGACCACATCAGTTTGAGTGCCTGGCTTCAGAGGCAGAGCATGTGATTGGTCACACGTAATTCCAGCCTTTGGTTGGCCAATATGATGCGGTCGAAGCTGCCATAATCTATTTGTGTAGCACGTCACAGTGGCCTGACATGGTAAGACTGCAGCCATGCTTTCCTTTTCAACAGGAGTGCTTCCCTTTTAAACAGAATCTGCCCAGTGACTGTGGGGTTGCATTAAATGTGCTTCAGTAAGGACTGGAGAAGTGGCCTACTGTATTTAGAACAGGAAGTGGAAAGTCGCTTATATAGCACAACACTTATAGAGTCTATGGCTTTGTTTTCAAAAAGCACACTGGCAATTTAATTTGTCCTGTAACTCTGCTGGGACATCCAGTCACAAGGATTTATTTCAAATCTGGGAATCCTAAAGTTCCTGGGTGACATCATTGTAAAGCACCGGTTATTTTTGCAGCAATGTGCTCCATGGTCAAATTTCAAATCCTGACAGTGCTTAGTGCTGCTAGAAGTCCAGTGGGGAGACACACAACATGACTCAATTAAGGCAGAAATCATTACTATTGGCCTGTGTGGTTAAAATTCATTTTGACCAAAACATTTTTGCTTAGGCTATTTCATCCTGCTAATCTGGCTATTTCGTCTTTCTTCTGTTTAAAGTGTCATAATAAGATGATGAACATGCATTTATTGTGTGTCGGCGTATTATGGCAAATACAGTTATTTTTATCAAGCTGCAAGTGAATTTGTGTAAAACGCAGATTAGCTCATCACAACTACATTGCTTTTGGAAGTACAAACAGTCTGCACTCTGGAGAAACATTAGAGGGCAACAGGGAAGAGGGTCTGAGAAATAGGCGAATAAACAGATGGACAGACGGGACAGGAACTGATTCAGGAATCTGTGTAATGTGCTTGCACTCTCAATCATGCTTAAAACAAATAGGTCTATTAAATTCTAACACAGTCAGACCCAAGAGAGAACAGCAATAGACCTGCTTAAAGATAGCAGAGCAGGCTGCTAGTTGTTCAGAAGAACTCCACTGCCCCTGGAGTGTATGTTCTAGTTTCAGCTGCTCCCGTCACCAAAACCTAATTTACTCTTACCATGCACCTAATTGGAATAAAACATATATTTTGGAGAAAAGCCTGTTTTCTCTTACAAGCTTAAAACATTTGTGATTGTAATTGATTTGGATCCTACCACACAATTCAGTAAAAATGGGTAAAAATAGAGCATTCATGTGGAAACAAGCTGCCTGGGCTGTTTGGGCAGTGAGTGAATGCATGACCATTTGCTCTGATGTTGCCAGCAATGTCGTCCGAAGAATATAGTTCATGGCTGTCATGACGCATTGTCCCAATATGCAAAAGACACAGGAGAGCAACCAGTTGAGGCTTACCTTTCGGGTATGGCAGGAGATAGGCCTAGCCTCCTGTAATCTCTTCTTCTGTGGTTTTTTTACCACCCTCACATGAGGCTCATCCACAAAAGAGACACAAAGCAAACCCTGGGCAGAGAATAATAAGGCTCCTGTTTAAGAGTTCTCTTCCCATTTACATACAAGGTCCAGGCAAGAGCCTCACATTTCAAATAATTCAAATTATGAATGGTGGAAGGGGGGGGGGGTGAACTCTCGCTCACCTGCCTTCTGTCCCGGACTAATTCAAACTTCCTTTCTGAATAATTCTGCTTGGCCTCTTGGGCATAGCAGCTAGTAGTGATGAGCCAATCAATCAATATGGTGGTCTGGAGGGAGAAACCTTCAATTTGTTAGCATGTTTAGCTTCATTAATGCTGCATCATTTCTGTTCCATGCAGGCTTCCTAACAGTAATCAGAGTAAACATGGGAGCACTCACCAATGCATAATAAGAGAGAGTCGATCCAATGTATATGATCAGCTGGATTATACTGAATTTACCTGCCTTCAGAGAGACAAAATAATACCTCAGAATCATTGCTTACAGACCTTTTTCTTAAACATTTTAACTTAAAAAAACTTAGTTAATATGTAAAAAAAGAATGGATATTGTGATATTTGCACTTTCAAACAGAGATCACACTAACCTTCCCAAACACCATAACATCAAACCTGATCCCATGCGCTTTAAACAGTGTCCTCTCGTCCACTCCATTCTCTCTGTAATACCTTGCAAACCTGTCAAGACAAGCCGCTAACTATACATCTTACTCAATAACAGTATTTTGGAGTTTAACTGGCACATTTCATTATGATATTATCTACCTGCATGTTAAGGATAGGGTTACTGTTTGCCATTCTTACAACAGTGCCAGCGGGTCAGTCTGTAAGTCAGTATTAGCCAGTAAGTCAGTATTAGACTATTGAGTGAAAAAAGCACACCCATGTCCTTGTCTGTGCTCTTTACATTCTTTCAAGTTTCCAACATTTGGATGGGCCTACAATTATGTTTGGCCTTTCAAACTAAGAGAAAAAGACAGGCTGTACAAAGTTATTTCAAACACAGTTTGATAACTACCATATACAGATGTAGACTTAATGGAGACTGTGTAGCTGAGAATGAGGCATGGATTTAATGCCATTTTGGGAAACCCAGAATGAATGCATTCAAATGGGATTCTAAGTGTGATGGCCCCCAGGCTCTCACCTTAAATTAAGCCCAGGGTACAGGGTGCGGTTGCTCTCCTTCTCGTCCAACCTGCGAAATGAGTATGTGGGCAGACACCTGTGGAACAGCCGGTCCAGGTTACATTTCCAATTTATCTGGATCCCAATGACTCCCCCCTGTGGTGAGAGAGAAGTTTTTATTAAATCAACTGCCACTGTGTCTGTATGAGTGCAATAAGGATTGTGTAGCCTCTTAGAGTTAAAGGTATTCTATCAGAGTTGATTTCGCAATTAACATTTTGTTGTGTAACATATCTTCTTGTCCAAGGAGACTGGTACAGCTTACATTTTACATGTCCATTTGTAGAGCAGAATGTTTACTGAAGAAATTCAGGTTTTTACTTGCTCAAGGTTACAATCAGTTGCTCATTTGGGGCAGCATATATTGAATGTGCAAACTGGGTTATAACATAACTAGGTCTAGTTCCCCATAGTGCAATACCATAGCTATCAAAAATGATTAATAGCAGGGGTCTTCAGTCTAATACAGAAAGGGCTGCTGTGGGTGTAGACTTTCCTTCCTACCAAGCAGTTAAACACCTGATTCTACTAATCAACCACTAGAGTCTTTGCTAAGGACCTTGATTCTTAGAATCAGGTCTGCTATTGACCCTTTTTGGATTATATTGAG
The DNA here is from genome assembly GCF_013347855.1 of Anguilla anguilla. Taxonomy (NCBI): domain Eukaryota; kingdom Metazoa; phylum Chordata; class Actinopteri; order Anguilliformes; family Anguillidae; genus Anguilla; species Anguilla anguilla. The sequence continues at coordinate 16,049,921 of NC_049210.1, forward strand.
GACCCCTGATTTTGTAGTGTCCTACTTATCCAAACACATAAGTTGTGGCTGTATAATTAGTCCTAAATACTGTAGTATAAAGTATATTTCAAAGCCACTAATTAGTGAACTTGATTGGGATAGTGTTGAAAAGGGACAGGATTCGCACTGGAGAACTGTACTTAATGTGCATGTGGCCTAGGGCTGTGGTTCCCAACCTCGATCCTGGGGACCTCCTGTGTATGCTGTTTTTTTTTTGTTCCAACCACAGTTGCAATCCCAGAATCTTGTGGACATATGGCTGCAAAAACCAACTATTTTGGTAGATAATGAAGAATTCAAAGACAAACCAAATGATAAAGAGACAAACCTGAATTGTGTTAATAAGTTTAACAAATTACGAACCAACTGAAACAAGTGTTGAACAACCTAATTAGGAGCCTATTGGTTTATATAATTTGATCTGTTTAAAAATGTCATGTCAATGACCTTTTTTATGTCATTGATTGCAACATATCACAATAACCACAATGTGAACATAGGACTTATTTTTCATGCCATGCATAGCTATCTCTGACATGATATGGCTTAAGAGGGTAAATAATTCATCTAAACATGACAAGCAGCTAGTTAAGAAAAATTAACAGCTTTTTAAAATTCTGGCATTGCATATTTATTGCAACTCTGGTTGGAACCAGCATACACTGAGGTTGGGAACCACTAGCATAGGAAGACAGACAGTGTCCAATCAACTACAGGAATCATACTTGGTAATGAGACAGGGAGAATCCTGCTGAGTGACACCCTCCCTCTTTTGGTGACTACTTGCAAATTTTGCACCCCATTGTAGGGCTGATTTTTCACCTCTCTGTAACAAGTTACCATTACACAACTAAAATACATTCATGGAAAAGAAAGAAAATTTTCTTGTTATCTGTTGCATCAACAGTACATTTCTTTTACTGGCCAATCAGTGTCTAGTGCTCCTTGAGAGTGATTATAGAAGGTGGCTAACCCCTATTCTGTGAAATACATAATGCGCTATAGCAGAGTTTCTCCCCGGAAAAGTTAGTGGAGGGGGAAGTGCCTCAACAAGTAAGCAGCTGCAGCATGAAGAGGTGAGCAGTGGGTATTCACATTGTATAGCCTACACCTGACCTGGTGAAAACATGACTACACAATGCCAATTTTGTTAAATAGCACCATCGTGCATTTATCCCCCTTCCATTGAAATCTGATGTTTCCACAAAAGAAACCCCAGCACCCATACCTCCACTGCCATTTCAGAGAAGTTCTCCTTGGCTTCCCGCACAATGTCACCCAGGCGGAATTTGGGGCAGAACGGGTCACTTAGTCTGTTGAAGGTGCAGCTCTTCAGGTACTTGTCTGTCATTTCAGGCAGAATATTCCTCCTGGTTGCAAGACAAACACTCTGCTGGAGTTAGACCTGAGTTATTCTATTACATATCTGCAGTGTAATTATTTTGTATCATCTGTGCTTCCCATGGGCAAATCACAGCAGAAATCACCCATGAGTCAATTTAGAGCATCATGTGAATGTGTAAATAACAAGAATTCAATTTCAGTTACTGATATACTTTTAATATACTGTTAATTAAATCACATAAACCACAAGGTGTCAGTCAGGTCTATCATCAAAGTGGCCTGATGTGATTTGTATAACATTATGTTAAAGAAGAACCCTCACCTTATGTAGCTAAAAGCTGGAAATCTGATGTTGTTCTTGATAAGTACGGTGAAATTTTCTGCTGATTCCAAAAGTGCAGGCCTAGGGATAAAGGGTTTGATATCAGTGTTGTTATGCCTTGAATTTGCCTTCAGTCCTCAGTAGAATTGACAACTCATGCCCAAAATACAATCTATATTCATTAAAATGATAAAGCAATTAAGATGAGGCTAATGAATTGATAATATGGTATAACACACCAATGTAAATCTACAAGACACTAACTCTAAAATGAATGTGAAATGCTAATCAGGGATGCTAATATTGTAAAATGAGCACTTCATTCCTATGAATACTTTTTTATATCCATATCCATGGGGCGACATAGCTCAGGAGGTAAGACCGATTGTCTGGCAGTCGGAGGGTTGCCGGTTCAAACCCCGCCCTGGGCGTGTCAAAGTGTCCTTGAGCAAGACACCTAACCCCTAACTGCTCTTGCGAATGAGAGGCATCAATTGTAAAGCGCTTTGGATAAAAGCGCTATATAAATGCAGTCCATTTATCATAAAGTTAAGACCATTTAAATAGATAATGGATTGTATTCTTAGGAGTGTCAGCGAAAAAGCCATAAACAGTTAAACCACAATTTCCTTAATCTTGAACCATTTACGTGAGTAGTGTGAAGTTTTTGTTCCTTTTCAGTATGGTCTTTTTTCTGGTTTTTAAACAAGTTGTGTTTATTTCAGTAACCATCAAATGTTGCAGTTTCCATGAAGTGCACTGTGCTCAGCCTGAATCAGGACCATGGTTTCATTACGGGAAATAAAACTGCATACAACTTGACTCATTATACCCCTGAAAACTAGAATAGAACAGAATAGAAAACTTTATTGTCCATTAAATATAAAATAAAATGGAAATTTTTCTTCAGCTCAATGCTCATTGCAAGTGACACAGACAAAGGTATACACGGATTAAAAAACATAACAGCAAACATTGGACAACCATGAAACTATACATGAAGAACAGATTACAACTGATTAAGAAGATGCATAATGTCTAACACTCAATACCTTCATAAATCATACTACATTTTAAATCAAGTGGTTTAATATAGGTTCATTTTGCACTTAATACATATTATATGTGTTAAATAGATGATTTCATGCTAACTTAATTGTTGAATCAAATTAGGCTGAATCTTAAGTGACTTATAATCATATCTAAATGCCCATGAAATGGAAAAAAAATGTACTCCCGTTTTATTGGAGAAATGAGGCAGTTCTGCATCGGTTGTGAAACTTTCTGGCAGAGTTCCTCTAAATGTGGCCGCTGACCCATGAATCATTCCAAAACCAGAACTAAAGAGCTGAGTACAGTGATTGCATTTTCACTCTACATATCAACGTGAAATATTTTAATCAAACAATTAACTGAAATAAACTACATGTCAGCCTTGATCACAGCACATAGAAAAGAATGTGTTCTATAGTACAGGCTATTACATCCTCAGTGATAGCAAGAATGGGAAGGCCAAATGTGATGATGGAAAGTCTGGCTGTAAAGAAGACTAATAGTGTGGCATGTGAAGCCCTGTGGTGAGGGGCATGGGAGGCCAGAGAACTGCACCCATACCTGGGGGTCTTTTTCTTATTCTCAATAGGACACCAAGCATCCACTTCACAGGTTTTTCCTGTGAGGTCATTTTTCACACAGAGTCCTGTTTGAACTCCTGAAAAAAAAAAAAAGACGCAAAATTGTAAAAAGTCGGTTTAAAAAATAAATGGACACAGGCTAAAATTCTTGAATAGATCCATGAGTGCTTCAGAGAGTGAGAACTAGAACCTTGCAAGCCGAGAGCAGGGGGCCCTACGGAGCAGCTGAGAGTGAGCCTAATAAGCTCATACATCAGCAGGTCAGGGACACATTCCACACTACCTTGCGGCTGAATATTCTAACAGACCAGGACTGAAAGAGTGTACTGAAGTCTCAAAACAGAAGTATTTCCACAAACAGAATCAATGAGAATGCAAGCCTCTATTCCACGGAGCATATCCGCTATTATTTTTAGTCCTTATTGGCGCTAAAAATGGGACTAACTCAGGGCTCATAGGCCTGCTCACGCCTCTGAACAAATAGTGGGCAGTGGAATTAAGGGCCGAGTTTTCAAAACGCAGAGTTATTTTTAACCAGAATCCAGAATTGCAGTATGCCAATTGTTTTCCTGCTGATACTAGCAACTTCGCTAGTTAGCTAGCTGGTAAAGATTCCACACACCCTTTACCAGACCCAAACTGCAAGACTACCCAAGTTTCACAGTAGCAGAGAGAAGCAGTTACAGTACCATGGCTGTGCTGTTCCCAGTGTCCCTTTTGGCAGTCTTTATCTGTGTGGCACACTTTCCCATATGGTGGAACCTGTGATTCACACGCACTTCAGCGACTGGTTGAAAAATTTACGATCATGTGGATTATTGTTATATTTGTGACATAAGCATGATGATACTGCTGGCTCACCTCTGGACATTTTCCTTGTCTTTGTTTTTTTGTGATCACAACATTGGTCACCACAAAAAATGAGTTTTTTTCCTGCAAAGAAAAGAAAGTGACTGATTAGTGGAGTGAGTATCAGCACCTAGCGCTGAACAAAAAGCACGTGTTTCTCAGTCTGTATTTTATACCCAAATTTATACTGAGATATGGCACTACATGCCTTTGTCATTAAAGATCAATTCTATCCAGACAAATAGATGCTTGTGAACCATTAGGTGAAGTATGATTTACCTGGAATGGCCCACTGTAGTCCACAACATCCCACAGCATTTCCCCAACGCCAGGCACCTGGGTTAGCGCAGCCCCCTTCACCTTTGTAGTAACAGAACTGACCACACGGTCATGCTCCTGATACTCCTTATTCCAGAACATCATAATGCTGAGGGATTCATTAATTTCAGTGTTAAAGATAAATATTAGGCTACTTATTCTAGAACATCATAATGCTGAGGGATTCATTAATTTCAGTGTTAAAGATAAATATCAGGCTACTTATTCTAGAACATCACAATGCCAAGGGATTCATTAATTTCAATGAATTTCAAGGACAAATATTGCCGGTCCTGCTCGAATAGAGCAAAAAGAGTATTGCATGACATGTAAAACAATATATTTTGTTTAATAATTTAATAATAAGGAAAGTGCATTGTCACTCTTGTAATTAGCAAAGCATGTTGTTTTTTGTTAGACAACGTGTTCTTGAATGATTTCACATTCCGGGTATTAGGCTACATGCACTGCATTGCAGATTTGGTAGGGTGCGTGGGTGTTCACCACTGAAAACATAAAGAACAGACTGAATTATTTGGTTTGACTTACCAAATAAACATCAATATGACCCCGTTTACAGTCCATTTCAGCGAGCCCAGTTTAGTGCTTTTTATTCTGACAAGTTTATTGGTTTCGTATTCACAGACGTCCAACAAATTGCACGGCATAGTAAATCTTTTACAGAGCGAGACAATCCTAGCCCTCCGTCTCAAGCCAGCCCGCTGTTTAGTGCCCAGCCTCCAGTCACATGGCACGACGAGACTGAATGCGCCAGGCGCTTGGTAGGCTACACACTTTCAGTTCCTTTACAATTACTGTCTTTGTGCGTGTTTTGTAGGGTAAAATATGATAGTTTAAAAGTAAGAACGAGAGCGAACTTTTAACATTTTAAAACCGTATTTCAACAATAAGCAAAACCACGAAAATGAAAATAGCCAAATGTTGCTGAAATATGGAGAATTTTATTATTCTCAGTGCCCACACAGACACACACAAAGGTCTTCTTTTATCGAAGCTGCATGGAAAAACTACGTCAGAAATGTCAACCGCATATGGATGAGGCAACGAGTCGCAATCACCCCAAAAATGTATTGACAGCGAAAAGTGCGTTTAGTGATGACCGAGAACGTCAGTAGCGGAGCCTACCAACTTTGGTTTCAACTCTTTATTTTATATTATACTTATAATACATCAGTATTATATATTGATCCCATTGGATATTCATGTTTTCTGGTTCTTATTTGAATTCAATGTCAAAAATAGTTTTTTTTTTGGTTGCTTCATTCTTTGTAACTATAGCATTTCTTTTAACATTGTGCCAACCAACTCCATAATCAGTGTGCCACCCAACCCCGCTCACATTGGGACCCACCTCTATGGTAATATGATGTTACCCAACTAACATCATTCATCACAGACTTTCAAATCTCATATCAAAATGTAGCTGGTGCATATCTGGAAAGTGATACATTTCCAATATATCTAACACAGTTTTCTGGTCTGTTTATTGTGAAGACATTTTTTCTTTCGTTACTTTTGATACTACAAAATTGAAACGTTTGCCTCACAAAAAAGTTAGCAATATTTTAGATGTTTTAACATGATGCATGACTGCAGTCCAACAAAATTAATATTTTGATTTTACATTATTGTGTCTGTGACCTACAAAGGACCAGAAAATAGCTGTGTGCTAACCAGCCCTCCCCTAATTCCAGTAGGATCCAGATCATATCATCATAAATCATATTTGTTCCACTGGCTTGGACAATGATGTACCACCTACCACTTAATACAACATGATAGTTTTGGTTGGGGGGAGAGACCTTTGCCAAAGTGGGGGAATGTGCCCCCCTGCCTTCTCTGTAGAATATGCTTAACTGGAGGATGGAGCTTGAGCTTTTACTGTATAGCCATACCAAACAATTTCCTGGCCATCTCACCATTTTGTACACTAGGTGGCAGTGCAGACTTGGGGATCCCAATTGGATGTAATCATGTTGTGTAATCTGGTGACCTCATGTAGGCACATGTTGTAATTACAGTTTTTAATTCCAGTTGAGTGATTCAAAGAGTTTTGGTCCAGCTGTTAATTGAATAATGAGAAGGAATTGACACCGTTTAACCAGCATTTATGCTAATTACTGTATTTCTGGTGACAGATTTGAGTTGTTGGAACTGGTTATGGAGGATCCCTGGAATTTAGCCTATGTACTTTCTCTGCATTTGAAGTCCTTAAACAAAAGAAAACAAACAGTTGTTCAAATAGTGGTTTATTTGAAGTGTAAAAGTCTTGCCTGAAAAAAAATAGCAGTTAATTTAAATTATTGTTTTACCTTATTCAACAGTCAGGCAAGTACGTGTTTACTAAACAACTCCTTTTATATAAACACAATGTGTTTGCAAATGATACCATTCTTTTTCACAATAATGTAGCAGATTCAGTATAAAGATCTAATGAACTTATATAGATGAGCATTCAAATGGAATTCAGTGAGCTGGCAGTACTAGAACAAAAACAAGCTGGCCTCAACATTATGGAAGCATTCAACTGAGGAATGTTACATACAGTAATAAAGCATTGATGAACTAAAAGGGTTTTGGCCATATACCTAGACAGAATTACTTTTTCCAGAGGAAACACTTTTGTGTATACAGTGGCCATTACATTCCATATAATACTTTGGCTTATGTTGAAGAATGCAAAAGGAGTTTGCAAGTTAAATGACCTGAAATGGTAACAAACAAAATGCACCAACTAAAGTTTGCTTTAAGCCAACTCATTTGACTGAATGGAAATTTTTCCTTTTTTGTATTTAAATAGTGAAATACGTCTCAGCACTTCTTAAGGCAAGAATTTTGACATCATTTCCATTTGACAAAAGAAAGAATAATCACTACCTTTCCTCAGAAATATATGACCAAATGTCAGATTATATAGGAGGAAAATATAATTTATACAAAGGATACTCTGGACTTTATTCACACCAGATGCTGGAAAGCAAATTGCCTTCTTTGCATGTCCATGCAAAATGACCTTTTAACGGATATGTATTCTCCCACAAGGACCGGAGTTTACATAGCATTTACTGAGACACATACTGAAATTCTTTAAGAAGTCATGGGTAATGAGCTATAACTGATTTTAAGTAGATCTTACCTCTGGAGTCTTGAATTCTTGCAAATCTGAAGATGTTATCTTTTTTATGAATGATGTAGAATAAGGTGAATGTCGAACAGTATGGCTTCTAAATTATATATACAGTATAAATAAATGGTAAATTGTATGCATTCAGAAAAGGTGGTTGCAGATTATTCAAATGGAAAGATTTGTCTTGCGGGCTGGTCATGACATTCCCACTAACATTGGGCGATTGCCACCAACTGATTTTCAGTAGAGTTGCACAAACTGGTTATGAAGTTAATACAGCCTGAATTGAACATGAAAGATTTAGGTGATTGAAGCTCTCCAGAGTTTATGAATATTACACAGATTTCCTTGTGGATGTCATGCAGAATTTGAGTGTGTTAATATTTGATTAATTCGATATATAACCTTTAGCACTGCTTAACTCTCTCTAAACGCTTTGAGGATGTTTTATATGTATTTATTATTCACAATAAGATTGTCTGTTAAGAAAATAAGTAATGTCATCAGTTCAAAATTTTAATTTTATCAACACCGAACAGTAATGGTTATGCGTACATTTCCCACTTGGAAATCAAACCTGGATATTTACTGATGTTACTGACTTGTTTTCGAAAGCACTTCAGATTAAGTGTCCTGCTCAAGGGTACAAAAGCAGTCACCTGTCTGGGAGGCAACCTCTTGCATTTCAAGCACCACTCAAAAATCACAAAGCTTTTGAATATACAACTGCCTCTTGTCCTAAGCACACTCTGTATGTCTCTCCAAAGGTCAGAGCTGTGCTTCCTTCCCCTTTGGCTGACTGCATAATTTCCCACATGATTCCAGTGCTCAATCACATGGTCATTTATCATCCCTTCCACTCCTTCAGGCTGTGTTATCCTTTTCCTCAATGGGAAATTATGATAAGACTGGATACATGAGTCATGTGTAAGAAAGCCGAAAGGCAGTTTCCACTTAAATTAATAGGATGTTGAAGAAGTGAAGCAAATTCTGGGTAGTGTTGCAGTATTTTTTTTATCCCCTGCTTGTTAATTCAGCACATAATGTCCAGTTAATGGGTGTTTGGCATATCGGCCAGACTGTAATGGACAAAACTACATCTCATTTGTGTTTTCAAATTCAGCAGTCAAAAAATAAAAATCATACCCTCATAAAAATTTCAATGACCTCATGTAAATGTTCTTTGAGATATGCCAGTCATCTATTAAGTATTTTCATGGGAAGAGCAGTCATGCCTGGTGCATTTTTGCTTTGCTTCTGTCGTATTTTCGTGCTGGAATTTGTGCTGTAATTTTCGTGCCTGCCCTAGTGGCTGTTGGTGTCCTATGGAATACCTCCAATCTCACTGTAACCTGTGGGAGACCGGTGGCTCCTCTTACTCTGGGCCTGAAAATCTCTTTATTCACCATCAGCACTGTGTTCTTGGAGTTCTCCATGTTCGGTCTGGTATCTTCAGTATGGGCTGAAATGTTTTGTTGGTCAGAGGTTCATCCTTTCCTCAAATCTGTGAGAGTGAACTGGCTACAGTGCAGCCATGTGAGCTTCTGGTCCATGGCCTCGCTGAGTGTCTTCTACTCAGTGCAGATTGTCAGTGTCTCTGGTGCTCTCTTCAGTAAGCTGAAGAGGAGCATGTCCTCCCTCATCAAGGCAGCCCTCCTGCTGGCCATGCTGTGCTCTTTTGCCATATGCTTCCCCTTCTTCCTTCACCTTACTCCAGGCAACAGTACCACTGCTAATGAGACTCAGCACGCAACCTGCATTGCCATCTGAGTACCTAGCCTGCCTGCCTGGGCTGAGAGCAGGCTCTACACTTCCATCCTCCTTTTCATCCTCTGCTGGTCATCCTACCGACTTCCCTGAGACCTGTGGCCTGCCTCAGCCATCACACGCTGGCCATGAGGAGGAATGAGAGCCAGTTCCAGGGTGCCGACTCCTTCCTGATGGTATGCAAATTGGCCGTGTCCCTGGTGGGAGTGTACCTGGCAAGCCTGGAAGTACTGAATCAGTTTATGTTTGTACAGTGACATTATGCTGCAAGATTTTGTTCTTATGAATATTGTCTGATTATTCTTCATAAAATTAATAAAAAGTCTTCATAAGTTCGATCTTATTTTCAGTTGAAACTATTTCCTGTGGTGGGTGTCCCGGGACAGCTCTATTCAAGGACAGAAGTACTGGCACAATTAAAAAACTGATATTAACATTTTTAATTGTGAATAAATACTATACAATTAATTTGTTCATATGTACAGCAGTGTATGAGGTACTATAAGAATTCCTTATAAATACTGTACTACCTTCTCATCCCTTTTATCCCTGTAAATAGGAAGAAATTGTTGATCCACTCAAATAAAATCACTTTAAATATATCTCCCTGTTCCTCATGATAACCTGGACCTTACCAATCCCTTGGTATATAACCACCTGTAACCCAGGTTGCATTCATCACAATTCACATACCTGTCAACCAAACACTCACAGTCTGTGAGCCAATGGAACTCCCAACAACACTCTCTCATTTAATGCCAAAGTGCAACTCACAAACAGCAGCCCCAGTCCTAATTTTCCATACAGGTCCGACCACAATGTCAGTGTTTTTCATACTTCCAACAGACCATCTCTGCTCTTGGCATGAATTTTCAGTTTCAGAAAAAACCCAAGGTTGCAGACTGTCTCAGTGACTCGTGTCCAAGTATTTGCATGAACGCTCGTCTCTTATAGGACGTGCAGTGTCTATCAGACTGGGTACTATTCACTGCTGTCACAGACAAACCATGAGTCTCAGTGCTCATGTTGCTCAGATGTGTGCATTGTTTTTTCTGGTGGTGATCACGGTTCTGTGGAACATCTGTAATCTAGCAGTAAATGTCCTACACCAGTGGAAGAGCAGAGGATCTCATCAGCCTGTGAGCCTGATCATCTCCTGCATCTCCATCAGCAACGTGTTCCTGGAGCTCTCCATGTCCGCTATCCTGTTCTTATTTTGGGCAGACCTTCTATTTTCAGTAAATTGCTTGCCATTCCTCAGAACTACAGCTTTCATTTGGTTACAGAGCATCTGCGTCAGCTTCTGGTCCATCGCTTGGCTGAGTACCTTCTACTGTGTGAAGATCGTCAGCACCTCCAGTGCTCTCCTCTGCAAGTTAAAGAACAACATTTCCTTCTTCATCACCACAGCCCTCTTGCTAACTGTGCTGTTCTCCTTTGTAGCCTGCCTCCCCACCCTGTTCTTTCAGCTGCCGTCATCCAACGGCACCACTAACGGGACCAGAAATGCAACAAACCTGGGACTCGTCCTCCCTGTCTGGATTGACGGAACCCTGTACCTTTATGTTCTCATGGGCTTCCTCTGCCCTGTCCCTGTGCTCGTCATGCTGCCCACTTCCCTGAGACTTGTGGCCCACCTCTGTCATCACACACTTCGCATGAAGAAGAATGAGAACCAGGTTCAGGGCACTGACTCCTACCTAATGGTGTGCAGGATGACCGTGTCCATGGTTGGGGTGTACCTGACTATGGTGGTCATATTTTTAATCTTTCTTGCCAGATGGACCCCGGGCAAGTTTCCATTTGAGCTATTTGCTTGGAATTTGTCCTTTTTTTGCCTGGCAATGGGTATTCTTTTGACACTATTAAACAAACAAACAAAAGAGAAACTAATGTCTGTTTGCTGCTGCTGCTGCTGCTGCTGGGTAAATGTCTGAGGTCCTTCAGGGGAGATCTGGACATGGTACTAACACAGAAAAAAGCAGACACAGTCATTCTGAACTTGGTCATTGTGAACGTACATTGTGCTACGTCGTTTTAAAATTCAGAGAAAAGTAAGTAATTTTAAAAATCTCAATGTAGATAAGAAGAAAATGAGCATTTTCCTATTTAGTAAGTTTGTTTTCTCAAGATTGCCTTTCGTACCCTGTCTGAAAAATAGCATCTTGGCTATTATTCTTTCAAGTCGTAACATCTGAAAGTCTCTTGTTTTGATCGTGTACAGTTTTCAGCCACTTTCCAGTTTTCCTTCCTTTTATGTCTCTTGACACTATTGTCTGATTTTGCTAAGATCTGGAACATTTAATTGCCTTGTACATGTGTATTGCAGATGTGCATAAAATACTTTCACTGCCCTAGGACCAAATATAGCCCACTATGGTTCCCAAATGTGTTTTTACAAATGTGTTTTACACATTCTTCTCACATCTTACATATGTATCAGTCAGACTATACATGTGTGCAAACTGCTGGTCATGATTCTTGGTCTCTGGTCTTTCCATGAATACTGAACAATACAGTTGTTTCTAGGGCAGAATTTTTTATGAATGTTATTCTAGTAAGATGTTACCACCAATTGCCACATTTGTCAATACTATGTGCTGTTAACCACAGTTAAGTTGCACTTTAACTTGGGAGCCTTGTGGTTGTCTACAAATAGCCCAATCATATTTTTATCAGTGCTCATTGCCGCAAGAAGTGCTATCGATTCAGAAGTGTTCTCCGAAGCATGTGATGTCGGTTACTGTTTCCTATCACACTGCAGTTTGCAAGTCTGTTTGCGCCAATACAAGTCAGAGGAAGACACTTCATTTGCAGCCGAACAGGTGGACTTGCTGGTGCCCAAACAACCAGCGTTGGTCACTGCTGCATATTGAGAGACTGTCATCCTGGCCCACTGACACTCTCACATTTTTGGGTGATGCCAGGGCCAATCTGTTTTGCCCTGCAAGTCTGCCAGCCACAGTCAGTCCCAGCATACCCCAGATTCTATACCAGACAATGGGGCCCATTCACACACAAGAACAGTGCTCTACATTTTTGTTAAAGGCTATTTTTCATCTTCAAATCTTAAATGGAATGCAAATTGAATATCAAATGATCTAGATTTCTACTCAGAATTTTACAGTGTAATGCCTAACATGACACAGAACTCTTTGAGCAAAGAAGGAATAGTTCATCTAGCCTTACTGCATTCTAATCTAGCCAGGTTTGTTCTGTACACCTATTGTATGACAAATCCTTACCCTGTGCTTGTTAACGTCCTCTGAAACATGAAAAAACTCAGACTCCTGCAGAAACAACCAGTTTGACTGAAACTGGCATTCTTTATTTATCATCTGATTTTACAAAATTTTCCATATCAAAATACAGTGACAGTGTATCTGTTCAGGAACAACACAACTAAGCAGGGTGCATCCCCACCATGTAAACCAATACATCAAGAATTATAATAACATTCTGGGTATAAAGCATTTACTTTAGCATGACAAAAGATTTACTTCGATATAAACTGATTCAGTGGAATTAAAGCATGTTTTAAAGCATTGGGTGAGGTTGCATTCTGTCAAGTTCAGTATCAGTTGAACATTTTCTGGATCTTGGGTTTGAGAAACTCCAGCATGCCGTTGTCCTGGAAGGTCTGAGGCAGGTTGTGCACGTTCATTATGATGCTGTGAGCCTCGTCAAAAAGAGCCTCACCCATTTCCGTCTTCACACGGTCGCTCCAGGCTCGCAGCTTAGGTCTGTCTTTGAATACATCCACGCCAGTCCCAACAGGCTGCAATGTATACATGAATTGGTAACAAACATGCCATAACACACGCATACGCACGCATCCTGGCACAGACACACATGTATAACTTAAAGTAAACAACCCAAACCTTTCATGCACCTTGGCTACTCCAAGCATGGGGTAATCAAAGTGGAGTGTTGCAAGACTGCCAGTGTAAAAGAAATGTAGAATGGAGAGCAGACCTCAGGCAAAACTAATTGTTAATGCTCAATGCCACTTACCAAGACAGCCTTCTGAAAAAATGTTTTGTTTGCTATTTCCTCTCATGCCTGGACACATTTTACTTAGTTTTGTTTTGAAGCAATAAAACGACGTAAAAGAAATCGTATCAGAACGTATCACTTTTGAGGTGTTCTCCAAAATGTTTTTTTCTATTGCTGTCCATTAAGGCAAATGCTACAATAGATTGTGTGACAATGGCGAATCTGTCGTTTTTCTGTTTACAGAGGGCCTACATTGCTAGGCATTATCTCTGATCTGTGATTGTTATACATTCTTCACTTCTACAAAAATGACTTATTTTGCTAGCCTTTTGCTTTACAGCCTCTTTGATGTATCCAATACCCAAAGCATGATTAATTATATAGTCTGGAACATCTGAATTACCCCCCAGCCCCCAACATTACCTGCATGATCTCCACATGAGCCACCAGGTCCGCTAGTGAGATCTGGTCTCCAACAATGAAGGGTCTGTCCTGGAGAAATTTCTCTTCAAACAGCTTCAAAGATGTGTTGAGGTCTTCCATTGCAGAGTCCATCTTCTCCTTGGGAACTTCAGCCCCCGTTATGATGGGAACCATGGCCTGACAGAGTAACTATGTTACTTCATTCCTCCTCAAGCATTTAACAGGACTTCATTATTGTTCATTTTTTCACTTGCCATGTTGTGCAACAAGTACCTCCATCTCTGCATAAAGTGGATCATAAGGCACCTTATCCTCTTGGTGAATTGTGCTATCATGGACATCAGATAGCAGTTACACTTTCTGACATGGAATTCCTGAATGGGCAATGTTTTTTGCATTCTATTAAAATTACAGGATCACTTTAAAACAAATATACGTGGCAGTTGCTTATCACTGGTCAGTCATAACTAAGCTGAGTAGACTCCATACAAAAAAGGGCTGTTTATTTATAAAATAAAATCTACACATACATGTATGGGATTGCACATTATATGGTATGTAAACATTTCCCATAATGTAAATATGCACTTCCAGTGTGTTGACTCAAATTCTGCTGATGTCTGCTCTTGCGAAAGCAAACTCACAGCAGGCAAACAAAAAACACACGAGTCCGAAACGCTCCCAGAAAGACTCCTAAAGCTTACCCGGAACCAGAAGACCTTTGAACCATGGGTCCTTATTGCTGTGTGCTGCCAGGACAGGTATTCATTTACACGGGCTCGCTTCTGTAGGTCAGCTGGGTACCAATGATCCGGGGTTCTGAATTTCTCTGCCAGATACTTCAGGATTGCAATGCTGCAGGAGAAGGGAGTAAGATGAATTAAAGGGCTTTACAATCTGTCACAATAAAATCATAAATCATGGGGTTCTTACAGGACACCACAATGCTCTCATTTTAGGAGCACTTGCTCCTGAAAATTTGTGTGTGCTAACTGGAAAAACGTATTTAGGAATACATCTACTAATTGGGATGCATTAGAGCGCTCCTAAATTTTTGAACTTACGAGCAAATGTGTTCCTTGGAAAACTTGTTAGCGTAGAGCCTAGTTCTTACCTCTCTGCGAGAATGAATTCTTCATCTCTCATTACAGGGACCTTCCTCAGAATACTGATCTTCCCAAACTCTTCTCCATAATGTTGGCCTAAAGCATACAAAGTAGAGCTTTTTTGTAGTCAGTCTGGCTTCAACTGGTCAAATATGACAAATCAGGTCAAATGGAATGACCAAAAAGTTGATGTGTGGGTTGATAGATTTAATAAGAATCAGCTCCATCATGAATGAATATAGTTATGTGGAAGTCTGACATGAATGCCCCAAGGCACCCCACCCACATATCCATTCCCCCTGATCTCTTCCCAGAAAGTGGGCCAAATAAGACCTCCATATCCTGCTTGCGGAAGCACACATGCCTCCCTTTCAGCAATAGCAGAGGTGAGGAGGGGGTTAACCAACTGAAGCATTGCTTTGCATTCGTCATGAGGTCATCAGTTCCATGCTCTCTGAGTTACTGATGCAACTGGAGAACAGGACAGAAAACAGGCACACATATGAACCTGGTAACACTCTTCAGAGATTGCTGGAGTCAATAAAACTAGCCATTCCAGAACGATGACATAACTCCCCAGATTGCTTTGGTACAATAGACTTGAAAAGAAATAAAAGCCCCCCTGATTTAAAAGAAAGTCCCATGGCAAAATAATTTAAATGTGTCATTTAGTCACTTTTCAAAGGTATGCATTGAAGTAAAGCTCCTCTTCCCCTGAGCAGACCCTGTATACTCTTTATGCAATACAATCTTCCAAAGTTCAAAGTGCACATTTGGAAACTTCTGCCTGTAGGAAATCAATTGACTGTTGTGAATAAACATAGCCCATAGGCAGGTATACTTCAAAACTTGATATAAATGGAAAACTTTTAAATGATTTTTTTTCTTTTTAAATAACTGTAAGTTACTCAAATGATTGGTTTAGGAACATTCAAGATATGTTTAAATTTAATGCCAGAAAAGGAAATGTTTGCCATGTATGTTTTCTTCTTCTTACTGAATTTCTTCTAATAGCATTGCAGTCTACAGTGTTTGTGACTTTAGTCTCAAGCAAAAAAGGCCAAGTTACTGCCGCACAATTCAATAATTTACGTTAATTTTATATACGAAAGTGGCCCTAGGTGGCCTGAGACATCACTGATGAAGTTTGTGGAGCCAAATAGAACAATCTCAGCCTCACTGTCATGTGCCATCCAGCCATTGATGTATTCAATATAACAATTCTTAGAGCTAATATCAGAGAAATACTTTGTCTTGCAGTTTTACGAGAGCCAGGGCTCAGGTCTGATTTTGAGCCACCCGGTTTTAAGAGGGGCCACAGATTCAAGAATGTTGAATGTGGAATTAAATAGAGTGGGCAATTCCTCCACACTCAGGTGAGGAGGGGGAGTCTCAATAGTGCAGGTCGGGGAGTAACTATGGAGACATTAGAGAACTGACTGGCAGTGGAAGAGTTAATGGAGCGAGAGCAATGACCAGGGATACAAAGTCTGAAAATTTGACATGGCAAAGTGACATCAAACAACAACAAGTATAAATGCAGTCCATTTACCATTTACAACTGGCCTGTGATCAGACAGACAAGTGTTACATATTTCAACAAGACAGACAGGAAAGCCAAAAGATAAAACAAGATCACATGTGTGACCACGTTCATGCATAGGGCTGCTGACAGACTGAACAAGATTTAATAAGTCAACAAGATGTTTAAAAAAAAATCTAAACCAGAGGTTTAGTGGGACAGCAAACATGAACATTAAAATCACCAAGAATCAAAACTCTATCCCATCTAGGCATAGTTGCAGTCAAGAAATCAGCAAATTCTTTAAATAAAGTCCTTGTCGGTTTAGGTGATCTGTACACCACAGTACAAAGCACCGGGTTACACAATTCCACTTTAATTAGCTGCACCTGGAGTATTCGCTGATGGTCAATAGACAATACTGGAAAAAGCTTTTAAATATGGATGCTAGTCCCCCACCTCAACGAGCAGTCCTGGAGGAGCTGAAAAATTGCAATCGGTGGCAGAATGTTCAGTCAAAGGGCTCAATTCACATAAATTTAGTCAAGTCTCAGTCACAAATAAAAAATCCAGCCCACGGGACACGAAAAAATCATACATGATAAAATCTTGTTAGATAGTTATCTTGCATCTTTAGTTGGCTCCATATAAATTACTACATGATGGTAGTGATACTTGTTGTAGCAACTTCACTGTGCTCCCTGTCCAGTTACCTGATTCTTATGATATTTTAGACTATACAGCTGCTGGTGGCAAAGGCTGCACAGGAGGCAGAGGGGGAGGAGGAGGGGGAGGGGGGCATCCAGGTAGGGAGGAGCCCTCCAACTCATCCAGGATGGTGAGTCTGCTGGTCAGCAGCAGGTACCGGGGCATGGAGGGGTGATGGGAAGAGCGCCTGCCACCACATCTACTTTCTATAGCCATCAGCGACAAGGGAGCTGGAGGTGAGGGGAGAGATCCAGCCAGGGGGGCATCCTCCAGCTCCTCCGGAATAGCAAATTTGTTGGTGTGTTCTGGGCCCTGCGGTGGAGGGTGAGTGGTGACAAGAGGAGCACCAGCCTCTGCATTTATCCCCTCAAGCCTCAGACTGTGGTTCTGGCAGAGGTGGAGGGGAGCAGACCAGAGCTTTGGGCTTTGCTCCCTGTAGGGTCCATTTATCTACTGGGCAGGGGACAGTACTCTCCAGTGGTAGTAGCAGCTGGGGCAGCCAAGGAGTCAGGGAGCTGCTCTGATACTGTATCGGACAGATATTCTCTGTTCCAGGTAATCTTTTGGCTCAGTCGTATACAGCTGTTGCACGCAGAAGGAGAAGTGAGTGGAAGCATATCAGCAGGGTGAGATGATTGTGACGCGGGGACTATTGTTTTGTAGCAATTAAAACTAGATCAAATGAAACGTATCTGACATTTTTAAAAGTAAAAAATGAATGAAAAATTTAAAACAAAATAAATGAAAGGCAGAGGATAATAATGGAATTTTACTAATTCAGTAAAATCAGTCAAATAAAAAGCAGGGTATATTAAATAAAATCAATAACTAATTCAAATGATTAAAGTAAATAATTAAATGTAACTACACAGAAAGCCCCGGCCGGGACCATCGTGCTGCCCCAAATAAATAGATAATAAGGATAAATAAAATGAATGAATTAATTAGAAAATATACAAGATATACAACAAAATAAGTAAGATAAATATGAGACAAATTTATATATAAAAACACTGGTCTGATTAAAAGATGCAAATGCTATATATTCAGGTAGCCAACTGGTGGCCAGAATTCACATGTTGACCAGAGTTGTGCCAGTGAAAGTCAAGGAAGCCATTATCTGGGACATATAAGAAAAACAGTCAGACACATAGGCCAAACCTTAGGCTTACCAAATTTAACTGTCTGGAACATCATCAAGAAGAAAGATAGCACTCATCAGCTCAGTAGTCACAAAGGGCCTGGTTGGCCCTTCAGTCATAAACTGTAGAATTCTTCCTTAGCCTACCAGGCCCTTTGCAATTACTGTGCTCACCAGTACTCTTTTTCCTTCTTAACGATGTTCCAACCAGGTGATTTTGCTAAGCCTAAGGTTTGGCCTATGTGTCTGACTGTTTTTTCATAGTTCTCAGCCTTGTAATGGCTTCCTTAACTTTCATTGGCACTGGCACAACTCTGGTTCTTATGCTGACAAACACCAATAACATACTCCAAGGGCCATCAAAAGTCTAGAATCAAGACCAGATACTGAAAGGTGTCTTACTCTTACACAGCAATGAACACATTGGATTAGTCAGCAACACATGTGAAGCCATTTGTCCCAAACATGATGGCGCCCTGAAATACATATATATAGGCTTATGTAAGTAGCCTATTATTGTCAGCAGTGGACTGGACTGGACTGAATAATGTCACTGCACAGCTGTTGCTAGGCGGTACAGAAATTAAGTCAGCTAGGCCCATGTAAACGAGGATTCGCTTTCCGCTTTGTGCAAGTTCCCTGATAACTTTAGAGGCTTTATTGCATATACGTGACTATTCGTATTTCCGTACTAATTTAATAAACTAAAATGTATTAATATTTACCCTGAACCCCCGCCCAAATTCAGTCGAAAATACATCGGAATATAACACATATCGGATATCGGGCACTGCCTGGTTACGGCTCCAGCCAACTATAACATTCATATATCGTAAAAAGAGACGTTATTCACTTTCTGCTACTACCTTAATTTTTTTCAATTAAACAGAAACATCTTTTTTCTTTCTTTTTCTGTTTTTTATTTTATTTTATTTTTTTACTTTGATCAGTAATTTCCGTCCTCTCAGTCACATTCAGCAGCGCAACATTCAAAAAAAATATTGCTAGCTGAATTGAGAGTACACACGGATTCTGCAAGCTTATTTGTGACCTACCTGCAGCCAGGTCGATTTTCTTGAATTCAAACGCAATGTTATTTTTCTTGGCAAACATAAAGACGGAGCGACATGGTTGAGAGTGTAGGTCAAGGAACAATTCGAGCGGCATTTTGGACCAGAAGTTATGCTCGCACGGCCGAACCAAAGGAACTGTCTTCTGTATGGCTCCTCTGTCCAGCGTACACTCGTTTAGCCATGGAAAAGCTCCTCCTACAAAGTTCCGATTAAATGTTGATCTTTTGTACTTAGGACAGTGACCAGTATGCCCAAGGTTGTTTAGTGCAGATACATTTACGAGCCAGAAAAAGCATACTGTGAATCACATCACTTGTTATAACTGTGTCGTTAAAAGACTACAAGGCATATTGCATAATTAATACACAGAAACACATCGAGGCTACTGGCTATAGGATATCTTCACGAAGGTAAACATATAGCTTTAACGCGGAGCGTCAAGTAGGAATTCTTCAGTTAGTCGATGGGATAGGAACATGAGAAGAACTTTTGTGTAGGCCTATGTTTAAGTATCGAAGTGAATTTTAACGCGCAATTTTGCACATCAGAAACTATGTTGTAGCCTAAACTTAGTGGCACTAAGATGAATTGGCGCCACGAATATACTGCCGTTTGCCAATTCACGTATGGGGGGAAAACTCAGACGCCTCATTTACGCGTCCGAGTTTTTCTTGTACTGCTGCAAGTAGGCTACCCAACTGTCTCTCGCTATTGTTCTCTAGTCAGCAAAGATGAACAGTGGGCGGATGTCGTATAACTGAGAACTGTTCCAACAGAACCGCGTGGGACTAGACATTTCATACAGAACAATTAATCACGGTGGCAATTAAATGAATTTTCCCTTAAAATAATCGGCAACAGGGAGAATCATAAAGCTTTCTATGTCACAAAAAACCAATGTAATTTATTTTAGGCTAATTCTGTACTGGATAATAATCTACTCATTTCGAATCACATTGCATTTAATTCATTTCTGATCACTCAAACGTTTAAATTGATAAGAACGTTTAATTTCCCATTCAAACTTAAGGTCAAAGCATACTGTGGTTAGATTGAAAATACTCCCATACGTGTGATGAAAATAACAGCAGCAGGATAGACATTTTCCCCATCTTGGACCCACTCCCCATTTCGAAAACATGTGGTGTGAGATTTTAGCGATTACCTTAAATTTTTTTAGGTTAGGCTGGTCATCAGCTGGAAAATCAATACACTAAAAGTTGAATCTGCCACTTATACTAAATATCTAAATGTGGAATTAATTTAATATTACATATGACTTATGCCTACAAGATAACAGTGAACTACAGTTGGATGATTTTGACGTCTTGACCAAAAGTATTTCTGCCTTAAAGGAATGTTTTGCTTACTTTTTTTTCTTCTTCTTCTTCTTTTAAACAAAGAATTTCAGTGTGTATGTTTTCAATGGACCCAGACTATTTTAAGGTGCAATGTAGGTTAGTTTGAATACTTACAGAAATTTCTGTTGAGAGGCTGGACTATAAATATTGGATAACAGCCTAGACTTGAAATAGGACAAACACTTTAACTATTTAATGTGAATGAACAGGAAAAATTGGTTCAGAACATCCTACATGTCACATGAACTCAAATATATATTTCATCCACACAACCCTGTCACACCATTGTTGTTCAAATATAAGTCAACTTTATTTATTTATACGGTACTTTTTATATAGAACAAAATGCCTGTAAACAGCTGCATTGTTCCTCCCAATTTATTAGTGGTAGCTTTCAAGCAAAGACCAAGCCATTTTTTATATATTGTGGCTGACTACAAAACAACTGAAGCCTCTTACAAGCACCAAAATGCTCTATTGCATCTCTCTCTGTGGGCTGAAAAATAATTCAACAAATGCAGAGGTTTGAAGCCAGAGGGAAACTATATTGAACTCACTGACCATTATAACTGAAATTTAGATAATAATAATAATAATGATAATAATAATAACTATTATTATTATTATTATTATTATAATACTCTGTTCTCATCTAAGAGGTTTATCCACTTCATTTAAATGCCCACTGAATTGTATGGTTAAGGAACCACATTTAAAAGACGTTGTTTTTGCAGTACAATAATTTGATGACTTGCTGACCATGATGGCAGAAGTTGAAATATTTACCATAAGAATTCTTGCACCGCTTGAGGGCCTCATTGAAGCTGTCATACCGGTGGAGGTCAGTTTGGGTGGTGGCACAGTCCAGGAACTGCCTCACCTGGCAGTGGCAGGGACCTGTGGGAGGCTCCTGGGGGGACACCAATGACATCAATGCCCTGCCCAACCCTGGCCAACCCCAAGAGCACTTGAGCCTGACTCCATCAGCCCTCTAGCTTCTCCCATTGGGGAGTTTTTTCTCTACACCGTTTGATAATTTTTCTCCCCACTGGAGAGGTTTTTTTAACCCATGTGCTTGCTATTTGGGTGCTCAGGCCTGGCCCCCCCCCCCCCCCTCCCTTTTTTTGCCCTTCTGTTAGTCTGTGAAGTGTCTTTGTTATACTTTTCTGTAAAAAGTGTATACAAATAAAATCAATTTGGTTTAATCCTTTTAATGAAGTACAATTACTTACCTTTCTGGAAGCTTCCTTGAGTCATTCAATATGCCATTTATGTTTTTAACACACCTGAACCTGAGCCTTTAGCTTTCAAGCTTCTATTTCAATTAAGAGTTTTTTTTTTTGTTTTTTTTTGTCTTGGCGAGAAACAAACCACACTGTCCAGTGGTTTTATATCACCTGAATCATTCACCTGAAATGACCTTGTGGGTTTTACTGGTTCAGGGCACTACTCCCACTTCACTGAATGCTCCAGTAATGACACGGCCTAATACATGCCCCACAGTGGAGCCAGCCGTCGCACCAGCTGCGGCCGTGGCCATCTGCACCATGAGGCATGATTCCTTGTACTGGATTGTGTGGGATGGGGCAGGGACCTGAGAGGGGGTAGGTGGAACTTGCAAACATTAACATTAGAGCAGTTGTAGTCAGAAAAAAATGCCAAATGACTTGCTATGAAAAGCTATATCACATAAAAACAAAGAACAAAAGGTTTGCACTACATAGTAAAATGGTCAGTGCTAAATCGAGTCTTGGCCCCTATTGGACTCTTTTAGAGTCAAATTAATTGATATTTTAATGTGTGCCATAGAACAAGGCTAAGCATTCACATTTTAATGAATGACTTCAATCCCCATTTTATGAGGAAATAAAACAGACATGTACAGCACAGCAGTGGACCGAGAAATGGGTATCGTCACTGTTACTGTCGCAGCACAACTGGCAGCAAACAGTAAGAGTACACGTGTGATTAACCTAGCCTAAAACATATCTCCCCATTGTTCCAAACCTACCAACTGCCTTTTTTTTTCGCTAAGAAGGTTGTCTTCTCAACGGGTTTTAATATTGTTTATGTGACCTCAAAAACAATTTGGAGAGAGCAAAACTGCACTGTTCAGAAGGCTTGGAAATATTCAATAACTTGTCTATACTCAATTTTGCCACCATTTGGAGCAATGAGACTAGACTGATATGAAACGATTAGGAAATACAGTACATTGAGGACATTTGTCACTCAGAGCCAATTAGCCAGGAAGAATTTATTCCAAATAATGCCTTGCTTTTGTTCCCAACTATATGATTACAAGATTATATGAGAATACAAGCAAATATTGCATTTAATATTCCTAATAATGGTGAAATATAACAAAAGCTTGAAGGGAAATTCCTTAAACCAAAGGGAGAGTTCAATTTCTAGTTATCACCACTAGAGGGCGCCTAGGGAACACATGTTCATACTGAAAAATGACTGGTTTGGAGATTTATGTCAAACCATGATTTTACAATTAATGGAGGGCTAACACTTTAATACATGTTTAAGTGCAAAAGCTGCCCATTTTTTACTTCCCACCTGGATCAAATTATATATGAGCCAAGTGCAATGAAATTCCGACATTTTTACCTTGTACTTTAAACAAGTTTGTTGATCAAACTGTTGTTGTTCTGGCAAATACCATTTATGAAGGCACAATGAGTTTCCAAAAAAAAAAAAAATTCAGATGTTTGCCTGTATATTATACAGATAATAACATTATAGCAATGGTAGATAATTAATTTTCTAGGTAATCTGAACTGGTGTATCATGGTGATGTCACTGGAGATGTAACCATATGTCAATCTATCAGCAATCAGTATAATTGATAATGCATTTTTATTTAGTGATTATGGTACTGCACATATCATGCAGTACTTACTTTTTAAAACCAATATCCCATATTTTATCCAATACTTTTTTTCACAGATTTGTCAATCACAAATGTCTTGCTTCACGAAAAAATAAGCCATATTACTGGTTCTGTATGCATGCATATTTGTTTATATATTTTTGTGAGTGAGTGAGTGAGTGAGTGAGTGAGTGAGTGAGTGAGTGAGTGAGTGAGTGAGTGAGTGAGTGAGTGAGTGAGTGAGTGAGTGAGTGAGTGAGTGAGTGAGTGAGTGAGTGAGTGAGTGAGTGAGTGAGTGAGTGAGTGAGTGAGTGAGTGAGTGAGTGAGTGCGCAGAATTCTCCGTTCCCTTACAAAGCCTGCCAGGTTCAGGCCTTTCCTTGTGAGTACACAGATTTACTTCTTGGTGAAACATTCTTTGACAACAGTTTTTTTTCTGTGCAGTCTGTAATTATTAAGGATTCAGAGCAGTAAAATGGATGGACAATCAAAGTCATTCTGTGGTTTCACCAAAGGGGGTAAATTTTGGTGAGACGTAAAACCCCCTGTGGTTATCTGGATGTTTTCTTTCAAAATGAACCTTTGCGGTTTATGGTTAACGTCTCCATAGAGAGCTGACTCAACGGGATGCCATTTTCTTTGTGTGGAGCAGGAGAGAGAGAGAGAGACCCAGTGTGACAGAGCTCCAGGGATTCATCATATAACACATCTGCTGCATCTTGCTGTTTACTGGCCAAAAACATACATATCATTGTAAAAATGTAATGAACAGAATATATTCTCAAGGCTCTTTTCAAGAGAAAAGGCGTATTAAGAGACACCCTGTGAAATATTAATTTCACAGGTGATTAGCCGCTGATGGCCGACCTCGCTCCAGGGCTCATGTAGTTGGTGAGAATGCCTGACCTCTTTGTTTTTACCATGATGGGGATGGCTAAACATCTTGCTTTTGGCGCCACAGTGTGTGTCTGGAAAATGCACAAAGTGCACTCCAATCAGTCACCAGGCAGACGATGGAGCCCCTGATAATTTATCAAAATGACAGTGAGTCCTTCTAAGAGGAAGTGGGCAGAGGCAGACAGGATAGACCCCAGGCCTCATTCCAAAGTTTGTGAATTGGGGGCTGGGAGGGGCCAAGGGGTGGTAAGTAACCCACTTCAGCATAGAGATCACTTCATACTGTAACAAGCGTAATACCATCCACTTACTATGAACAGAATAAGTTCCTTAACCACAAACTTCACTTGTATGAATAACGTTTATAACGTAATGTTTATATTAAAAGACAAGAACAATCAAAGACAAAAATGAAAAAAAGCAAGAAAACATAACAAACTCATGAAACTACGAGAAAACCCAAGGAAACCAAACATCTGATTGGTCCCGGTCATTTTGTGTTTATGTAGCAAGACGTTATCAGTGTCTGCTGAAAGTGCTGTGGTCCACAGGTTCCTACAGGCCTGTGTGGCATCTGAAAACCACATATCTTCCACAAAAGAATTAGGCCTAAGGTGCCTTGAGATCGGGTGGTAAGGGCTGGCACCCATATTACTTGCATTTAATGCTTTTGTCCAGAATAAGCATCATCTTCTTTTGAAATCCACACTAAAGTAAATGTAATAAATGGGCACGGTGTGACTTTGGGCCATTTATTAACATGTTTGTGTGTGTGTGTGTGTGTGTGTGTGTGCGTGTGTGAGGTGGATGGCTAGAGGGCAAAGCTCACCTGCAGTTTCTTCAATCGTGCAGAGTAATCATACAATTACAATAATAATACGATAATCATAACCATAACAATATCACCACCTGCCCCTTTATCATGATACAAAACCACTGCAGCTGAAACTCCAACCCCCCTTGACCACTCGCCCCCCCCAGTTCACATGGAAACCCCGGTCCCTCCCCAGGCCCTTTGTTGTGGTCAGCAGCACGCAGGGGTATTCCGGTCGCTCTGAGGAAGAGTAGAGGGGGTAATGGCTTGCTCCAGGGCAGGCTTTTATGTGTCAGCCCTGGCTCTTTAATGAAGCCGCTGGGGTTTGGGTTGCACGCTGTCCGGAGTGGGACACGGCCTGAGGTCTGGCTTGCATCTGGATCCTCTTTAATAAAGGGGAGCTGACTACAGCATAAAATGTCTGTGAGCACGAATGGGCTCTTTTTACCAGGCTTAATTGAAGGTGTCCCTCTGAAGAATTAGACACCACTTTACCCCCCCCCCCTTCCCCCCAACTCCACACCCAAAAAAGAAACATGTGATGGATGGGTTGAATACCTGCTTTGTTTAACTATTATATGATCCACTCGGCAGACTGATAACCCCAGTGGTTTGATCCATGTTGGCTGTGAATGTTATTTGTTATACCGGTATCATCACCGTTTCCTTCAGGTAGTGAATACTATGGCTCCATATAAGCAAGTTAGGTTAAAGCAGAGATCAAGCCCGTGGCTTAACACAGAGATTTTAAATGCTATTAAGCAAAGGGAGGAGGCCTTGCTGAAGTTTAAGAAATCTCATGAGCAAGCAGATGCTGATATATATAAAAAAATTCAGAAATGAAGCTCAAAGAAGGATTAAGGTAGCAAAAAAGGGAGTACTACATGAATCTAATAAAGGAAAACAAAAATGAACCTAAAAAGCTATGGACAACTCTGAAAGACATGGGTTGTGGGGGCAAAGCTAACAGTGGCAAGCCCAATATTGGCCTAGACATCAATGATAAGATAGAATTTGATAAAGCGCAGGTGGCCAATGAATTCAATGCCTTCTTTACCTCAGTAGCCAATAAGCTTGTTGATGCATTGCCCCCTAAGACAGGAGTATATGGAGATGAGTTTATTCAGAGGTTTTATTCCAGCCGAGGGGTACTGGCCAGTTCGTTTGCTTTGACCAAAGTGTCAGTTGAGAAGGTAGCCGAAATGTTGGCCGAGCTCAATATAGCAAAAGCCACTGGCCTGGACAACATTTCTGTTTTTAAGTTTTTAAGAGATGGGGCGCAGGAAATAGCTCCCTGTGTTACACATCTAATGAACCTCTCCCTGGAGCAAGACATTGTACCAAGTGGCACTAAACATGCAAAGATTATTCCCTTGTACAGAAAAGGGAAAAGATCTGAACCTGGTAATTACAGGCCGGTATCCATCTTGAGTGTTACATCTAAGATTTTAGAAAGAGTGGTGCACAAGCGGATATCGGAATATGTTGGCAAGGAAAGTCTTCTATATGAATTCCAGTCAGGGTTTAGGAAGTCATATTCTACAGACTCATGCCTCCTTTATCTAACTGATTTTATTAAAAAGGAGATGGATGAAGGGAAACTGTGTGGAATGGTCTTACTTGATCTTCAAAAAGCCTTTGACACAGTAAATCATGGCCTACTGCTTAATAAGTTGAATGCTCTGGGACTAAATGATACAGCCGTCAAGTGGATTGCCTCATATCTGACAGACAGGGACCAGAGAGTAGAGGTAAATGGCTCTATGTCGGATGCCAAACCAATAATCTGTGGGGTGCCGCAAGGAAGTGTTTTAGGACCATTGCTATTTTTACTGTACATAAATGTTGTGAGAGATGCATGTTCTTGTAATTTGTTTTTATTTGCTGATGATTCAGCCTTTCTCAGCTCATATAAGGATTTGAATACGCTCCAAAGAATGCTAGGAGAGGTGCTCTCTAAGGTTAGCAATTGGCTGTCTGACAACAGGCTCTCACTTCACTTAGGTAAAACTGAGTCTATTTTGTTTGGATCAAAGCCCAGATTAAAGAAGGCTCCTGGACTCAAAGTGGAATTAGGGACATAGAGGTCATAGCAGCAAAAACAGCAGTGAAGTACCTGGGCTGTATGCTGGATGACAGTCTTGGGGGGGGATGAAATTGCCTTACAAGTGCTGGGTAAAGTAAACGCCTGCACCAAGTTTTTGGCTAGAAAGGCCTTAGACTACTTGCTAACAGACTAGTGCAGTGCTCAAAGATGGGGCAATGCTCATTTGCTCAGACAGGAGCACAAGAGTGGAATGAGTTGCCTTTGACTATCAAGCAGGGCTTGAACCTTTATAGTTTTAAGGTGACCGTTAGGAAATGGCTCCTAGAAAAAGTCCAAGAGTAAATTCAGGAGACTGACAGTGGAGGGAGGGTTCCTGTTTTTAGTGTATATAAGATCTGTACATTTTGTAAGATATTTTATTAACAATGTTGTATTTTGTTTAGTTTGACTTTGAATGATTTAGGGTAATGATAATAATGTTTATGTATATATTATGTGCTGAGACCAAGGACCACAATGAAAATAAGTCTGTGACTTTTTGTGCTGTCCTTGATAATTTTAGGATGCATGACTTGCTGTAACATGTATTTTAATAATTGTCAAATAAACTAAACTAAACTAAACTAAAAATATCATGACTCCTTGAATATTTAATGCTGTTTGATAAGACATAGCTTCAAGTATTTGGCAGAATTCTTTCAGTGTTGCTCCCTGGTCAAATTTTAGCCTACACAAAAATAGTCCTTCTTGCTTTTTCCAGTGTCAGCTTAAACGAAAAATGATAAAAGAAAAGCTCTGTTGGCACTCAGGTAAGATTTCTTTAATTTGACTCTAGGAAATGCAGACTGCTTGGATTTGTAATGAGTGGCACTTCATTTATTCCAGCAAAACACAAACTTCCTGCATGATGGTGTCTGCTTTGAAGATTCCCTGGCATGTCTATTACCAAGAATATATGCATATTGATTTACTTCCTCCACTGATGTGTCATTCTATCCTCCCATTATTATGTCGGAGGTGACATGAGGCAAAGGCTTCCTGGGGAAACAAATGGAGCTTCAGGGATGTCTGATTAGATTTGGCAGTTTGAAACAAAGACACGCAGAGGAACATAATGTCTCTGAACTTGTATGATTGTCTCAGAGACATACCCCGCCCACCCTTTTCCACTGGAAAATAATGACCTTGGGGTGTCATTCAGTCAAAAGCACTCAATGGAATTTATAAACACCCAGACAGTCACAGAGTTCAATCATAATAATAGTCTCTTTAACAAAAAATTATTGCATAGCCTACATGGTCATTTTTAGTTGCAGTTAGTAGGGGGCACAATCATAGACATTCTTTAAGGCAGGAATAACTTTTTATAATAATAAATGGAAGAAATGAGGACAAAAGTGCTGCATTTTCCAAAATTAAAATGTTTCATGCAGAAGCACATGACACATCAGGTTACAGTACAATAGTTAGGACCACCAGTTTGTCTCCTCCATGTGAACTGGAGGGATTTAAACTTGTATTTCAATGGTTATCCTCCAGGGGTCCCCATAGGCACTCCAATGGCACAATAAAGCAACTATTCATACAATTGATTTTATATTTGAGACATTTCTTTTAAAAAATAAAAAATTTAAGCAATTAATTCAACTAATATGGGTATAGTTAGGGAAAAAAGTGAACATGGATGGAAGGTTAAATATTGCGAAAAGCATATCTTCACTCCAGAGGTCCGCACTCCTGGTCCTGGAGATCCAAAGAGTCTGCTGGCGTTCACTGTTACTCAGCACATGAGCAGCACAGAAATAGATCAGTTAAAGCCGTTCATTACGCAGTTAATTCTTGGTTCTGGATCAGTTGTTAATCTTCAGGAGAAACAAAAACCAGAAAACTCTGTGGTTCATCAGGACCAGGATTGAGTATCACTGGAGTAATAAGATAAATGCACCCATATAAAGCAGGTTTTTGTTTTACCCCAGCAATACGACACCTGATTCTTCTTCAGGTCTTGATTGAAAACTATCAATAGTTAATTAGTTGAATCATTAATTTTCTTTATTTAACTTTTTTGTGAAAGTTAAATGTAATATAACTGCTCACATTTTCACAAATTTCCCGCTGCTTCAAACAAAACCTGTACAAATATGTCCCTGTACAACATTTTAAAATTCCATAGGATGTTCACAATAGTAAGTAATCAAACTGAATTTGATACTTCAGTGTCGCTTGTAAACATTGCTGTAGGTCATCATCTGTGCTTAATTAGTACCACTTACCTTATCAACTTACATTACTGCAGTGGTGCAAATGGGATCATTGTTTGAAAAGACTTGACAAAGAGGGTACCATGACCTCTAGCTGGCAAGAAAACAAGGGGAGACTATTTGGGGGTCCTAACAATAGCTGAATGACAGACATACAGTATAGGAACTGTAATCTCAATATTGCATGTTCAAACATCTGCTGGGGCAGTGCTTTTGTATCATTGACTGAGTCACTGGATATTTCTGAACCAATCACACTTCATATTAGGAGTTCATGTCTTTTCATAGGAACTATTCCAAATTATTTATTTCATTTATTCCATTTTGACTTCATATATCATGGTATTCAGTCCTATTTGAACACATGCCACACATATGGCATGGTAGTCATATATACCACATGCGTTATGTGAAATAGAAAGCATAAATATAATATAGTGTAATAAAGGTTGCCAGTGATAACTGTAGTTTTTTTTCCAATCAAGAACATACATTTTCCACTTGGTTCAATCTGAAAAATTCATCTTTTTCCCTTTGATCGGAAACGACTGATTACATTGCTGATCACTGTAAATAAATGTTATTTGCCATGGCAACCCAATTCTTATTTGACAATTTTCTTAGAAAGTATTGTTTGAATTTCAGGGGACATTTAGTAGCGCACATGTGTCTCATGCATGGTGTATGAATTTTGTATATTTAACTCATACACACATTTGCCACATAAAACAACATCTGCAGTACACACTTCAAAAATGTCCAAAATGTTCGCTGTTGTTTGTGCTGCAGCCAAATATGCACTCACCGTAGAACTCACTGTATATCTCAGCGTAGGACTCCTGGCAGTAATACAAACGGTGGCACAACTCAGATTTGATTTGATGTCAGTGAGTTATGAAAAGAGCCTTAGCAGCATGTGCCAACCAGGAGCCCAGGAGTGTATTTTCTGTACTCTTGTGAAAATGCATACTCATTCACCTGAAAACACTAGGATGCACCTGTGGTCAATAATTTGTTTTCTGGCAAAGTTACAAGGTGCTTCTCCGCTTGTTTCTGCCTTGTTCTTATTAGTCCAGAGCTATAGAGAATGATATCAGTTGTGTTTAAAATTCCATTCATGTAGCAGTACTTCTAGGCCATCTGACAAGAGTACCTTGTAGATAAGCAACAAAAAACAATGAAACTCAAGTTAGCATTTTATATTGCGTAGATTTTTCTGTGACATGGAAACTGTGATTCACCTGATGATGGTCACATGCTCCTGTGATCCTTCAAAGAAATCCTGGTGATGAATGTCGTAGAGAAAGCTCAAAATCATGACCAGCTGAGAAGCCTGGATGAACCACAAAGCTCGACATTAGGTATCAGACGAAACAACGATAAAATTGTGAGTTAACTATGAGATCTGTGGCGATTTCCCCCAAAAATTGTATTGTTCTGATTAAATCCAGCACTAGAGATAACAATGATCTATTTCATGGTGGTGGTACACTGAGACACCAAAGTTGAGATGGTGAGTCACCAATCCTAAGAAATTGTAGAGCTTTCCTATTGAGCAGTCTCCTCAAATGTTCAAACAAGTGATTGGCAGTGCATGGTATTTCTGCCCATTAGGGGTGTGCAGAAACAACACTACCTGTATTTCTATCTATTCAGCCAACAGAATGATCCGAATATGTTTACAACACATCATCTGTGCATTTCTGAATAGTATGTGGCTTTGGACATACACCTACTGCCCATCATAGGATGGGGGTGGGGGATTTATGAATCCAAACTCTTGTATTCGCCACCTGGCCTCACCTGTTGACATGGAAAGCTCAAAACAGACATAATCTCCCAGTACACATATTTGATATCCATATTATCTCAACCTCTCTGTACCTTGAACAGTTCCACACATGCACTTATTACAATAATGCCTCCATGGCCACTGGGGAGGAGACCCAGGGGCAGACCTAGGACATGCTGGAAGGATATATATATACACTGGCTGGCCTGGGTTCACCTTGGGATCAACGGGAATGATTTGGCGGAAGATGCTGGGGAGAGGAACGTCTGGGGTGCTCTGCTTGCTCTGTTGCCACCGCGACCCTGATCTAGATTAGGCGGTTATAAAATGGATGGATGGAAATAAATGTAATGTAACACAGCTGAGTTTGCCTGATACCAGGGTTAACCAGGGAAGAGCAAGCATCATTAAATCAACAAGTGAATACATTTGGCTGATGTGGGAGGCATCTAAGGTTTGATTACATGTTGCTGGACCCTTGTAGATTCAAGAGATGGCCACTGCTTCTGTCAGAAACCTTAGATGTGCTGCGGTCAAAGGTGAGCCAGATCCTCTCCTTCCTGCTCTCACTGCTGAACAGCCATTTCCCCTGTGCACAGCTGTATGTGAACAATTAAAGCTTTCTCTTAGCTCTTTGACTCATTTGGGGAAAACCCACCGTCCCTCCGGATTCCCCCCACCCTGCATCACCACTGCAGGTGTCCACATAGCTGCTGATGACAGAGATCTGTGGTTTACACACCTGCCTGACAGAGAGAGAGGGGATGCCGTGGGGGCCACCAACTAGATCTGCTCCCGGACTGGTTTAATATCTTTCCCAAATCTGAGGAAACATGTCCTTCCTGAGTGGAACTGATAATGGATTGTTGGCAAAGTGCAACTTCCGCACGACAAATCCTCCCCAGAAACTGAATAATGAAGCTCTCAACTTCTGTCGTCTTACAAAGCCTAGTTTTTCCCACCCCGTGTGGGTGAAAACCAAACAAGCCGAGTCTCTACGTTGGCCCGTTTGGTATGACAGTCACAGTTGGGTGAATGTGAGGTCATTAATCTGAGTACTTTGAGGATGCTGGGAGATGCCGTTAACCGGTCGAGAGCCAGGCATTGCAAGCCATGAAGCAGGAACAGAGTGCTTTGAATCTTCGTGTCACAGATCTTTGTAAAGGAAGTCCAATGGAAGTGGGAATCATCAATCTCCTCTCCGGGTTTGTTCTCTCTGTTTGCACCTGAATCTTTAAACGCTGTGTCTCAAAGGCTTATAGTTCACCTACTAATGTGAGGTGGCCACCCACACAAATTACACACACCCCTCTGTTTTTGTTAGAGTGCACCAGGCTTTAATGTGGTTCACTGTCAGAGAATTTCCCTGTTAGAAGGGCTAGAGATTTTTTTTAAACTGCCAGCAATTAAAACATGCCATGCACTAACATTACTCTTATTTTATGACACTGGTCTTGGCTGGTTTTACAGGCAAAGCTAGGACCTGGATGGTCAGCGAGGATGAAGGATAGGTGTCATTGAGATCATAGTGGATAAGATCAGAGGTACTGCTGATCTGCAGAAAGCAACTCTGAGGGCAGAAGTTTGCCCATTGAGTTTCTCAGTCCAGTGTGCTGTAATCTCAACAGCATGCTAAATCAGAGAAATTAAATTTATCAGATGTTCCCATCTGTTTACACTGAATGACAAGAACAGTACTTCACCATGTCAAAGGGTTCAGGGATGACTGTATTGGTATTCACTTGGTCACTTAGTCTCTGTTACCACATGATGGTGCTAATGAAATATCATTGATCTTTTTTTGTCTGTCAATGAAAAATGCTGGGGAAAAAACAGTCATTGTAGATACTTTGGAAAATTTCAAATCATTTGAACCCTGTAAAACTAGTGTTGCAATAAAAAATCATTTTAAGGGACATTTTATATTTAACAATACGGTAAATGAGGCCCAATTAAGACAATGTAGACAACATAATGATAACTTTGGATATTGGCCTGGCATTTTCCTGATTGACTTCCCAATGGTCTGTCTTTGGATGCAATTATGAAGTATGTACTGTAAGAATATCCCATATCTTCATTTACAGACTTGCAGAATAATAGGATTCTCGTCCTGTCCAGTTGTCCTAGTGATAGCATAATTATTTTACTTTAGATCAAACAGGTTCATTTAGATTGTTTAGACTGAGTAAGACTGGTAAATTATATATTGTAAGGAGTTGAATATATTCTCAGGAGAAAATAAATAAGCAGTAAAATGTTCAGTGTGCATATGATCCCTATTGGACTCATGTGTCCTCTGAGGTGAAATAACACTGGACATTTCACTGGGTAGTAATGTTAAAACAGAGAGATATTACTACATTTCCTACTTAGCGATCCTAGAGTGTTGTGCTGCCATGCTATGCAGTGCAGCATCTCCTGCTCTACTCATGTGCTGCTCATCACCCATAATATTTATATAATGGCAACATCTACCACTACTACCACCAAAACCAAGAACAACAATTTGTGGAACATCTCCAGTTTCCCAACAGCTGCCTCTAAGATGCCTGGTGTCAGCCTGTTAAACAGTTCAAGTGAATATGAACTGGTCAACCTTTCCATTTCCTTCACACTGAGAAATCAGGACATTCTGAGAAAAAATGTAGGAACGGCAACGCAGGTTGTGTTAGAGAGGCTGATTGACCACACACGCCATGGGGAACGTGTCCTGATGCTGACCTCCGCTGCTCTCTTGGCTCACCAGCCAGACTGTGGACGCGGGACGGGTCAGGCTAAATAAGCATTTCCCCAGTGTTCATAAATCTATTCTCTGTGACAAAAGGGGACACAAAGTCTACAAAATGATTAAGTAACCTTTACCAATGGGAATGTCCCTAATCATCCCATCATTGTAAGTATAATCTGGGATACATTTTTTAGGGGAAAGGGGTCTGTGTCTTCTTGAACTGTTTATTAATGTGCACTGCCAAGAGCAACATAAAAGATCTGTGTAAATGTGTTGTGTGTCTTGGCTCAGGACAACCATTCGGTCATAGCCCTAATCCATCAGTGTAATGTGATCAAACAACTCTTAGAGGTAAAGCTTTTGGTTTGGTTCCAGCTGCATACTTCTTCGGCAATAGTAAATCTTTAATTGTATGAAACAGGAATACATAAATGAGATTTGTATGTTGGTTTTAAATGGACCAACATGTCACCCTTTTCCTCAGCACTTAACATAACTAATCATGTTCAAACTAATTGCATGTAATTTATATTCTCCGTGATCTATTCTCACAAAATGATTCAATCAAGCATTCGTTATTTTATATGGCTCTTCATTCTTCGCAAAATAAAATAGATTTGCAGGGCATGACCTGAGTCTGAAGGACATGAAAAGTATGTAAGATTAAAAACACTGAACCTTAAGTGATCTCGTTTTATGATTGAGATAAGTCACTGGAGAGATGTTGGAAGAGGCTTTTGATTGAGCAAGGATGTTAAGCATTATACAGAACGTGATTGCTACTTTTGTTGGAGAAGCTGTTGTCCTGGGTTGCTGTTGCAGCAATAGAAGTACCTATAAAAAACGCTCTTGGTGCAAAAAAAGGGTTAAAAATGGGAGCGCGGTAAACTCACTCCTGCCCATAAAAAATTGTAATTTGAAGAAAGAGAACAAAGAAATCAGAGCGTATAAAACCCCCTGCAAGACATCTCCCGTCACTCACTGGCTCCACTTCAGGCTGTTCGCACCCTCCACGTGTTGCCCCGAAGGTGGTGTGTCTCTTACTCCAGCGTTATTCAGTCGGGCAGTCTCAACCAAAGGATGATGCGAGCTCCACGGCTTCTCTCCGGTGCTTTAGCGTTGCATCTCTTCCTTTTCATACATTCTGTGCCAGTGCCTGAAAGGAAGAACACCAACAGGTACAAAGCTACGGCGGTGAGTGAATCACAGTATTCCACGAGTTTCGCAGTTCCCTCATTTTTACGTAGCCTATTGTTTAGTCCATCTGTTTCTTGTTCAGGGAATTCTGCGTCCTTTACACAAATCGAAACGATTGATTCACAGAGGTCTTGTGCAGTCCCCTGACTTTCTTTTTTATCCTGTCGTGCCTAGACTGGTTTCAGTCTTTAAAATAAGTAGGTTGAGGGATTGATTGTAATATCGACCAAATTGCACTGGATTTTGCATTAACGAATCACAAAATAACTGGTTACGAAACACATGCTATATTGTGGTCATAAATAGGCTAAATAACAAACTTGCGAACCCACTAGAGAGAGAGAGAGGACTGTTATAGAGATGGAATTCGATTAAGAAAACGTGTCTTGCCAGTAGAGTCCAGAGTGATAACCCAGAACAGCAGGGGTTTTCCGCATGTCTGTTCTGAACTAAGGAAATTAAGCATTTTTTTCATTCATACCATTGCGAAGTAATCGCAGCATGAGCGTCTAAGCATCTACACTTGGGGTCACGGTTGAAGGTTTCTAAGCATGTGATGTTTCCTTTATGAGGAACACATACCACAACACCCCCTTGTATTGACGGGACACCAGAAACGGTCTACAGTACAAAGGAAGCCAACAGAAACGAGGCTATGGGGGAAAATACTTAGTGGTCACCGAGGCGGTAAGAATGAAGGTTCGTCCAGTGGTAATGGAAAAACGCATATGAAACATACATTTAAATCATTTAGCAAACATTTCAGCCCAAAATGAACTGTGATAAAGTTGCCCTATTTTGACTTTCTTAGATTGCATATGATGCATAATTGACTCAAATTCTGTAACAATTGATTTAACACCGAAGTACCTAATAACAGTCATGTGTCACTTTACTCGTTTCCTCTTAAGGTATTGCATTGCGCTTTGTTTGTCTGTTTTGGATGTCTGGCGTCTGTCTCTCTGTTCAAGTCAATAGAGTATGTTAAGGACCTCTTAGTGATGGAAAAGCAACATCTGAGAAGACGCGCGTGTGTGAGTGGGTTTTTGTTTGGATGTTTGAGTGCGCGCGCGCGCAGCATATTTTGATATATACTTAACGTATCATTTATATTTAGTATCTTATAAGGTATTGTTATATTTTAGACTATATTTTAAATTATATGTTAATGCGAATAACATTGGATTTGGCAACTTGCATGTATCTGTGTGTGTGTGTATGTATGTATGTATGTATGTATGTATATATATATATATATACACACACTCACCGGCCACTTCATTAGGTACTTGCTAGTACCGAGTGTGGTCTTCTGCTGCTGTAGCCCATCTGCTTCAAGGTTTGACGTGTTGTGCGTTCAGAGATGCTCTTCTGCATACCTCGGTTGTAATGAATGGTTATTTGAGTTACTGTTGCCTTTATATCAGCTCGAACCAGTCTGGCCATTCTCCTCTGACCTCTGCCATCAACAAGGCATTTTCGCCCAGAGAACTGCCTCTCACTGGATATTTTCTCTTTTTTGGACCATTCTCTGTAAACCCTAGAGATGGTTGTGCATGAAAATCCCAGCAGTTTCTGAAATACTCAAACCAGCCCATCTGGCACCAACTACCATGCCACATTCAAAGTCACTTAAATCACCTTTCATCCCCATTCTGATGCTTGGTTTGAACTTCAGCAGATCATCTTGACCATGTCTACATGCCTAAATGCATTGAGTTGCTGCCACGTGATTGGCTGATTAGATATTTGCGTTAACAAACAGTTGAACAGGTGTACCTAATGAAGTGGCCGGTGAGTGTATACATATATATGGAGTGAGAGTGCATATACATATAGCTTATGCAGTCATTCAGGCACACATATTGTTCTTGATCATCTCTAATCTGTGGTTGCCTGGGGGAACGATCAAAACCCTGCATGTTTGGCAGCCATCTCATACTGCAGCTGTGCATGACAGAAGTGTGAAGTTCCTCGACACCAGAATACATCCCACATTTCATATCCTAGACAATTAACATTTCTTACACAGGGCTGAACAATGTTCAGTCTTCTATAAATTGGTGCCGCTGTCAGCCTTTGTTGATTTATTTATTGTCTGACAAGGTGCACTGAAAGGAAACATTCTGTCAGGTAGAACATCTGGGCGTGTGCAGTGGAGGTCAGTGGGTCCCTTAGAGTTATCCCCAGTGGGAAGAACACTATAATAATGCTCCTAATCTGGTTTTTCTGTTCCCAATATCACCCAAATATCTCTCAGTAGGATTGGGGGAGAACTTTTCTTCAACAACAGTCCCTTTTAAACGTTTGCCTTAATGTGATCAATAGATTTGCCTTCAGTGGTCTAAAGGGATACTTCTTGAGTGTAATGAGCTGTGCTTTTGGTTTAACACCCAAAGTGAAGATCTGTTGAACCTTACATAGATTTTATGAAAAAAGATGGCATGTGGAACTTGAGAATTCTAAAACTTGATATTGCAATACTGTACTTTCAGCAGATGGTGTCCATTATCCTAAGCTCTCAATAAAATCCCCGCTTTTTATGGTCTCGCAAGAAAATTAGTTCCCTCTGACAATCGAAAAGCATGCCCAAAGCATGCTTTTCAGAGGGGGCGTGTTTTTTGGGTGTAGGGCTAGGTGTGTGGAGATAGTCATGGCCCATTGTGTTCTTGGTAGTGATGGGATCCACATCAGCAGCTTCGCCATTTTGAAAAAATAAAGCCCTGTGTTTTGTCTTCATGACTTTGACTCGAAGAGTCTAATCTGCATTGTAGTCAATTTGTTCCCCATTGTTGACAAAAGAGAGAGCGGGAGAGATTATGCAGGCAGGGACAAGTCTTTCTCTCTGTGGCATCTGGAGGAGAGGTACACAAAGCGTCTATTCGCTGATGCAGGGGAAATGGAGGGAAGGAGATAACCGGTGAGTATCTAGAGACCCCACAGAATAGAAATGACATACCTCCTCATCTTCCTTTTGGGTTTTCATGCTTCCTGTAAAAATTGCTTGCCACAAAATTAGTGTGAGATTAGAAGTGAAATGGCATTTTTTTGTACTCCAGTTGTCTGCTCCCTTTGGTTTATCTGCCTTTGGCTCCATGTTTTATAGGACAGGAAGAGTCTGGAAGAACTGGATGATCATAAATGTATCGACAATTATGTACAGAAAACACATGGTGAATTACTTAAATGGTTTTTGGTACATTTAGATCTCTCATCGGTGCACTAAATTTATTGGTTAATACTGAGCCTCAATATTTTGAAGCATTGAAGGATAAAGGGAATGTAAAGTAGTTTTCAGTAAGCCTTTGAGTGGCCACAGTGGTTAAAAAAGAAACAGAAAAAATACTTGGGACCTGTTGTTTGTGGGGTGTCTTTTTAAAAATGCATATTTTAAGGCCTATATTCTTTCTTTTTTGACCA
This sequence comes from Anguilla anguilla, assembly GCF_013347855.1. Taxonomy (NCBI): domain Eukaryota; kingdom Metazoa; phylum Chordata; class Actinopteri; order Anguilliformes; family Anguillidae; genus Anguilla; species Anguilla anguilla. The sequence goes on from NC_049210.1 coordinate 16,088,693, forward strand.
GTTATGAATGACCAAGGGTATTTGTCCACCTGTCACAAACTACGGGCCACATAACTGAGAACTGTTGTCTAAGTTGGACACACCATCCATGCCATTTTGCAATAGAAGGAAGAGAAAAACTGGGTGCTCTTGCAAAAACATAGAAGAGAAGTAAGACAGGTGCACTTGGACCTGAGGGAACAAAATAAAGGTGAAACAAAACTGAAATGGCATTCCAGGTACTCCAAAAGTACAAAAGGAAGGAAAAAGATGAATTAAAAAGCCTTTGTTGTAATGGCTATAACATTAAACAGGCCATTGCTCACCGTACCAATATACATTAGATTACCCCTGCACTTCTTTCTTCAAGACCTGATGAAGACCACCTTGTCGTCGCAATATGTTGGCTTTTCTTATGTCCTGGTGATTTTAACATTATAGCAATTACAATGAAGGCTTTTTATGTAACCTTTTTACTTCCTTTTGTACTTCTGGAGCGCCTGGAATGCTATCTTAGTTTTGTTCCAATTCTTGTTTTGCATCTTCTCCATTAGCCAATTCAATAAGAGTGGAGTTCACTGAAAAAAATTCAGGAACCCCAAGCAGAAGTCAGAGAGAAGGTGCACTGAGGGTCTGTTACAGTCTGATGTCATGGATTTGTTCATATTGTGTAATTTGTTTTATTCTAGTGAGATTTGCACTTTTTTCTTAATACTGTGTCACTGCAATCAAGCAGTTGAATAACTACTACAATGATGTCTTTGTTTCAGGAGGATTGGAGGATATTTAACATAATTAAGTGCAGGTTTAAATGCATGTTGAGAAAGTCATAATGTTTAAAGCAAGCCGGATTGAATTCTTAGAAGTTTATGCAGTCGTGGGTTGCTCAAACATATACCCCTTTGAGAAATCTTACAGATCAGAGTGAGCTAATCAGTCATTTCTGAACAAGCAGGTACCTGTAGCTAATTGTAGTTTAGGTTCTAGCATGTTAATGCAATTTGTGGTAGAAAGGAAAAAAAGCAAGTAGCTGACAATATCATTCTTGTGCTCTCCTTTTTTAGGAAGGGAAGGTTATTTATTATTTCTTTTACACTATGCTCCAAATATTACAAGCAGTTTGTGTTCCATGTTCCCGATGCAAAATTGGAAATCAATAAATTACTTCCTCCTGATACAGCTTAAAGCTAGTGAAGAAGAGTTTATTATGCAAGGGAAATTGTGTTTTCTGTGAGGAAAAGATTTTTTGTTTAGGTGAAATGACGTCTAAGACTTTCACTGTTTTATTACGAAAATCAGATGAACTGATTGGCTCAAAAGTGCCTACCAATTTTTCTGGTTGGCTGACTTTGATAGCTGATGTGTGTTGGTGGGAACCAAATGAAACACTGGAGAATGAGACCAACCAAAAATTGGATCTCTTGGATCTGCAAGTCACGCAACTTAGGTCATGTCAGGTGAGGGTTATTATTATTTGCCCCAGGCCCTCAACAAATGATTCCAGGAAAGGTGGGGAGGAGAATGTTGAGCCTCGCTCAAGAACCGTTTCTTGGGCGGGAAGATAAGACTGTGAACACTCCAAGCACTGAAACGTATCTTAAGCTGCTTTGCTTTGCTGATGGTGACTGATTTATTGGCTTACAGGGATGGAGAGGTAGCAAACAAGATGTTTGTTGACAGAGCATCCATCAGCCGCAGCTATCTTACAGCTCATCTACTAAATACCCTTTCTGTTCCAGTAATAAGTAATACGTTTCTTCCCTCTGCTTAATCCGTTGGTGCTTACATCAACCAAGCCAAGCATGTCTCCTCTGGGTTTTGGCAAGTAAATATTTATCTAAGACAGATTTCCTCCATCATTGCCGTTTTTTATCTGAAGTGAGTTTACTGAGTTTACTTTGTCTGCGAAGAGTAGCTTAGTGTTCAGCTAGCAGGAATGCAAGTGTAGCATTTTTTGTTCTTTGGAAAAATAATGTATACATTTACTGTCCTGATTTGTGTGATTAAAGCTGAGTATAGTTTCTCAGTCTTCGCTCTGTAATAAGCTCACGATAAGGAAATCTGACAAATGTGCTGTATGAACACATAAATGAACAATAATACTAAATAAAATTACTCATGACACTCATGGAAATTTTTTACAACAGAAAGACAAAATGCTATCAGTTATATGTGAAGGGTTATTGTGGGCTGACGAAGAAATGAACTGTCACAATTATGAGGAACAACAGCTGATGATCAACCAACCAAAACATTGTGGCTTCACAAAAACTCTTGCAAAATGGAAGATGTTGAGCCCAGCGTCTTCATCAGCGGACAAATCTTATCATTCTGAGTGTGGTGACGAGGTACATGTTTCTCGCAAAATAAGTTCTTTCATATATAAATTTAAACATATAAATGTCCAAGTAGATGTCCAAGCACATTAAAAAGTGAACTCCGTCTATACAGACCCACTTCTTATCTAGACACATTAATAGCAGTACTATCACTGTTGCAGTGTTTGATTTGTAGAGCCGTCATCCAGATGGATATTGAAAGTGTCCTTCAGACTGGGGTTTTCTAATAGTAGTGACTTGGCAACATCAGCATGTGCCCCAGTGTGTGTACTGGGTACACTTAACCTGGCCACCTTTCCTCGAGATGTGTTATTGTGTTACTCAGTGAGAGAAGCCTGTATGGAGGCACCCTGCATGGGCATGTTGGCTCCTCTCTGTGAATACCATCCTGTCAGATTTTTCCAGCGTCTCCCAGACACCTTGCTGTGTTGCATTGAGAAGCTAAATGTGTCTCTACTTGAAACAAAATAGTCATACCCCCCCTCTCCCTCCGACACACACACATGTGCGCATACACACACACATACACAGATCCCCTTCACTGATGACACATTTACACGCATTAGGAAATGTCCCAAAATCACACCATGGCCAAGGTTCACTCAATACGCAGTTTAGTTTGGATTTTAAAAAAGAAAAATAATGCTTGTTCAGGACAAAAGCGCTGGGCTGATGCTGGATTCCCCGATGCACCGTGCCAAAATGCTCTTATAGTGGTTTCCTCTGCGTTCAAGCAGATCATGTGCAAACATGCATCCCCTTCTGCAGCGAGCTGCCTTGTAGCCTGGGAGCAGACCCAGCAGCCAGGCTCAGCTACCCATGGCGACTGGTTCGAGGAAAAAAAGAAACACTGCCAAGTGATAAATGCCTGTCAACCCAGACATAAGGCAGCTTCAGGACAGGCGCTGCGAGGAGTCCTGAAGAGATCACCGCAAATCACCGCGGTTTTATGGATGCCTTGGAAAGGCACATTACAACCGCATCTTGCCTTCTGAAAAGCACTGCACTGTATGCGTGTCTCTTGATATGGATTACGTATCAATTACTTGCTCATTCTTGTTTGAGATTCAGTAAGCCTGGTCTGATCCAAAATCCCCCTTTAATGTGTAAACTACTGTTAGGTAGTGGAAGCTTTCTGTTTATATCTGTCACAAGTGCTTAGAAATGTGTATTTTCTCCTTTGGAAAGGCACCAAGGTAGTTGGCACAAGTTGCTTTTTAAGATTTTGATGCAGCCTCATCAGTAAGGTTAGCCATTTTCTGGCATGATGTGTTTCTTCATGCAGTTATTACCCTCCATCAAGGAGGCACATGGGGGACAGGTGAGGACATCACCCCCACTCGTATCTCCCATCTCTTTTTAAAAATGTTTTGTTTTTTAACTGTTAAAGCTATAGTTTATCCTCCGGGGTCATGTTTTGGGTCACATCATTGTTCTGGGTTTTGATCTGGTGTGGGGAGGGAGAGGAAATATTACCCTTTTTCATTCAGTCACCTTGTGGTTCAAGCTTGTAGTTCTAGCTTGGTTTACTCATCCTAACAAAGAGATAAAAGAAGTAGACAAGATGGACAGCACTGCTTGCGCTAACCTAGTTATTATGCAGCTGTATCAGGTAGCTACTTTTTTCAATTTCCAATTGGCAAATATTCTCTAAATATCAGATTTACTATGCAGTACGGTTCTGCAATTTAATAAATGCATGTAAATGTACATCTCCGCATATAAATCAAATGTGGTGAAATATTATATCCAAGCCAAACTATGAAGGGCGAAAATCTGCAAATGCTGATAAACGAGGAGAGCTTAAATGACATGAGTGGCACATGCTATTGCCAAAGGTTTTTTCTGCAGCTAAAACTTCATCCCTGTGTCAGCTATTTCAGTAGATTCTCACACGGAGCAATAAACTGTGCCGGGACCTGCCCTCTGTTTATCACTGGTGGGGCTGCTACCATTACACACAAACAGTCAAACTCTGGAAACAGCTGTTGGATGAATAGGCTACATGAATTAGAGCTGTCCCTACAATGGGTTTATGTTGGTCTCCTGAATGCAGTGGTGGTGTGTAAACTGCTGTTGGACACTCGGTGGCATTAAGTGGCGTGGCAAGGGTATTGCGAGGTTGAAACCATTTGCTTATGAGAAGTGGTTTGGAAGTCGCTTCAAAGGAAGTTCTTGCATTCTTGGCGGAGTATTCAATGCACCCCTAAGTGATTTCACAGCTGTAACTAGGTGCTGGAAGTTGTCTTTTCTTTAGCTAGATAGCGGTATCTATGGCTAGGTGAATAACGTTAGCCTCAACACGCAAGCTCTGTGTCTTCACTGATCAGTTTATGGTGCCATGTTAGCTTGCTAAACATCTAAATCGCTTTTGAAAAGTTTTAAAAATAAAATTTCAGACTGATGTTTTGTCTGTGGAATAATGTGATTCTCCAAACAACGAGAATTTGCCTTCATGGCCAAATCAACTCTAAAGTGTTTACAGGTCAAGTTGTTTGCCTCAGTGATAGAAACACATCCCTGTTGTTCTGTAAATCAATCACTGATTTCAGCAGTGGGAAACAACCATAAGTGATCTCTTTGGTGGAACGCATAGCGATGAAGGTGTAATTTGTGTTGTAAAAACAAAAAAGATTTAGCAACAAGGAAAAATAAAAATTCTTTTCTAAAGGCTTTATTAATGAGAAAATACTTGAACTAACTTGAAAGATTATTGATAAAGGTTTTTCAAATTATTGTTTTTATTTTTGGTAAATTGTTACCTCTATGGTTCTAGAGGTGGCCCCCTGACATCTGGACTCATTGTGTGTGTGTGTCTGCATGAGTGTGCTTGTGTGTGTGTGTGTGTGTGTGTGTGTGCGTGTGTGTGCGTGCATATGTGCATGTGTGTGTGTGCGTCTGTGCACATGTGTAGGAAGATGTTGGGGGGGAAAGCGGTGCTGGGATGAGTGGTGGGGGTGTTTTCCCACAACAAAGAAACTGTAGCACTTTTGACTGGTTTGTGGATGTCTGTACTTGAGGCCTGAAGTGCTCCTGCTATATTGCCAGGAACCACTAATCCCGAACCCTTTCTGAGAGGCCCGTTCCCCAGCTGTGGAATGGAAATGGGTTGCAAGTCAGATATAATGAGCAGGATAAATGCGCCTCTTATGGAAACAAACCCCATGCCCTCTCCTAACTTGATCTTGACGTGAGGAGGATCGCGGTGTAAAAAATAAAAAAAAAATGCAAAAGGCATAACTCATGGAGAGAGGCATCTCAGGTCACCACCGCATTCCTTGAGTCCTGCCGGGATATGTTTAACAGGCCCTGCAGCGCCGCAACAGACCCCGCTGTGTGTAATCACAAGACACACCTGAGGGCACCTTTTTCCTTGCACGATCAGACGGTGGCAGTTGTTCAGAAAGAAAAAGGAGTTTCATGGCGTTTTCGCGATCGTCATCACATCATCCTCCCCGCTCATCCAGCGGAGTGCCAAGGCTTTTCTGCCTGAAAAGCAAACAAACCCTGGCACCAAATGCATGCCTCTGAGGTTACTAAAGGGGGGGGGGGAAGCAGAACTGTAAGGAGGGGTGGGGGGTCCTCTGCCCATATCACTCCCTGTGCAAATATAGTGCATGGCTGAGAGAGCTGATTGAAGAGGAGATAGAGTCATTGGGAAATGCCACTGGGGGGGGGGGGGAGTTTGTTCAGATACAGACAGGGGAAAATTTCTCAAGGTTGCATGCAGTCTACCCTCTAATGTACACCACAGACAGTCTGACTATCCTATAGTTTGAGCTGGTAACCCAGCTTTTCTGATGTTGGATACTCTGCATGTATAAACTCAGACTAAACCGCCACTGTTCAAATTATGTGCTTAATATGTCATCGTACGTTTAATTTATTGCAGAAGCATGGGGAATGTGAAGTGAAGGCTGCGTCAAACCAGTAATTTCTTCTTTCATATTTTTGCTTTATCTGCATTGTAATATGCCTGTATGACAGGAAGGGTGGAAACATTATGTACAGTATCTAGGAGGGGAAAAAAGAAACAAACTGCTAAACAAAGTTCATGAAATTTTACATTGGTCAGCAGATAAATGGCACACTTTAACAAATAAACATTACGTAGAGGCCCTCTGCATTTCTCTTCCCAGCCAATTAGCAGAGCCATTTCCTCTATGCTGTGTGGGGGGAAATGGGCTCTAATAGCATGTGAGATTGCTGGGATCCTGTGAACTCCATGCCACTTTACTTATTCACTCCTAGAAATGAGGGAGAAGCTAGTGTGGTCTGTCAGATGAAGAGATACTGTTTACATGCTTTTTTTCCCCCTTGCATGCATTGTGTTTTGTGTTATTTCTCAATTTAGCCACAAATCTAAATGATTTGTGCCATCCTGTATCCACGGTCTTTCTGTCTTTTGTGACTGGCTTCTGTGTCTTAGGGATGGCTCCAGAAGTCCCATCACTACACCCTGAAGAAGAAGGGCAAACCAGCCCACCCGCAGGACACACAGAAGGGCACGCCCTGGGTCAAGGGGGGCCCTGCGGTGACGTACCCGCAAAAGAACAGCACCGAGTTCTGGAACCGCCCCCGTTGTGGTGTCCCCGACTACCCGGTGAATAAGAAGGCCATGTATGGCAAACGGCTGCGGCAGAAACGATTCGTGCTGTTTGGAGGTCGCTGGGAGAAGACTGACCTCACCTACAAGTAAGACTGTACTGATAGGCTACGCACGTAACCGAGAAATAATATGGTGATGTGCTGCTGTTTTTGAGGATTTCTATTCAAACCTCTCCATTATATTGCAATGACTGTATTTACAGGTTATGTGGTGCCATACCTTTCCATGATTGTGAATGCTTTGTGAGAACAATAATAAGGCTTATTTCCACAGGCGAGAAAGAGACAAAGCAAGCCGTATCAGTGCAGCCGTGTTTAGCTGGTACGGCAGAGCAGCTAACAAAAGCACTCTGCAGAAGGTGGGGTTTCTTTGTTGCATGAATGAAGGGGCAGAAGTGTAAATCTCCTGCAACTGATCCCCCTTTTCCCCCAATGAGGTATTCTTCAGGTTGGACCACCCAACGTTACCTACATCATGAGGAAATTGTCCTTTGTTCTGGAGCCAAGAATTCATAAGAGTGAACCTTGGGGTGGAGCGCAACATTGGTGTTCGCCCTCCATTGCCAGGCTGCCCGAGTTCCCCCTTCTCAGCATAAAACCTGTCCCACTACTCTTCCAGGTCTGTTAGGACAGTGGTACTCAACCTGCACATTTATTGTCCTCTACATTATGAAACAAAAATGAAAATATGACCAAATGCTTTCTGGTATGATGCAATCTAATTTATTTTTCTCTGACAGTTGAAGGGTTTCATTTTAAAAATGACTTCATTTAAAACTTAATTAGTTTACAGATTAGACCAAACTGTCATGCAAATTGAGTCATGTGCCTGTTGCGCTTCCCCTCCTTTCATCTCCTTCTGAAGTGCCACTGTTCCTCCCCTCTGAACTCCCAATCCCCGAACTGTCACCTTTGCTCTTCAGGGCTGAGTTAGTGCATCCATGAATAAACGGCTCACACAATGGTTGCATGTTTTGTGGGGCTCCTTTTTCACTTTCTGTCCTTTCAATACTTGTCATTGCCTCTCCTCAAGCGTGTTTTATTTAGCTGATAATATACAGTTATTCAATCTTCTCCCTTCTAACTGGTTTCCTGTCTGATTTCTCCTGCAGGCACCCTCTTTGTCCTTAAATTAGCCTCTCCACATCTGTCCTCGTTTTTCTCCCCCCCCCCCTCGTTTCCCTCTCTCGACCTCTCCAGCTGTCTGGAGTTTATTAGATTCACTCCATTCACTTTCTGCTAAAATCCTGGAGGGCTAATCCTCCCCTTGGACTCACTCGTTATGCAGCATCATCAGGATTCATCCTTTTTAGCACTTCTATTAAAGCAGCTACATGTCAAGGCTTTGACAGTTTTTTTTTTTTGTCTTGATTAGAATTATTGCGCCTCATTCACGAAATGTGCGTACGATCACATTTGACCATAAACTGCATATAATAACATTCCCAAGAACATTTCAGCATTCATCATTTTTTCCTTATTTGTATTTGTTCATGGCTGTTTCCCTATGCAAATCACAGGAACAGGATTGCGCATACAATGTACAAATAGCCAGCATTCATCATCTCATACACTTGGGATATGCACAAAAACAAATGTCTGTGCATGTGTCATGAAACTCCTATTGTTTTTTTCATAGGAACATTTTTAAGAGCAAAAGTAAGAATAATTTAAGAAAAGTTTTGTGAATGAGGCCCATTGTCTTTGGTCTCCCCACTTACTTTCTCCATCTTATTCAAGTACTACAGGAGTGTTGCCACTCTAATTCACTTCATAACCATTATTATTGCTTGCCACTGTGTTTATTTTCTCCTGTAATATTCAATTTAGAGTGTATTCATACATCTGCTCTTATCTGTCACCTTATCAGAAAATGTCATGACATTACATTACAGTCATTTAGCATCAGTTTAACTCTCGGGAATAACAAAAATGTGCAATATCTCCAGAAAGCCACAGAGGCCCATTAATAATCGATTAATGCAATGTTAACCTATCAAACAACATTTTGTATTGTAACTAAAGAAAGTACCACTTGGCAGAAAACCTTTACACAACTATTATACAAAGGAAAATCCAAAATGCCCAGTGGCGTACTCATTGCTGTGTTCCTTGCTGAAATCTCTGCTGCTGATTCAGGGGAGCACAGACAAATGTTCTCTCCTCTGAGGCAGGCAGTGCCAAGTTTCTTTATCACATCTCAGGTCATAAGTCAGGCTTGCACAGCAATGAGTCAGAAGAATGCAATTGCATGTGCAGCTTTTTAGACAGACTTGCAGATTCCTGATCAACCAGTCACTAGAGTGATAAGACAGAGATCCCTGCTGGCTGAAACCTCCCTAACCACTGATTATGCACTGCCCTGCAGGGCTACCAGCCACAGTTGACACTGGCACTGTTGGGATTCGATCCCAGATCGTAGGGCCTATCCAAGAACAAGAACAGTGCCTGAACAGGGTGGGAAAACATGCAGCCTAAAGTCATACATTTAAAGATGAAATACAGGTTATATTATCTCATTATCTCTGCTGAATTTCAGAGATAATCAAAATCATTGTTAAAAAGTGCAACGCTTGGTTAAATTAGACACCCAAAGGGCAAAGAACACAGTCTTTTTTGTCTCTTTGGTGGACAAATTGCCAGGAAGTGTTACATAGTTACCCTTTGTCATCTCCTGAGGACACACCTCTTTAAACGATACTTCTGCATTTCCTCAACTCTCTAATTTTGCAAGTATTGACACTTAGCTGGCGTCGGTTTTCTTGATGCTTGTATCCTTCTAATAAACCATATGTCTTTTATTTTTTTTTAGATTTTTAGAACACAAATTATTCATTATACAACATTTTAACCTGAACAGTTTTAAGTTGCTTGCTTTCTGTTCAGTTGAACAAATGTACCCACACACACACATATACACACACACACATGCAACCTCCCGCGATTTGCACTTACAAAGCACAAGGTACAAAGCACTTAAGTTAAAAGGTTAATGCCTGAAGTGCTACTCTACAGTTCTGCCACAGGTCTTACTCGTATCTACTCCTAATGGCATAATTTGATTTTAAGCTCAATTCCAACTAGAACAAGTGTACCATGCTTTAATTAGTCTGCTCGTGGAACATTTTTTAGACTACTTAATAATAGGATTATGTGATTTGTCGTAAAATTTATCCCAGGATGATATTCAAAACATTTTGGTTCCCCACACATTTTTGTCATAATGCCTTTATCAGGTCAAGCTCATTTCTATACACTGTTCCAGAGGAGGGGCTGTTGAAAGAAAGAGAATGAATTTCTGTTCAGGGACGACAGCATCACCCAGTTTGAATCAACAGCCATTTTCATACTTCGGCTGCATTGCATAGCAACTTCGTTTATTTCTGTTTTTATTTTTTTTGTCTTCTGCAATAGAGTTATGGAAGGCATGCTGATCATCACTTTTAGCAGAGGCTAATGCTGCCTGACTGCGAGGCCCAGAACGCCATCTAGAGATGTCCTGTACAGTATTTTGTACAGTATCAATAAACTGCCCCCCCCACCACCCCCACCCCTGTGTCCTATGTCCTACTTCTGTTTTTTCAGAGCAACACAACACTCTTTGCTATACAGTGGTTGTGGAAAAAAATCCTCTGACAGAGGAAGGGAAAAAAGCCACAAGCTAATAACAGTGTGGAAACCTCAAGACAATAAATCTGTCTTAGCGTGTATCGTCAGAGGCAATGAGCAAAAGATTGGGTTATCCAGCATCATTCCCTTGTTCAGGCTTGCAAGTTCCCGAACAACCCCGCCCCCACCCCCTCCCCCGACCGCCCCCGACCACCTTAATTACGATGCCCCCACTGAATAGATGGATACTGAAATTGATAGCCGTACTGTCTGGTATCCTGGCACCAACCAAAATGCCCCGGGTGGTATATGACTTAGTCTCAGTGGGGATCTGGCAAACCACAATGTCTTACTGAAATTCACATTCTCACAGAACCCAGAGGCCTAGAGAAACTGACTAGAGACAATGAGACAAGAATGCCATTGTTCCCATGTGTCAGGTGCACTTTGATTTGATTTGTGACTCTTGATTTAGAAAATCTAAATTAGAATATGCACATTAAAAAAAAGATTCGAATTACCTTGCAATAACACCCACTTCCTGAAGTTCAAGTAAACATTAAAAAGCAGTCTGTGCAATTGAAGTAGGGAGGGTGATTTTCAATTATTTCACAGATTCAGTGATCGTATAATGTGCTAGATTCCAAATCGATTCCTGGCATGGGGAAGAATATATTTTAGAACGCATCTTGACCGTGCAGTTCCACGTGTTGTATAGAAAATGCATGCAAGCAACGCACATCAGTACCCAAGTTTAAATAAAGTCTTAATGCTTAGCCTACTGTGTCAGTAAACACAGTCAGTGTCAGATATGATACAAACAATTTTATTCTCAACTCACAAATGTTGTGCTCCCACAAAACCAATATATGACAGCTTGGCTAAATACTCAATTCTGATTGATTGGGACGAGCATTATTTTTCATATACACTATGAAGTAATGCCTGCAAAAGATCTAAATTAATCAGTCGGTAAATAAAGTGGAAATTTGTAAGAGCAAGCAAGCCAACAGTTACAATATCATACTCGTAACAGTGTCAGCTTAATGTCTTTGAATGACAGAACCTACAGATAGTAGCTATATACAGTAGTTGTAGCTGTATAACTGTTACACTAATATGGCTGGCTAGCTAGCTATCCACGATAATATACATGCTGTGAAACCATTTAGACTGAAAACCAAACTGAATTTTCACATTTGGTAATCTGGTTGAGGTGCTAGAAAGACACGTTCATTGCTAAGTGGTATTGGGTATGGGATATTTGCTGGAATACTTAAGTGTTTTTCTCAAATACATGTTTTTATTACAATTTAAGCAGGTACTAAATTTGCCTCGGTGTAGGGAATTCAAACTTACCAACAAAAAGCATAATTGGAATCAAACATTTGCTTCAAAATATATAGGCCTTCATATTTAGTTAAGAAATATCTTCTATTTTAAGGCATGTCTTCTTTTTTTTTTTTACACAGTGTATGATATGATTAATAAATAATTAATTTATAAAACTTCCAACACACTGTTGTACATGCATAGCCTTTATGATTAAATAAAAAAGATCAAGTGAGGCACGCATCAAACCAGTAATCAATCCATTACTCATACACAAACCTAAATTGTAGTAAAGAAATACAAAAGGTACTTGGGCAGTTATATTTCTATATTGACACCCATGTTCTCGTTCTACAATTCCACCATTTTCAATGACCAGTTATGGGTGGATGCCTGTCCCACCACTACAGAATCCTCCATCAGTTTAAGACAGCACATGCATAACCGGCATAATATGGACTATAGAGTGCATCTGCTCCAAAGGCTACTGCTTTAGCTGGATTTGGCATCCAGGGGGATCAGGGGCAAATAACTTATAACTAATTCAAAAATAGTTATCCTCACTGTTTGGTTAATAAACTTAAATAGACTCCTGAGGTTTTCAATGAACGCCCATTAGAAAGCACACTCTAACAGGGGCTACTAAGTCTGGATCAGATTCCTATCCCTGTTGAAATGGATATTTCACCAATGGGTATTTGTGTTGGTATGACAGAGTTCAACTGACTAAGAGAGGTTTCCATTAGTCTTTCCATTCTTTATCTGAAATCCCTGAGATAAAATGGTAGTTTGTCTGTTTGAGCCTTCCAGCTAAGTAGCACTGGCATGGATTGAGCAAGCTGTTGATTGCCTCCTTAGAGCTCATCGTTAGGGGTGAGGTGAAGACACAGGAGTTGCACAACACTAGGATTATCCTGAATCAACCCCTGGAGACCAGAGGTTTTATGAGCACTGTGATGAGCAAGGCACTCACCTATGAGTCTGTCACAACAACAGAGGATCATGGGTCTTTTCAGGACAGAGAAAGGGATAAGAGGTCATAGAAGTTCGCTGTTGTTGGTCTCTAATGCTTGTGTGTCTGTCTCAGGATTGAGCGCTTCCCCTGGCAGATGAGTGAGGACAAGGTCCGTCGTGTCATGATGGAGGCCCTTCGTGTGTGGAGTGATGTCACCCCACTCACTTTCACCGAGATCAGGGATGGGAAAGCCGACATACTCATCGACTTCACAAGGTAATGGCATGGGATTCACTTTTGAGTCACATTTAGATGCAATGGTCAATGGTGACATATTAGAATTATGATTAGATTATACTTATGTCAGTAGAATATTATGTCATGGAAGTTGTTTACTGATCTTCTCACAAACATGCCCCTCTCCTAATCTGTTTTATGCTATGAGTAGTATTGCAGGTGTTTCTTCAACATTTGTAGTTCATAATATATCCTCTAATTATCTAATGTGAAGTTGTGGACTTAACCAGTGTATTCATTTAACAGGATAAGTACTGGAGATCCATGGGATTAGAAGGGGACAAGTTGCATACAATATGCAGTTATAGTAAGGTCACTGTAATTGAATAACAATCACAATAATAGTGAGAGCTAAAAGCCATACTATTCAACACACTGTCCACTGAATTTTGAAAGGGTGCCTATCGAAAATTGGACTCAAAGGTCTTTGTGTAAGTGGTATGCTTGTGAATGTAATATTGTTTCTGGGCCTTAAGTGCCTGAAGTATGCCTCCTGGGCTGGCTTTTTGCCACTTTTTAATAATGTAGTAAGGAGAGGTTTCTATCTCAGTGCACAAACACAAAACCTTTTTTTGAGCGTAGGAGGGTTAAAATGATGTCAGCTGAGGGATTGGGCCTTAAGCTGCACTGTTCAAAACTTTAGTCTCTAAAAACAACTGAAGAGAAGACAAAGAATGTGTTATCCGTGGCAAAATCCATTAACATAAAACAGTGGGTATAAGATCTTTACTATGGTGTAACCTGCAGGTGTACAATTATGGCAAACTCTGTAAGTAGTTAACTTGATGACTTAATATAATGTATATATCAATACTTGTGTTTTTTTTTTTCCATTACTAAGGCTCAGGGCCTGTTTCAAACATTGCAAAACGAGACTTGTTTTGAGATATTTAATAATGCTTGCTGAAGGTTAATCTAGAGCAGCAGCAAGTAATCTGCACTTCTTGGCACAAGCAAATTCTCTACATGTTAAGTGTTCTTGTTTTACAATATCCAGCTTATGTTAAAGCTTGTCTATCTATTTCATACAATGGCTACAATGGGCATACAAATTGCATTAAGCATTAATCTCATGCGGGTTACTGCCTGGCTAACTTTCCTGCTGTTAAATGGGGTTTAGTGGCCAGTAAAGAAGTGGTACTTACACTGTGGCACTTATATGTGGCTACTGATGAGGGAATGCTTTCTGGGGCTTCTTAGTTAATTTGTTTAATGAATTAACGTTTCGATCCAGTCAGATCTGCACTGAGCTTCAGTTTTAGATATTGACACTCAATGCTTCTGCCTCTTGCAGATGTAGTAAAACTGTGCATCAGACATTCGGTTTGTGTTTTTCATTACTGATGCCCAGGTCTGAGAACTGGAGACGTCAGCTTGAATTATATTGCTGGGGGGTATAAAGCACTGGAATGAAGGTTTATAAGAGAAGCAGATGTTGAGAGTGTTTTCCATAGCTAATGAAGCCACGCCTTGTTACAAAAGCCTTTGCACACACTGGCTGCATTGTTTCAGCAAAGCTACGTGCAGACAACTGTGAAAATTATGGATCCATATCATGCAGAGTGGGGAAACAGACAGTTCTGTAACAAAGAAGCCATAATTAGTGTTTTTACTGTCTCCACTTTTCTGTGAGAAATTGCTTTTCCTCATCCCAGTCACAAAGATTTTGAATTACCTCTCAAGTCACCATTGTGCCACCCACACACGGAGTGCTGCAGCTCATGCACATGCACTGTTCCTGTGCATTTGCTTGTGAACCAACTAATATTTTTCACTCTACAAACCACACAGGTATTACAAGACAGGTAATGCCAATCAGAGAAGAGGCATATCTCTTACTGATATCGCTGATAGCCTGTAAATGCCCAGTGCATTGTTGAAAGCATGCTGCACTAACTTGGGGTGTCCTGGCTGATATGAGTTTAACACACCTCTGACAAGTGAAATCTGTGCCAGTAGTTTCAGATGCTGTGAACTCCTTACTCTGTACTGTAGATAAACATGGCATTAGGTTAAACTTGCTGTGTCTGAGCTATAGAGTCTAGCGTACACTCAGGACACCCATGTCAGGAAAAAGGCAAGCATTGTTAGGCTGAATGGCCAGCTCTTGTCATTATGTTATGTTTTTCAGCTCTTCAGGGTACACTTGTTTTTCAGTCTCATGATTGTAAATTTCCTACAAAACACCTTTAATCAGTCAAACTTACGCAATCTGTTGTATCTATTCATGTTTGCTAAAGTAGTTCAGGTTACCTAATGGTAGGTAATTAGCAATGCTACACAGTCCAGGTGGCCCCAAGTGTCCTCTAAGTATCTAATAGTGTTTTTTTGTATGGAATGCACTGGCACCCTCGAGGAAATTTCAGCGTTTAGCCTAACATGGCATCTGGGTAATGCTGGAGTCATTTCACACCTGTGAGGTCTTGGTTGCTGCATCAAAACAGCGCGGCACACCCTACAAGCCCTGCAAGCTGTGTTCCTTAAGGGTAATACTTAGACTTGGGTGAATGCCAGTCCACTCCCTCGCTCCCTGTCACCCCCCAGCAATTCTCATCTCTGATCAAGATATCACCATGTCAGAAATGTACACAGCCATAGTTTGTGAAGTTCATTTTTAACTCTGTCATAGCTGATGTAAAACAGGTTTTTTTGCAGTGTACATGACTTGTTTTCTGATTAGTCTTTTGTTTTGGGTACATTAGGTACTGGCACGGGGACAATCTGCCCTTTGATGGCCCGGGGGGGATTCTGGCTCACGCCTTCTTTCCAAGGACCCACCGGGCTGGAGACATCCATTTTGACTACGATGAGGCCTGGACTATTGGCAACAACATGGGTGAATGCAGCAAAACACACCCAGTCATAACACTCACCTTCAACAGCACCTTTGCTTTTTCTTCTTTTTGGTGTTTGCTATCTTTTTCCAGGAGTGTTTTGCAGACACATTTTACCTTTGGGGTTCAGGGGATATTTATTACAGTTTACCCCTACTGACATTGTGCTTTCTAGGTTTTTGATTCCCTCTGGAAATCACCCTTTCTGAAAACTCTATTGTAAAGAAAAATGTGCTGTAACAAAAACATTGTGATTCATTGATTGAAAGCCATTCCTCCATCACAAACCACTAAGCTGATGGGAGTCATAGTCCACTCCTGAAAGCCAGTCACATGCCTTCTGCTGAAGACAGACTTTCACATTGCAGAGGAATGTGTTGGGAAGGGATTTAACACATTTGGGTTTCCAGGTCATGCTTTTTGTTGCACTTGGCTCGCAGGTGTACTGACAAAAAATGTAAATCACACTCCTAACTGTCCGGATAAAAGTCTGTTCATTACTGTTTTATTTTGAATGGTATGGAGGTACAAAAACCCTTCCTGTACATTTTTACATTAATCTCCATCATCCAGGATTGGCTTGACTCCTCCCTCCCCTCCCCTCCCCAACAGGCACGGACCTTCTTCAGGTGGCAGCCCATGAGTTTGGTCACGTCCTGGGCTTGCAGCACTCTTTGGTCCCTGGCGCAGTGATGTCTCCCTTCTACAGCTTCTCCTACCCACTGGAGCTAAGCGATGATGACAAGCAGGGAATCCAGTACCTGTACGGCCCCCGGAAGCCCATTGTGCCACATATCAGCACCGAGACCAATGAGATCCCCATCCCCATGGTGAGCGCAGCCCCTCAGGTGCATTCACACGACCTTCAGTCAAACACTGCCAGGACAGGAAGCTGTTTTATTTTAGTCAAACCCTGGAGTTGGCATGCATTCCATTACATTGATTTGTGATTTTGGCTAGCACAAAAAAGAGCTTAAATCAAGTCTGATTTGAGCCTGCCATCCACAGTTTGATGCTAAATCCAGCCAATTGCAAAACTGAAAGCAGGGGAATAATGTAAAACGTAAAAATGGAGGATTAAAGAAGAAACACACCCCCTCAGTCCTCCAGACATATAGTTTGTCCTACTAATGATGTATAACTTGTAAAGGATGGAGACAAAAGAACAACTGGAGCCTCTCTTTCTCTCCCTCCTTCCATCTCTCTGCATCTGAAGCCCAATGCCTGCAACACAGACTTTGACGCGGTCTCCATGATCCGAGGGGAGCTTTTCTTCTTCAAGTCGCGCTATGTGTGGCGCATCCGGGACGGACAGCTGCAGGAGGGTTACCCAGCGCTGGCGTCCCGCCACTGGAGGGGCATTCCCGACAACATCGACGCCGCTTTTGAAGACAAATCTGGGAATATCTGGTTCTTTCAAGGTAGGCACTGGGAGAATCTGTAGGCTGGGCTGCGGTTTTGTGAATCTCTCTAAGAGCACAAGATTAGACAGGCATTCAGAAGAAAATGGAAGAGGCAAAACTTCAAAATGTAGATGGTAGTCAGTGTCTTACTTAGCTTCCTGGAATCCCTTGTTTGTGCAGTGAAACGTTGCACACTGAACCATACATATATTGTCCTTTGATAGCAAATCAAAGGACAATATATGTGTAGTAAGTGAAGTTAAAATGTGTGAATACATGCACTTTTGGAACTCACTGTACCTCTGCCCTCTGCACCACTGTCAATTCACATTCAATGCACATCCTGTCCTGTAATCCCGGCATCTTCCACTGTCTGCAGTTGACTTAAGGGCCAGCCCTTGACCTGATTTCCAGGTTGGTGGTCTAATTATCCCATCCATTTGGCTGCTTCCTTGAGCACAAGAGAGACAGTAGTAAATCATTTCCCCTGTGGATCTTGGCTCTAGCGGGAATTTCTAATGTAATACAGTGTAGAATTTTTTCATTTGCATCACAAATTTGCATGACAAATAGGTCTCTGTTCTTGCTGCCCCAGCAGTTTTTAATTTACTACCCCACAGCTGAAATCATGGCCAATGGAGTGACAAAGGCAAATAAAAATATCCACATTTTCCACTTGATCACTTTATTAGCGTAAATATCCCTTCAGCTGCTCCTTCCGTGACTAATGTATCATACATGAAAATATACTGTTCTGCAAAAAAAAGGTTTCCAGGGGGAGTGCCTAGCCCTTAGAAGGCCCCTGGCTGGTCCCAGCTCAGTCATGACTGTCTGGGCAAGTACAACTTAATCGCTCAGGGCTTTCCCTTGACCCCTTCAGTGGGTTTACACATCCAGCTGTGTTGTGCTAATGAGGGACGTGCTGGGGCAAGGCTCCCGGGGCCGCCCCCTCCATCAGCAGACACACAGCACCTTTATTTATCTTTGCAGAAAAAATTAGCCTTTTGTTTCCCCCCCACTCAGCAGTATGCAAGCCGACACCTGCGTTTGTTCGCTCACAGGCTTCCGAGACTCAATGCAGGCCAGTACATCAAAACATCCCCCCGGTGGCAGATAGTGTCAGGAGAAGTGGTGCTCTCTTTCAAATACTAACTGTACATATTGGATGTCACAAATCCAATTGTTTTTTTTTTTTAAGTTTCACATACAATTCTGTTAGTTTCTTTTTTTTGTTTCAAATTTTTTCTGTTTGTTTCAAATTTTTGTTCCCTGTGTTTTTCCTCATCCAGTTTCAAATATCCCATCTTGATTGTAGTCCTGTTGCTTTGCTGCAAAATCCTCTATCACATGAGGTCAGAAAAAATGGGACCAAATAGTTGGTGCAGTTGCTGCAGACATCTTATAGGTGATCAATTGACCATTGTTCACCAGAGTTACTATTCAGCCGAACAAAATCTATCTCTGGCCATTTCTTGGCCACAGTCTGTTCACACAGTCAATGTGATATTGACTGTAGGAGGTATTACTTTTATGCAGTATGTCTAAATGTGTGTATTTTTAAATTAAGTTCATCGAAGATAAGGGATTTTATTTTAAAAATACTATTTTGCAAATAACAACTGTCTTGTGCCTCCATGGTCTCGTGCATTCAGAGGGCACTTCACACTTAGTCAATGCATGTGTGTTCTCTTGTATGCAGACCAAAACTACTGGGTGTTTGATGCGGAGAAGCAGATCACAGGGCCAGATTCAGTTCAGACGCTGGGTCTGCCTGTCTCCAACATCCAAGCTGCACTCATGTGGGGTGAGGAGAAGAGCCAGAAGATCTACTTCTTCAAGTCTGGGAACTACTGGCGTTTCAACCCCCTGGATAACAAGGTGGACACGGTGTACCCCCGAAACATGCAACACTGGAGGGGCATCCCTGACAGCATTGATGGCGCCTTCCAGGACCAATATGGTAAGCGTGTCTACAGAAGCTGGGACAGTCCAGACTGAGTCAGACTCTCATGCTCTGAGAGCAGAACAGCTCCATCAGCTGGTCCCATGTAGTTTGACAATGTTTTCACATTTTTAAGTATTTCTTAAATTAATTTCTTGAATTAAGTTCCATGAGTCCAACAGGTCTCTGCAGCATTGTGTTTGGTCACTATTGTCGTGTTTGTAATATCCAAGCTGTCATGCATAAACTATGCTAAAACTGTAACATACAGTATATGATACAGTAACCAGTACCCCAAATTCAATATTTTTTATTGAATGGCAATGTTATTTTCCCCAGAAATAACACATGGTAGACTTTCAATATGTCACGTTATTGTCACCCTTTTATACAGGCTTTGCCCACTTCCTCAGTGGAAAGCGTTACTGGAAGTTTGACCCTGTGGAAGTAAAGGCACTGGATGGATACCCTCGCTATATTGGAATGGATTTCTTTGGTTGTGGAGAGCCTTAATCTTTGATTAAGCCATCACTGATGTTGAAGATCGGTGTCACACAAAACTGGCTGAGTGAAATATATGCAACAGCTTCTTTCATTTGTGTGAATGATTGACACAGATTCTATCCACTTGGCTAAATGCAACGTCCTGTGAATTTCAAGCAATATTGTCTAAGGATCTCCACTGTTGATTTGTATCTTTTGGCTGCCCCATGCTTTCATTCTGCAAACCCTTTTCTAAACTCATTCGCTAGCAGACACAACATTCAAATAACAGACACTCTCACTTTAGATTGATTGAAATACATTTTTTAATTCAAACGTAGACATTAATTATCAACTTGTTTTGCAAGTTAGAAACTTATTAATGGTACATGTGTTAATTTTAATTGCGTGTCTATATTTCTTCCAACTTTATTTCTCTTGGCTTTACTCTGGACAAACTATCTGGACATTACAGAACTAATAATTTCTCAGGAAAAAAAAATGCACATTTGCATATGCAATTTTCAACTCAGTCTTTGGACATTCTGTGCAGCTATATTCTTATTTATTTGTGTTCATCATGGTTATATTTTAGTGACTGGAACAGCAGTGCATCTAAATCTGCATCATCGATGACTGCAAAGGATGCACTCAGGCGATAAGGTTCCTTTGAGGAGGACTAATTCTTTCAAGAACAAAAACATTGTAGTAAATGTATATATTTTCATTTTTCCTTTATTTGGAATGTCCGTTGTAATCATTGGGCCTTTCCATCACTGTCCAATGTTTTCTTTGGGAGAGCATAGACAAGCACACATCTCCAGGGTGCAAGCCACCAGTTGCTGCTGCTTTTCATTTTGAGGTCAGTTAGAGTAGATGGAGGTAGGCAGTCATTGCTTTGAAGCAGTACACTTCATTCACAGCTCGTACAGGGAGATAGCAGGTGCCCAAACTACCAGTTGATCTTGCATTATGAGAGGCGAAGAATCATTGTGATTGAAACCCTACCTCCTTCAGCGATGTCCTTTCTGTATGTCTGGCCAGTTAACAGAAGTTCCTAAACTGGGTACAAACTGGGTACAAATCCTGTCCATACGAGTACCGACTATGGCCACTCGTATGGACAGGATTTGAAACCACAGGATGGAGAAAACTGCTACGTTGTTAATGTGCGCTTTAACAGGATGCACCCCGGGCAGCCCTTTGAAAATTAAACACTTTTGTGTCCAGTTTAAGCACTTGTATTTAATTGGCCAGACATTCAGTGTGAAGTTACACAACTTGCCAAAGTGTTTCCCAAGGAAGGAGGGATGATTTCAGTCTGCATAACAGCTTATCACTCAGCAGGGCCTTCTCAGGCTGATCAAACCAGCGGCTCAGCCTTGTGGCACAGAATGGCACATTACAGAGTGAAAAAAGAAGTGTTCAGTCAGCTGTGTAGTGTGTACATTTCAGAAGACCTGTGTGATAGAGAGCAACCTTCCCAAATTGACTGAGAATGCTGCTGTGATGGTATGGCCCTACATCTGCAACTGGGCATTCCAAACTGTGGTGAAAATGCCAGAGTATACACATTAACTCTTTGAAGAATTACAATGAAGATATCCCAGCATACCTTTGGTTGTTTCATTCCTTAAAATACAACTACAAATGTAGCAGCACAAACTTGTACTCATAGCTACAATAGGGCACACTTTTTTCTGGACTATTGTTGTAAGCGGCTTAACAATTTGGTGCTTTTTAGATAAAGCACCTAACAAACATAGGTGCTAAAACACATGATACTCACACAATTAAAAACTGTTCTTGTCCCTTTTTTGTTTTGGTCTAAATATAACATTTGCATTTCTCATTTTTATTGAAATTTCTAACTGACTGATCCAGCATACTGGGCATCAATGCACTAATATATACAGTACACAGATCAATTATACTCTACCTTTATGTCCAGATCTAAGATTGGGAACAACTGAAACCGTGCATTTAAAATCCTCAGGAACATGGCTTTAAGTCAGCATGAATTAAATGTACATGTGTCCATTCCTCATGGTGCTTTCCATTGGTGTTTAATGTTCAAGACAAGTGAGAACCTAATTTCTGATGAGAATTTGTGATCATTGTTTATATATATATATGTCTATATGTGTGTGTATGTGTGTGTGTGATGTGTATGTATATATATATATATATATATATATATGTATGTATATACACACATATACATATATATATATGTATACATACACAGACACACATATACACATATATATATATATATATACACATACATACACACACATTGTGGCATTCGGTCCACCGGAGAGGTGGACTGGTCTCGGCAATGCCAGCTGGTGGACAGAGCACATGCACCTGCATTAACTAATCAGCCCAGGTGCTTAAAGGTGTATTTTATCTCCACAGCCGGCGTTGCCGAGACCAATCCGCTTCTCCAGTGGACCAAATGCCACACACACATATATATGTATATATATATACGCGTGTGCGTGAGTGTGTGACGTGTGTGTGTGTGTAGCATTAGGATGCTTTTTGTAATGACAAAATGTGCAGCGCATCAGTGCTGGACACTGGTGGAATTTCAGTTTTATATGTATTTTACACTGTGTTTTACGGCACATTGTGTTTGCTTTATTCCATGTAACTGATGGACAGAGGCTTTGAATCTACAGAGGCTTCTGTACAAGTCACATTACTCTGCACTGTCTTTGCTAGCACTGGGACTAATTGGCTGTTGAATTGGAAATAACACAAATATGTACAGCACCCAAATGCTGTTATTTTATTCAAATATCCGCTTAGACACGTATCTTAACATAATCATTAGTTTTTTCCGATTGTTTTAACCCAAATATCATATTTACTATGTAAATACAAATGTATAAATTCTGTTCAATATTTTGATACAAATAAAACAATTCTTCTGAACTATTGTTATTTTTTCTCCAAATAACCTGCAAAATGTTTACAGCAACTTGGGGTGAACCGACGGAGAACCTTTGTACAGAAAGTCTACAGTAACCATTAGCTGTGCTCTTAAGAAATATTGTGCCTTCAATCACTACAGTCTTTCATGACTGGATTTCCCAGCTGTGCCATTGTAGAAATCAGAACTGTACAATGTCACCAAGAATGATTCCTATGTCAAGGCTTTTTAACATTTAATAGCATGACCGGATTCACATTACAGATACCTGTAATTCATGTATGACTAGTAATAATTAGAATTTTTGATATCAACTATTCAATTTCAACCAGTCAAAATAAGAATTTTTGATATCAAGAATTACATTTGCACAAATTAAAATTGTAATTCTTGATATCAAGAATTGAAATTCAAGTAGTTCTAATGTAAATGAACATGCGTTACATTTTTAAAGGACCACGCACCAAAAGGGAAAAAACACAGAAAAATGATTCTATGATAACCTCGGGAGAGTCGAACAATTAACAATCCCGGACAGTTGAGCTCCTCACCCTATCAAGGAGATTAAGCCCTGCCACCCTATGGAGAAACCCCATTTCGGCCGCTTGTATTCGCAATCTCTTTCGGTCACTACCTGTAGCTCGTGACCATAGATAAGAGCAGGGACGAAGACGACTAGTAAATCGATTGATCGAGTAGGCTACTAGTAAAATTTCATTCTTGATATCAAAAACAAGTTGAATAAAGCTGCCATATTTTCTTACATTTTTTTCGAGAACAGCCACCCCCATTTCTTCAACCAAAATTGATCACACCTGGTTTGCAAAACATTACATATACATTTTATTGACTGGTCAAAATATATTTGCAGATATCTTGAATTATCATTCTGACCAGTCACATTATAATTACAACAAGTCTAAATGTATTTATAGATATCTAAAATGTAATTACGGATAGTCAAGCGAAGCTATTAAATGTTAAAAGGGCTTACCATATCATTCTGCCTGATCACATTGTTATTACGTCTAGTCAAAATGCATATGCATAGTCAAAGCAATATTAAATGTTAAAAGGGCTTGACATACGATTTCCATTATACGTTTGTTTGAAATTGTCGAACATCGAGCCTGCGATGTCACCGATCAACCGAATATAGCGCTTTTACAAAAAATAGCACGTCGATTGGTTCAACGGAGCTGTCCGTGCCGATTTGCGATTGGTTCACGTAACAAATACATCGCAATGTGTCTGTCTTATATCATAAACTGTAGGCTTACATCTACGTAGCTACGTCCACGTGGAGATTACTAACTACGCGCTAGCCTTCTGATTCGTGTAATTTACCCTCAAATCACTTATCAAACTTTTATAACGATTGGTTAGATGTAACACGTAACCGCACCTTAGGTACACTTGGTGCTTCGTGACAGTTCCAGGAGTGAACACGGATAGGACCATTTCAATGCAGATCTATATCTTCACATTGGTTTCTATTTTCAAGATCCATCTGTTCTACGGACTCCAATCATTTTGCGATATCTTACTGGCTAGAATGTATGTGGGCGTTTCTGCTGTTGAAATGACGGTGGTGTGTCGGATGGGATTTAAAGGGGCCGCGGAAATCCTCTGCGCTTGCCGCGAATGTTATTGAAAGCATAAACAAAAATAAAACTAAAAGGATCACCATGGCTAACAGTTTCACCCAAGAATATCTACAGATTCCTGCCGTCACCAGAGCGTATACAACAGCCTGTGTTCTCACCACTGCCGCGGTGGTAAGCAATCTGCAAGAAATACTAACAGTGAACTAGCTAATACATGAGAACGAGTTTAAATAGCAGTTCAGGGTGCAATGTAATAAATGCAGCCGTGTAGCTATACCGTTAGATAACTTTATATGTAGTTGACGCAATCTTAAATAATCCATCTGTTCCCCTGCATACATTAAAATGCACATGCAACCTGATTTGAACTCAGATTAGGAGAATCGCTCAAAAAATAAAATAAAGGGGCCTTCATAAAAAAGGAATATCTATTTTCACGACCCTACGACTGATGTACTCGGAAAAGCTGAATATGAACTGGAAGCCACTAGCTGGACAGTGACCAATAGCGCAAAGCTGGAGCAAATGTGTGGGGAAGAGGTTAGAGATGGGAGATGAGTGTTACTGTTTTGGCATGCACCAGCGCTCCTGTGCAAGGTACACTACCACATTCCGTTCAGTTTATAATTCCTTATGTATAATTTTATTTGGTAAGTGTATATTGAAAGTTCTACATGTTATAAATGACCTTGGACAAGGCTGTTTCTAAGTAAATGTATTATAGAGTGATTTGGCAAGAATCTATAAATTACATTGGGACTGCAAATTGTTATAGTGCTTTTAAAACTTTTCTTTCTGTTCTCCTTTGGCATGAGGGAAGTACCATACTGCTCGATGATGAACCTGAATCTAAAATGAAAATATATTCATTTTAAAATCGAAAAATGTGTATTTTATTCTATGTGTATAGCTGAACATTGAATAACATTTTCATTCAGTTCAAATTTAATATCTGCTGAATAATCAAGTGCCTTTATTTGAGCGTTTATGACGTATATCAGTTAATATTTTGTGTTCTTAGCAGCTGGAGTTAATCACCCCTTTTCAGCTATATTTCAATCCTGACCTGATTATAAAAAGATACCAGGTAAGAAGAAAAAATATATTTTTTAAAGTGACTCAGAACTTCTTTGCTTTCCACATAAATGGTGTAAAAGAGTACATACTAATGCAAGTTATGTATCTATCTGCTTTATCTCTTGTTTAAATAGATATGGCGCCTGGTAACCAACTTCCTCTTTTTCGGCCCGCTTGGATTCAGTTTCATGTTCAACATGATTTTTCTGTATCCTTGTCATTTTATTAGCAGTTAATTTGAGCATTTGTTGTGATTTCTTTTTCTGAAGAACTCAATCAACTGTCTCCAGTGGGTAGCTTGTTTCACTTGGCAAGAAATTGCTTGGAAAATTGTAACAAACACAGTGGCAGCTCATATGTATTTTGCAAATTCACCCTACAGTAACATCCACCCTCACCCCACCATGGTCAATTTGCATAACAGCTTATTTTCTCCTCTGCAGCTGTGTATGTGTTTTTTTTGTTGTTGTTGTTGTTCCTTGACAGAGCAGATATCGATACTGCCGCATGCTGGAGGAGGGGTCTTTCCGGGGTCGGACTGCAGACTTTGTCTTCATGTTTCTGTTTGGCGGGGTGCTCATGACCGTATCCTTTCGACTCAAGTGCATTTGGTTTCATAATCTTTTTTTACCGTGTTCCCGTGCTCAGCTCCTGTGTGTAGCCAGTCTGTCCAACATGCTAAGAATTGTTGAGGGGTACCATCCTGACTTGTTCATAAGTTGGTGAGCTGTTTTCAAAGGGCATATTTATACAGTTTGTTAATGCACATTGTCTATTTATCTCATTACAGAAATTGCTTGAATGTGAACTTGCTTGGAGAATATCTGACCTAATTTTGAATGAGCACAGTTGTTACATTTTTGTGTATTAACATTCTATACTACTGCATTGCACTAGCTTAGCCGTAGGCAGAGCCAGCCCTAGGGTTCTGGTGGCCCCAAACAAGATTGTTGCTGTGGTCCCACAGTGCCCCAACCTAAATTCACCACTTTAAAAAATAAATGAATAAAATTTTAATTGTGTGGCCCATGGATGGTTGTGGCCTGAACCTCTGCATAGAGTGTTTTTACGCCAGCATCCAACTCAGAACATAGGGCACACGTCTCTGCGTGCTGCTTCCTTGACTGGAAGGTCCTCAGCTCTTCGGCCTCTTTGCCAATTTGTTTTTCCTGGGTCAGGCGTTTACCATCATGCTGGTGTATGTGTGGAGCCGGCGAAACCCCTACGTTCGAATGAACTTTTTTGGCCTGCTCAACTTCCAGGCACCCTTCCTGCCCTGGGTTCTCATGGGATTCTCACTGTTGCTAGGCAACTCCATTGTTATTGACCTCTTAGGTGAGTACTTTGTCATCCCAAAAAGATCTTTTATGTACAGAAAAAAATCAGGTGATCAAGTGCTTAAATACATTTTCTGAATAGACAGGGATAGCGACATGAGTAATATGCACAATACATTGTGCACGTCAACAATAACACAATAAACAACATACTTGTCAGCCCATGTGTGTTGAAACTGTTCCTGGTTATCTATTGAAGAGCTGGATTGATTGGAGAATAAATGAATGCTTATGCTCTATTTAGCCTGCATCTATACCCTATAACATCTGCCTGAGGGGAGAAGCTGTAACACATCGGGCACCCATAACCTTCATGGCTCATGGTATATAGAGGGGGTGCCCAATGTGTTGTCTGACCTTTGTCAAGCAGGTGGTTCTCAGCATCTGTCTGTTTTAGTGTCATCTCAGTGGAGCTTTTGTGAGTATATCATCACACACCCAGCAATTCTTTGTCATCTTCCGAACCATAACTACCAGGTTTTCTGACATGCAGGCTGACAGTCCCCATTACTCATCTGCCTTGTCCATATAACCAGAAGGCTTCCCTTTGTTGCAGCACTTGGGTAACTAGCACCCAGTATACATGTAGTACTGATAAAAAGGAAGAGGGTGGAGGCATGGGTCATATATTCAAGATGTAGGTAGACAGGGCTGTCTTTAAATGATGTACCTGTCACTTACCTGCTCAGCAAATTATATACTTTGGGGTAGTTTCAGGAAATGTTTGATGTACTGAAAAATTCTTTTTTGCTAACAAAGTGTTAACACATTTTTGCTTTATTTGACTTGGATGGCAGTACTGATAACATTTTACCTTGAATTAAAATATGTAGCTTGCTTTATGCACAGATAATATTTTGACTGCCATCATCCACAACTAAAAAACAAAAACTAAAAGGTACAGAAAAAATAAGTATACTACAAACCGTTACTTACAAAAAAAAAATCATATAGATTTCACAGGCCAGAACATGAATACTTGTCTAAACTGCTTTCTGTCCTACTTAAAATTTAGAGAAAAAGCAATCGTGCTGAACGCCTTACAGTTTGCTAATTAATTCTTCCCCAATAGGCATTGGTGTGGGGCACATGTACTTCTTTTTAGAAGATATCTTCCCAAACCAGCCGGGTGGGAGGAAGCTTCTAATGACTCCAGGTGTTTTGTAAGTACTGGGGAATTCACCTGTTATGAGGCTCCAACTGTGATAGCCATCAGACTGCTGCTGTGAGAATGAGTCAGAGATGATAGTGACAATGGACCATGGTGTGTTTGGAACTTCTCTGTAAAGCACAATATAAATTTTCAGCAAGTTATGAGATGAGAATTAACCATCTCTCATCAGCCCCACAGGTGCATTGCATCAAAATTTTAACTTGAAACAATTTCCCATTGTTTAAACACTTGTTATTAACAAGTCCAATCAGTGGTGTTGTTGCCACCTCCTAGACTCCGGGGAGTGGGGTGCTGAAATGGGAATGGTCATTCTCTGTCCAATAGGAGAGCCCTCTTTGACACTCCAGAGGAGGACCCGGCTTACTCCCCTCTCCCAGAGGATCAGGCGGGGGAGTCCTGGCAGGGGGCCAGCGATGAAGAGGAGCTCCATCCGGGTCAGGACGAGAGACACGACCACCAAAATGAACCCCAGGACCCTGACGAGCAGCATCGGTAGGACGCCTGCGGCCCAGAAGAGTCTGGAGAGCATGGACGGTTGTCTTCATCGCATTCGTGTGCATTGTGGGTTGCTTTGAGTGGACGGGTCATCTCCTCAACAGCCCAACCCCCATCTTTTACCCAAGGTCCTCAAGCAGAACTAGTGAGTTCTATAATCCCCACTGTACTGCTGTTAAATTATTTGTATCAAGGCAGACACGTGAAAAGACAAATGACTAATGCCATAATATATTGCCCAGGGGACAGTCAAAAATTGTTTTCCATTCCTTTGTAGGTTCATTTTGTTGCTGTAACTACATGGGTGTGGTTCTGAATAGCTTTTCAAATGTCACAAATCCACATTTGATGGCTGGTCATTCATTTGTTTTTCATTTTTTTTTTTGTGCTGACACATCAGTAGTTAGATCAAAGTTAAATAATGCAACTACTGATCAAAGCAAAGCAAAGCAAAGCAAAGCAACAATGGCAGGAAAATGCACTTTTCTCATTGTTTTATTTCCAAATACTTAAAAAATTTTTTTAGGAGATTGGCTTTTTATAGTTACTTAATGAAATAAATTTGAGCAATTGATAACATAGATGGAACTTTCAGTCCACAGGAGTGTGAAATTGGGGTGGCCAACTAGTGATAGTGATATTATATAAACCCTACAGTACATTGGATACTGTATGTCCCCCTG
This sequence comes from Anguilla anguilla, assembly GCF_013347855.1. Lineage (NCBI taxonomy): Eukaryota > Metazoa > Chordata > Actinopteri > Anguilliformes > Anguillidae > Anguilla > Anguilla anguilla. The sequence goes on from NC_049210.1 coordinate 16,117,788, forward strand.
GCTGACAGACCTTATCTGTCTGGTTATTGAAGTCCCAGCCCTTGTGTTGGAGGCTGAGCAATCAGCAGACATGCTGCTTTCCCTTCCAACTGGGCTGTCAGTATTAATTAGGCTTCATTGAGCTGTTAACTGAATATAAATATGGGTTTGACCTGAATCCGTAGTTCATGGTAAAATACCCCTCCAGATGTATTTTAAAACCTTAAAAAACATTCTATATTGAATAATAATTTGTTTATTATGGTTTTTCCTCCCAAAATGTTCAATAAACAACTGAAAATGGCTTAGTAGGTTCTCTACACCTTTACCCTCATTGAGAATTCCTGAATCTATGGATATGCAAATTGCAACACTTGCTGCTGTGCGGTCCTGGTATGTATAGTAGGCACGGCCTCAATTTCTTCGCAAAACTCATCGACTTCTGCATGAGGTTCTGGAAGCAGTCATCTGTAAAATGTCCACTACATGCTGTCAGGTACATACACACAATTTTTAAAAATAAACCAATTCCACCCATTTTTGTTTTAGAACGGCATGCTTTGGTAACGAGTAGAACGAAGCTCCTACCCAGGGATTGTATTCTAAAACTGCAGTCTGCCATGTTCAACACATCAACTGTCAACAAGGTCACCAACGAGTCAGCTTTCTGTGCACTAAGGTTTGTTTGCCATATTGCTCTCCTGTAACTTTTATATCTTTGCATAGTGGACCATGATAGGTTTGACATATTTGTGACATCACAAATTTTGCTGGTATGTGCATGTTTCCCACTCAGATTTCAGGTAAGTATGGAGAAGCTGTCAGTTTACAGTGGAGAAATATGAAAAACGCACCCTACGCACTATATCAATCTGTATAGTGAAAGTCATGCTTCCAAGAGGAGTTAACCATTAAAAAAATGTTTTTTAGTGGAGGCAATCATTAAAGGTTATGGGCTTTTTCCGACTGAGGTCATTTATAAAAATTAAACAGGGTAGTATTATCAAGTATTATCTTTAAAGGTGCACAAAAGCATGGCCAACAACCCAGTTTGCAAGACCTATCAGATCTGATACAGAGATGTGCTCAGCTCAATCACTCCTAATAAACAGAAAGGAGGATTATATCCAGCATACATCAGTGTGACCCAGTACTGGAGTTCAGAAAGACTTGTGTGGTGTGTTGCCGCCCAGACTCATTCATAAATGTGCCGACTGCCTGAAATTCTGTTCCCAGGAGAAAATGCAGAGTCAGCACTGCACTCTCGCTGTCTTTGTAGCCAAAGCATCGTTACCAAAATAGAAAGCGCTTACCATGCCAGTGACAACAAAAAACGAGATGGTGAAAGGGAAGAAAAACCGGGACACACAGATAAAAAGTTCTACAGCTTCAATGTCCAAAAAAAAACCCTGCCACCACGAGTACGATTTCTTACAACAGCAATGCTGACACTGGTTTCACTGGTTTCTTTCTTGAACTAGTCAGTTTTACTCTGAAATCTGCTCAACAAATTCAGCAGTTGATGTTTGGCCTTATTCAAACTCCAGAACTCCGGTTGAGAGGGCAGTATCTCCAACCCATTGTTAGTTCTTTACTGCAGTAAATACCCTTCCATGTTGTAACCACCTAGCTTCAGCCCAGATTTGTTCAGCCAATTAAAACTGATACCTTTCCTAAATATCTGAAAGATGTTTCAGGCGGAAATCTCAACTAAAGGGGAATGTATGGATGAGGCAAATATTAAGCATGGAATTTATTATATATATATTTTAAAAAGAACATGGTAATCACTTACTAAAAGTGTACGGGGCACAAAAAACAAAACAAAACAAAAAAAAAACATGACAGCACAATATAACAGTATTCTTCTACACAGCACTCAAAACTTTGCATGGGGGAGTCAAAACTAGGGCACCAGTCTGAATGCAGGGCAGGGCTGGGAGCCACAGATGTTCTATACACAATCAAGATGTTTAGCCTGCGTGTTTCTTCTGATTTCTGCACTGGCTGATTCTAGGGAGGTTCCACTGCCTTCTGCGTTGCGACACGTGGTATGGATGCTATGTCTTTGACCCTGCACTCTTCAGCTATGAATATTAACAGTTAGCTGACCATCTCCTAAGTGCACAGAAGGTCTATGGGAGTGATTAGCAGTACAGAGTACAGAGGTGATTGAGGTAGCAGGCCCACTTTTGAGCCCTGCTGGAAGAGACTGCAGAGCAAGGCGTCCCAGCTGCCCAGTGGAATGCCTCAGGTCTGTCTGTTTTTCAGCGGAGTCAGTTTGCAGCATTGCAGCAGGTCCCAAACAGTCTATTTTTATAAGAAAATCCCAAATGTCCAAAAACTGGCCAAAACCTTTAACTTTCTTCATTTCTGTTCACTTTTTTTTCTTTACCAGGCTGGGGCTGTGTTTGCAAGTCGTCTCATGCGCCTGAAATGTTAAAGCAAACAAACATTAAACATCTCTCTAGTAACAGGAGAGGCAGACTTTGGCTCAATGCACTGAGGCACGTCCGCATCTACCACAATAGATAGCGATTCGTATAGAGCCACACTACTGGCCGATCACTTGCAGTCTCCTCCTTCGATGCACGACTGTTGGCACAGGGGAATAGTTAAAACGCTATTCTGGAGTCAGATAACAGAGATAACATTAAATGAATCCCGTTCCAATAGCACCAGGTAAGATTACACACGTTCCTTCGCCACTCAGATACTGCCACTGTTTCTAGGGGGTTATTTACAATACTGACTCTAAAAATTTGCCCAGAAGCCTGCTATAGTATGCTTGAGTTCAATGCTTTAAATAAACTATTAAACTTTCATTACGTTTATATACTTTTATAACATATTTATTATTGGTTATATTTATTTATTATTGTTATTACTAAAGTATTGAGTCACCCACCTGGTGTTCCTGTCCTGGTCCCGAATCTTCTTCTCCATCTCTGCGTCTGTCAGTGTCTCCAGTAGGGGACACCACTGGTCAGCGTCGCCAGTATTCCGGATGGCGATCTCCACAGTGGGCAGTGGGTTCTCACTACAGACAAATCACCACAACACACAGTCAGAGCAGAACACAAGCAACCCCAATGGTCACATGACATTTTGTACAGGCAACCACAAAGGAGAACAAGGGAAAAGAATGTTAAGTCAGCAAGCTTGTGTTACCAAGGCAAAAAAAACCATTAGAACGAATGTTGTATATTCTTATAACAAATGACGGTATTTTGGGCACTGCTGGTCATTCAACCAACTTGTGATTTCCACTGTATTAGACAATGTAAATAGATCTGTGCACTGGTTTTAACTCTCCCACCACACTGCTCTGCTCTTAAGAGAACTGTTTACATGCCCTCTGACTCCAGGACTAATCTGGAAAGTGCATGCAAGGCAAAGGCGGTCTCTTTAAAAAAAATGTTAAATAAAACCAAGAACATTCCATGTGTTACAAAATGTTACAAAAGTTGAATTCCCTTCTGTGTGAACCAGTGGGCAGATTTTAACACAGCAATCCAACTTGGGTAGAGTTGAGAACTGAGACTGAGCAAAGGCTCCAGGAGAACACAGAAAAGCTGTTCATTAGACCTACATTTCACTTAATTGTTCTAGACACCCCCCCCCCCACCCCCGTCTGCACACAGAGAAAATTTTAGAGTGGAATATGTCTTGGTTCTCCTGATTCAGTCAAAAACAGAAACGTACACAGACAATTATTACATTTAGGGACTGGCCCTGCAACATCACATGGAAAAATGTAAAGTACTCAGCTTCCCAGGACATGAAGAGAGAACTCAGGAGGGGTTTAAGCTTGGGGTTCAAGAAATGCAATCAAGTATATTGACCTGAAATCAGACCTATTGGAACAGACAGCAAGGAAAGGAACAATTAGATTCTTAGAAAGGCAAGGCACTGAATTTTTTAAACCAATAAGGGAAAACAAACAGCATTCAAAATCTGCCTTTGCATGGAATAGGTGATGTGAAGAAATAACATTCTGTAAGTGTCACACTGAAATATTAAAATGAAGGGGGGGGGGGGTGTGTGGATGGAAATGCACAGCACAAACTGCAGACAACATGCGCTTTCCAGTCAATGCAAAATGAAAAAAACACAATGTACTGTTTGCACCTTTGAAACTGCAAAGAAATATTCAATTACAGTTAATACATTCTAAAACAGCAAAAATAAAAAAGCAGGTCAGAATTGGAAAAACACTACCATATGTAGGACGTCAGCTCTCGGAGAAAAAACATGGTTAAATATTGATTTTAAGAAGGGGGTCCTTATCTGTGTACGGTGAAAACAGGATAAAGCTTTAATAAATGTGTCGGTTGGAACAAAGCTCAAATCCTTGTGTTTGAGAAGCCAACCTGGTGAGTCATCGAAAACTGCTCTTATTTTGTCTAGGCTGCAGTCCCTGCCCTGTGTTCATGGTCCCTGTGCTCAGTGTGCATGCATGCATGTCCTCACGTTAAGCCCTACATTCCAGGGTATATAGGGGTCAAAGGCACTTGAATGGGTGAAAGTTCAAGCTTGCCCAGTGGGGATTTTTTACATTTTTATTTATTTGAAATACCTGAAGGCGTACGTCCTCTGGTGCCAGCTGAGCTGCCCGCGGATGCTGTAGGCGATGGTGGTGACAAACTCGCCCCCCAGGCCCAGCTCGGAGCACAGCTTCAGGGCAAACTTCTCCGGGGAGTTCTCCTTCTCCGACATGTCCCACTCAAACTGGTCCACCAGGGAGATGTTCCCCACGTGGATGTTCAGCTGCAAGGGCAGGAAAGACAGAGAGTCCAACAAAAGGTACACAATTCAGGTACACAAATGTCTGTTTTTTTAAACCAAGGAAGCTACCTTAAGGTCTGAACCATATTTAAGAACAATTTAATTATGAAAAGAGTGGGGCAGGCCAAAAGCACAACCTGCAGGCAGACAGACGCCCCCCCCACCACCCAACTATCATTCATAAACCAGCAAGAGACATTCCATTCCATTTTTGCCTGTAAAAACATTGTTCCTGAAATAAGATACTTTAAAATATTTGTTTACGGAACTGCAGTTATTGAAAGCCTAAATCAAAACAGCACATCAAAGAAATTAACATGGCTTGTAAGCAGAAACAGCTTTTGTAAGCTTCATAACGAACCACCCAATGAACCCAGGTCTGGTCACATGACCATAATGCCCCATGATTCAGGAATCAACGTCACATGTCCATCCATACAAACACACTCACGATTCAATTCGCCACAGAGACTTGACCCTGGCAACAACGCACCTTGATAATGACCCTCTGGTCTGTCTGCTCCTCAAGAATGCTGTCTGTTGGGTAGGACTCAATCTGCTGCCGGATGGCGGAGGCAATGGCGGGAACAAAGGTCAGAGGGTTCAGGTCCAGGTCATCGCACAGGATCTCCGCAAACATCTCGGGCGTCATGAGTTTCTCTGGAGGGGCGAGAGCACAAGGTCACCGCCGGGCTAGCGACAGACCGGCCGCAAACCTGTGATGTCTCAGCCGTACGGCCTTGTGATGCTAAGCTGGGGGTGGGGCTGGTTCCCAGCACAGCGGCGAAGAGTGTGATGCTACCGTTCATGTTCCACGTGAAGGCGTCCCTGAGCTTTTGTCCATCTATCTCCATGTCCAGCCGGATCGGGACCAGCACCTCGGGCTGGGTGGCGTTCTCATGGATCACAGCGGGATCGTGGTCGTCAAAGCTGCATTTGGGATGGGAATTATCAACCGCTCCACAAAAACATGCATACAAAAAAACTGTGTTGACCAAAGAAAGTGTTGACCATGAATTAACAGGGAACAAACAAAAAATGTATAATAATACGCCTGCATTGGAGGGAACTCTGTTGAGCCAGTCTGTAAAGAGCTCGTCTTGCTTTAAAAATAGTTTATTTTTGTCATTATATTGTCCCTTTAAATACCAACCAACTAAAGTAGTAAGTGAATGGACAAAGGCAATCCTTCTTGGCATGTGATGCATCAGTGTGGATAGTTGTCAGGCCCCCAGGACCCATCATAAAAAGACAGTCCTCTACATGTCACGGTCATACTGCTGTGTGTGTTTGTGTGATCTGCCTTTGCAAAAGTCGGTCTGTATGTGCTTAAGTATGTGTGGCAGTGCGTCTCACCAGAGGGGGAAGGTCCTCTTCTTGTCGCGGCCCATACGGTTGCGGTTGATGGTCGTGGAGCAGGGCACAGCATCCAGATGATGGGAGCTGTTGGGCAGGGTGGGGACCCATTGGCTGTTTCTCTTTGCCTTCTGCTCCCTATGTACAAAATGGAAAAGAAGAACAAGTCCAACTGCCAATATCAAGCCCACAGAAAACTTACAATATTACATATACAGTATGATATATGTGATAAAGAAGGGGGCACAATGCTGATAGTTCAATCTATCACAACCATATAAAGCTGTACAGTTTTTCAGGATAGGGTAAGAACCCAATTACTCGAAACATAAAGAAGCAGACATTGTATACATGAACTGAATATAAATGTTTATTTCTACCATTGTTGCACCTCAATGTTCTGCATTTCTGGCTTTATGAATATCCATGATGAACAAGGTCAAAGACAACATATATACCAAGCACAACAGTGCACATAGCTCTAGAACAGTCAATAATTTTAATACAGAGTTTTCATGGCAGAGTTAAAATAAATGTAAGGATTTGGATGGTATTAAATGGGTAAGTTATAGTCTATTTTAACCCTACACCAATATTTTAATAACCCTGTCAAAATACACACTGGGATCTCCTTTACCCAACCAGAGCCTTGTAAACAAGCATGGAGGATAGAAGTAATACATGGCCTGAATACCTACTCTGAATATAAAATATGTGTAGTAATGATCAGATCTGAATTTGGTGCTGTGTGCTCGCACTGCCCTTCTCCAAAACTTCAAATCCAAGGGTAGCTGAAAATTTTCAACTGCATTTGTGCATTACCTGAGGTAGGCCGGGGGCTCGGTACTGATGGAGACGGCTTTGTACTTCTCATCGTTCCCTTCGAAGATCTCCTCCACTTCTGACGCCTTCAGCAATGTCACACTGGTGGCTAAAGTTGTGTAACCATGATCTAACACAAAGAAAACACTGAAGACACTGCTGCCCAAAAGCAGATTATTTGTGGATTATATTTACCTTGTACATAACCACTAGATTTTACTGCTTACTGTGGTACCTGATGTTCGCACCAATTAAAAATTAAATTAAAATGTCACGTTAAAAATCAGTTTTGACATCAAAAATCAAGATTTGACGCTCACCGTGAGATGACGCTACAATTTTCTTCCGCTCTTCCACAGAGGCCAATCGCCTCCAGAGTGATGGGTACCTCTTGTACAAGGAGCCGCGGAACATGCGCAGGTAGTTGCCTACCTGAAAGACATTATCAAGAACAGAAATGAGCCAATGAGGAAGCAATGAGTCTCATGAATAGTGACACTGGTTTATCTAAACAATAGTAGAAGAGCATTGCAGACAAAAAACATCAATCATGGTCTGAAACAAACGATGAGGGGGCATCATCTATCAGTGGGGAAATAAAGCAGCAGACAGATGTCATCTGAGATTCAACAGTATTTTTCAGTGCAAACATTCCACATGAAACGGCTGACAATCCTGTAAGCCCAGGGGGTGCACAACAAGGGCCGATCCATTTCAGGATTCTGTGCCAACTTCTGCTCTTAATTATTTAATTAGCTCAGACCTATCTTGATCTGACATTCGTATTAGCTACAGCCACAGACCGCAAGTATATCCTTTTACTGTGCTCATGTACTGTACACAAGTGAACTAGTATATCTTATAGAGCTGCCAGAAAACTAGAACTAAGGTAATTGTTTGGAATCAAAACCAGCACACAGACCGGCTTTCCAAGACCACAGTTGTGCACTTAAGAAAGTGCGCGGATGTTCCCCAAAAACAACTTTGGCAGAATACATGCTGCACTTGCATAAAGAAAGGACAATCACAGATGAGTCAGGAGACACATACAATTGTGTTCTGCACTTTCATTTGTTCTGCAAGGGAAATCAATGACATTAAATTTAAACATTTTTCTTCTTATACTGTGTACCACACAATAAAACCTGCATAGGTTTGATGACAAATGCAGTTCACTTAACATGAACGCACACATCGTGACATGTGCAAGTGACATTTGGGCTAGAAATTTCCCCAAAAGCTGACAAATTCATAAGAGTAGTCACAAAGGCATTCAAGCAATGTCTAAAGCAGAAAATTGTGTTACACAGTCAGCATTTCTAGGGGAAGCGATAGAGCAAGGGTCAGGCTTGACCGTAAAACAAGACAAAACTACCACTAGATTCCAGAATTTCAAGTTCAGTTCTGAATTCACAATCAATAGTCCCAGAACACAGACAAAAAAAACATTCCAGATATTGTGCAGATGGAAATTTATACTTGCCCATTCCAACCAACTCTGTTGATGGAGAAAGATGTGTCTCTTACTATATGTACATGTTTAAAGTAAGCACCGCGAAAGAATGGCAGAGAACAGCTGGCCACAATTAAATTGAGTTTAACCCATTTATTTTTATTTCATTTCATTTGAGTTAATTTGTTTTAGTCCTTCATTTTTTATAAGCCTACACAGCTACAAACTATTTGATTTTTACGATTAGTCTTATTTAATCATTTCTGTGCAGGCACCATAAAGCTTTTATTTTTTTTTATCTTTTATGTCTACTTCCTGTTCTCTTACTGCGCACACTATAAAACTGTCCTGGGTACCTTGCTGTCAATCATCATCTGTGCTTAATTACTGGATACATTACTGGGGAGGGGAAATGTGATAACTGACTGCAAAGACGTATCGACCTCTTGCTTATCATGTATTCAAGTATAATTCATTGTTGAGAACTAGGGTTTTGTATACTTCCTTCCAAAAATACATTTAAAAAAATCAATTTGACATGTGTTGATCGCTTTTGTCAGTATTATGCCCGTACCTGGCCGACATTTTTAAATGTTAGTAACCTGGAAATGAATCAGGCCAACAAATATTAATATCAGTAAACAAAATTATGGCCCATGGTTCATGTTTATGTATACTTAGGTTTGACGTTTACTAACTAAGTACTGTAGCATACACAGTACACGCAGAAGCTCGCCGCCCCACAGCTAACGTCTTCAGTATTTCCCGGACGTTAACTTTTCCTTATTCAGTCAAGTCAGACTACTTCGCAGAGATTAACAAAAGTGGGTAGCAAACCAGCAGGGCAGCGATGCTAACGAGGCCTAAATACAATGGTTAGACAATGCCCAAAAACGTTTCAGGGCTCCTCTTGCACGCTGATGCATCATTTAGTTGCGCGGCAAACTTCAGCCTGCTGTGCCAGGGTTACACATAGATCTGACCTGTAAGTACTAACGACGTGTAGACTAAGGTAGCTAGTTGTCAAACGACCACATTATTTTTCATTAGTCCCAGTCGTCGCCTAACAATTGCCAGCTTGTTTATATAGCTAAGCAATGCTATACTTGGGGCTATTTCACATTGCTATTAAGATACACCCACTAGTTAGCTAGCACTGACGAATTTACCGTTACGTTTCTGATACATCTGCCTGCTATGATACAACAAATCGCATATTACATATAATTAACTGATGTATGATGAGCACGCTGATAGCCAACGAGCAAAATCTACGTGACAACCAACAACGACCAGTGTTCATTCAATCGACACGAGAGCACAAGGAAGGCGGCTAGCAGTTAAGTCAACGTTTCGTTGAACTCTTATTCAGACATAACTTGCCCAAATAGCAAAAACAGACCATCGGATAGCGTGATTTTTTACACAAGAAAGTACAAACCTCTGAGCCAATCATGTAAAAATCTCCATCTTCTTCTAGTTGAAATTTCACCGGTTTTTGTCCAAATGTTTTGCTTAACGCCATCTTAGCTGCAATAACAAAGCGAATTGTAATGCACATGCGCAACCACAATAAAAAGTACACATGCGCTAAAGCACAAAGAGGGCGTATACAATTTAGTCGTCGGCAGACTGGAAAGCAAAGCGCAAAAGCCCTGAGAAGTCCATTATGACTGCGGAAGCCCCACAAAGTCCATTGTGTTTTTCAAGGCTAAAAAGTCGAATGTTCTTGATTGGCCGAGTCAGTCACCAAAACTTAATACGTCTGAGCCTGTGCTTCACTTGCTGAAGACAAGACTGAATGCTGAAAGCCCTCATAACAGACAGGAACAGAAGATGGCTGTAGTACAGGCCTGGCACGGCATCAGTGTCTGGTTATCTCATATCGCGTGCAGACTTCAGGCAGTCATCAAATGCAAATAATCTGCAACGAGAACTAAATATGACAACTTTATTTAAGATTATGCTCATTTATCCAATTACCTCGGGTTCCCTAAAACGGGGGAATTATGTAGAAATATGTCTGCAGGAATCATCTGATATGGAAGCAAGTACCCTCAAATTGCTGCACTTCAACCTCATGTTCATTGTTTCATTTTTACTGGAGTACAGAGTCAAAACAACAAAAACTGTGTCACTGTCCAAATACAGACTGCACTGTATATTCAAAATGGCTGCCAACCTTAGGGCATATGTGTCCTAAGCTGTGAAGTTAATTACTGTTGCTGGTTTGAACACTACAACGGACCAGGTATTTTTAGAGAATTTCTGAATATTTTTTAAATACGGAGTTTTAGTGCACCACTGAGTGGATTGACTGGACTAATACATTAGGGTTAGAGTCTGGATGTGAGTTGGAATCATAGACTGTAAAAATATGGATCAAAGTGACAATGATGTCACCCATTTACATTCCACTGGCTTGTGAAAAGTGTTTTGAGTCTGTGGAATGGCAGTTTTTATTACCATCATGTGGTACAAATTGGAACCAGAGACTACAGAGTAGGGAAAGGTGGGGACTCTCAGATGGTCATGAAGTCCAGTCCAGGGGGATTTTTGTTTTTCACAACATTTTGTTTTGATGTTTTGTTAGAAATTTTATGTACACTTCAATGCCTTAAGGTGGCTAATTGCACAATATTTTACACCCATCCAAACAAGCCTACCAAATCTGAAAAGCCTGTCTATTGCAAGCTAAAAGTTATCTGAAAGCAAAGGAGGAACAAAGAGCGGAAAAAAGAATCCTAAATAAAGAACAAAAAAATTGGGTTCTAGTTCCTGCAGCGCTAAGAGCCATGAAGACCCATGCAATGCCCTCTAGTGGTACATTTAGGTTATTAGAAATTTCTGGCAAGATTGCCAGGGAAATCAAGGAAGTTCTTCTGCATGTCATTTCTGACGCAGTGGATATAGTCACAGATTTTTATGCACAGATTAAGCATGATCCATTTAATAATTATGTGAATGGGAAAGGAAACATGTAAAGGTGAAGGTATAAACATAAAAATTACCAACACAAAGCAACCAATTCCTTGAAAAAAAACAGCACTGCATGACACAACAGCAAGAAGCATTTGTAAGTCTTTTTGAAACATGACATTTCTGTTTAGTTGCAGGATGCACTTGGGATGTTATTTCAGACTGGAGTCAACTGTAATGCAGCCGTGGTAACTACCTTTACTGTTTACATCAACATCTGGTCATGTTTTCTATAAAGCATAGCACCTCCTTGTGGTATTGCTCTATAATGACAGCATTTTCTGTGTTTTCCTGTTCCGAAAAATCTCCATGAGAAAATTTGCACATACCACCTATTCATATGACCTGTGCCACTAAATTACAGCTATCTTAGAATTATCTCACCACGGCTGTTATGCTTATGCTAAGAAAAAAATCAAACCTTCACTGTAACATGGGACCTAAAGGTCATAGGTTCGATTCCCCACTAGGACACTGCCATTATACCTTTGAGCAAGGTACTTGACCTGCATTGCTTCAGTATACATCCAGCTGTATAACTGGATACAAATGTAAATGCTATGTAAAAAGTTGTGTGAGTCGCTTTGGATAAGAGCATCTGCTAAATGCCTGTAATGTAACATGAAACTTTAACTACATATTACTGCCTGTGCCTGACTTCCAATAATTTTCATCTGAAATTACAATTAGCTTGTTCTTTTTTCCTCTCAATGCTCCTGTCCTCAGAATGAGATAGAAAGTTCTAGAGCACAGTGGATGTAGAGACATGGAAAGAAGATGACTTCTGTGCCAACACAATGAGTGCCAGTTCCTGCTGACCTGTAGGCCTTGGCACACATTGGTCATCTAGCACTGCATTTTATAAAATATAAGTCTGGTGACAATAAAAATGAATTATGTTATGTATATAATGAAACAGGTCGGTCACAGAGATGACTTGTATAATACTGTATTGTAAAAAGTGCTGGCTTTAACATATCTGTAATATTTCTTTATGCTTTACATATGTTTATGATCAGTGTTGTACATGCTATTCTTCTACTGCATCCTCCTGTAATATCACCAGTGAAGTCTGACAAACTGACATAAGAAGGGTTGATTGATTATTTGATTGACTGATAGACTAGTTCTTTAAAAATATGCTGGCATTCATTGGTACTGTACAAACAAGATGCAGACACATTACTTTACTACGTTGTAGGATTTATTAGATGGGTTCATCTCCAATATCATTAACAGTGCTTTGAGGGAAATGATATCCAATCACTCCATAATACAAAAGACACAAAACTGGCAGGGAGAACTCAAAGCAAGAGGGACTGAAGAGACAGGCGAACCCATACTTACTGTTATAAACTTAGTGTTTATATGTACATATATATATTAATTTCTAATTACATTATGAAAGGAAAAAATGTACAATGCTACACAACAACACTATATACAAATCAATAAATAAAGCCAGGAAACAAACAAAAAAATCCAAAGGGCATTCCATCATGGTCTTTTGTTATATAAAATATAAAACAAAATACTGAATATAGAAAAAAACAACAAAAAAAACAATTTGCAATCCGTAACAATGTCAATGCTGTTGTCTAGAAAAGTATTTACTTTTATTGTAGCTGAAGAATGTAATGGCACCAGATTTAAGGTAAGTGTTTGCAAGAAAAGAGAAATGGAAATGTTCCTGGGCCAGCTGGGTCTCCTGTGTGTGTGCCTGTGTGATGAAAAGGTGAAATGCTTTTAAACAGATCTTAGAGGGTGAGCCCATGCTTCCACAAAATCTTTGGTGAAGGCTGAGACACAGAGAAAAATATGTGAGCTGTGTTAAATCACTATTGGGTCACTAACCACTTGTGTGCGAAGTTGCTATCTATTTTAACGTGAAGCAACTGAAAACCTATGAGTGCTCCAAGGAGAAATTACACAAAGGCAAATTATTATAATTTTTTTCTGAATGGTCCTGGGCTGTTATACGTGTCGAGAGAGGTCATGACATCTAACCTCAGCTCACTCAAAATCCCCCTGCAAACACAGAGTTGCCAACAACTGCATGGTCCTTTCAGCTGTCCTGATAGACACAGGAGCACAGAGCACAGGATGGTAATAGGCCACACAGATGCAGAATGAACAGCTGCACACCTGAAAAGGCTCCGACTTTAAGATTTGTCTGCAGAAGCAAAGCGCAACGGCAGTATTGAACTGTTTATTTTTTTTTTTTTTTTTTAAAGAGACATACTCTGTCTTACTGTCAGAGGTGTAAGTGCTTAGGGCCAGTTGCCCTGTCTAAAAGTGAAGTAAAGGAAACGGTGTCTGATAGAGACACATCCAGGTGGGAGAACAGTGTCACGGTCTGCTTGAAGGGGGAACTTGTGAACTCGTGAGCTTTCCTGGCTCCTTGTTCCCCCTTCAGTAGCATCACCCCCCTCACCCCCCTCCCCCACCCCCAGACCCTCCCTGGTCTTTGGCACACGTAGAGTAAACCTGGCAATACCCACTGTGTACCCGGCTTCCTGGACAACAAGTGGGCTGTATGATTTAGGCACATGATGTGGGAGTTTCTCTCTCTGTTTTACTCACTCACTCTCTCTCTCTCGCTCTCGCTCTCTTCCTTCCCTGAACACCATCAGCTGACCCTCGTAAATCTAACTCTCTCACACCCCGCTTTCCACATCTTTCATACCATCATCAGTACTATGCGTCCAATCATCTAAAATCCTTCATTTGCTCAAATAAGTTCAGGACAACTTTATGAATTTCCATACATCTGAACGCTTCTCTCCTTTCAGATATCTCTCCCTTGCACTGGCTTTGGCAGCCTCTCTAGGGATTGGACAGTTGGAAACTGCTGAGTGTGCGTGCGTGTGTCTGCGTGTTCGTGCACACGTGTCACCCATTTGAAATTCGGCCTTAATCACTTGACAGAGCCAAGGAGAGTAGAGGGCAGTGTAGGCCAGCCAAGTGATTTGGCATTCACAGTGCCAAATATATTGGGGAACAAAAGCAGAGGTGGAATGGGGGAGGGGGTGTCATGTCAGTAGACTTTTCATTCATTCTGTACTGACATTAAAAAAGGCTTTACATTAGCATCACCACAGCACATGGAATTGCACACCCATTTCACAGCCTGCAGCTCATTTTTTGTCCCGCCCCCCTCCGTATCCCTCTTCCAACTGCCTGCGTTTACAGTCACACAGATGCTTCAAGTGCATTTGGGGTCAGGCAGGCCGCTTCCATCACGGGAGGAAAAAGGCACGCTCTCCTCGTGCAGGCGACGTGACTGGAGCCTGACTGCTGCGGAGATCCATCAAACAGCTCCTGTTGACGGCCGGTAGCCTGAAAGCTATTGGATGGTTAGCATGGAGAACGCAGGCCTCGTCCAAAGGCCCTTCCTACATGAAAGGGCTTCTTTTGGGAGAAGGCAAGTCTCCCGCGATGCCTGCAGTAACTGTCATCATTGAATCTCCAACAGCCATCTGCTTCTCCAGCCACAGGCTGCACTCACAGGAGAGCCACTCTGTCTCTAGTGTGCGCACAACTTTCTGCCACCCAAAATCCAAAGTTAGGAGACATCAGGGCTTAACTCTGAGCCTGCTGTCTATCCAATGTTTTTTAGCACCACTTGAGTAGAAAGTAGCAAAAAACAATACCAATGATTATAGCAGTAATAATAAAAGAGCAATGGTTAATTATTTTAGTTACTGAATGTCTTTCTGTGTAACTGGACACATTTCAGTCATTTGTTCAGTCATTTGTTTCATCATTCATATCCTTCACGAAGAAAAAAATCCTCGAAAAAAGTCGAGAACGTGGGTCTGTGTTTTTCCCCACCCAGGATAAACGCACAGGGCCACAGGAAGTGACATCAGTTCACAGATGTGTGGACCAGAGACCTTGGTGCATTGCTCCAACTTCTCTTGCTGTAGTGGTCATGAACCAGACACATGCATGACTCTGAACTAGAACTGGACTGACTCCCCTCCACCCCCTGGGTCTGTCTGTCTTCATGAAATTATGTTGACCATGAATGTTTAAGTGTGGCGAGAGGGGGGGTTGGAGTTTGAAGTGGCAGTATTCAGGCTTAGAATTATAAAAAGTTTAGTGTTAGAAAACAGGTGAATCTCCACACCTTCTCTCTACTGAAGAGTTCAAGGCAAAGAAAAGCTTCAGAGGAGGCAGGCCCTGCCGACGCCCCAGGGACCTGCCACCGTTGCATTTATAATGCCCTCTTTAGTAAGGCTCTGACTCCATTCTCTGTCACTCTGGACAGTGCTCCAGCAGAAGCAGCACACTTTGCTGCTGAGCCACACCGAGGGGACCGGATTGGCATCTCTTTCCCCTGGCATGGTGAGGTCATCCCTCACCCCAGTTGGACTCCAAATTCCCGGGCTCCATGGACCTTGGGTTCTGTCCGGGAAGGCGAACTGGTGCGGAAAACAAAGCCAGCTTCCAACCTTGCTACAGTAACAATTAAGTGCCACAGTCTGTGTCGCTGCTTTTCTCTGCACAATCACAAGTGAGGCCACTGCACGGTCAGACGCAAGGCCACTGCATTCTGGGTGTTTTTCAGCACCAACTTAAGAGGACCTCCTCTGCAGAAGCAGAGGGTTTCGGTGAAACCAGGGGGACTGGGCGGGTTCCGTAGGGGTTGTTGCCGATTTGGGTGGTGACGTGGGGGGTATTTCAGAAGATGCCTTTAGCGATTTTGAGGCCCTTCTGCTTCATGCGGGGCAGGGTGGAGCTGGCCACGTGCTTGGTGCGCCCCGCTTTGGGGAACCCCCGCTTCTTCAGCACAAAGTCGTAGTTGGCAGAAGAGTTCATGGCGTAGAACACATTGGCGTTGTCTGGAATCTTCAGTTCTGCAAAGGGCACAGAAAAATGCACTACTTAATAACTGAGCAGTGAAACCGTGAAGCTTGGCTGGGTGGAATGACAGACACCAATATTTGTGTAATATAATAATACAATAATCCGTATTGATATACTGTGCAATGTACAGTACATGGAAAGAAAAACTGAGAACCGTAATATGGACAACTGTGTCATTCCAGTAAATGAGATTTTCTGTGACTGACCTTTTTCCTCTGAGATCTTCTGCAGGAGCTCGTAGTCCTCCGGTCGCTCACGGTCAAGGTTATGTTTGACCATGGCTTTCCTGATGACTGCTGGGGTCTTATCCTGACTGGTCACCTGCAAGAAATCATCAAGAACCATATAAAAATCCATCTATGGAGTCACCCCTTTAACATAAACACATAAAACTGATCTCCCATCCACTTCTTTTTTTTAATTCTACATGTCTCTATCTCTCACACAGCTGAAATAAATTTTTTCAACATACTTTTTATCCCAGATTTATCTCCCAGTTTTGAATTCCCAAACACATCCATAATTTCCCCTCATCAGTAGAACAGGCTTAATCAGCAACATGTATGTCTCAACCACAGAATGACCACAGTAAAAAAATAAATATTTAAGTTAGTTTTATCAAAAATATCTAATTATATTATGGCTGGGCTAGGAGAATTGAGCCCCTCCCCCATATCCCATCCCTCTCACTCTGACCCTGCCCCACACTCACCAGGATGCTCTTGTACAAGTTTCCATTGTCCACGTCCAGGCTGACCCGGATGATGCAGCAGTCGTCCACCTGCTGGTTGTAGAGGGGCAGGGAGAGGGAGGAGTAACTGGAGACCCCTGAGACAGAGCGCTTGTGGGAGCGGGAGGCCGTGACAGGAGTGGAGGACATGGAGGAGGAGGAGGCGCTGCTGGAGCCGGAGCCGGAGCCCATCCCTGAGGTGTCCAGCGACGACAGCGAGGTGGACTCCCAAAACTGCCCGAGGATAGAGAGAGAACAGGGAACAACATGTTACCAAACCCAAGGGTCAGAAAACCGCAGTGTAGTTTGTTGAACTGTTCCTTTGGGATCAGGGTTCTGTGTGCCTTGAGATGGGTTAGCTATAAAAACTATCACAGATATCCATCAGAAAATAAATAGCGCATTCTTTTCCAAAGGATAATATCAACCTGTAATATAGAATTTTTTAATGTATTTAGAGCTTTATACAAATGGCATTGAAAGATGTGTTACTGGTAAATTAGACTAGAACTCAGCTGTTTGCCAATGCAAACAGATTAAAATGGACCACTGGATTGAACAGTGGAAATGTGCTTGATGGGCCTGTGCTTTTGCTGGGATTACATTCAACAGTCAGGAATGAGCATGTGTGCAGTATATGTTTTCCATGTGCACCCCTTGCACCACAAACCCGAAGAACATGAGAGACAAACACCGAACAACAGGCAAATGGAGTTTATGAGATAACCATGTGCGTTTCACAGAAACCCTCAACCTTAATGAGCACACCTCCCCTCCAGTATCACCATGCATTACCCTCCATGGCTGCCCTATGTCTACCACTACTCTGGTGAACCTTTCGTGATGATCACTGATGTTTGGGATGAGACCACAGAGTGCAGGGGGATGATGGCGGAGGGTCGAGGGAGTGATAGAGCTGATAAAAAGTTGAAAAAAGCGGAAGTACCGTGGGAGCGGGTTCAGGCATCAGACCTCCCTTCCCTAAGGTAGAATTGGAATGTTTTACTGTAGGCGTGGAGGTCTACGAAAAGGAATTAAAGCTACAGTCATCAGGTAGTCACAATCAGAGCAAGTAGAGCTGCATTTGCCCTTGTCCCGCCCTACCAGTTCTGCATAGCCAATCACAGCACAGCTTCTAACTGCCACTCACACACTTAGTTACCGCCCCCAAGAGTAGATAAAGAATTAGAAATTGAGCAACAATTCTAAAAATGCATTTGGATTTACAAACATATACACAGGCCACCACATGAAACCTTTGGAAACACTTGCATTTTTTTTTCACTTGTCCAGAAGTCAAAGTGACTTGTCTAAAATGTTAACAATATAAGTCAGAGAAAACATGACAATAAATTACTGATGTGTCGGGACATTGCATTTCAATAACAGTAAATGAGACATAATATCCAGCAGTGTCAAAGCGAGTGCTAACGGTGCGATGTGGGCTAAAGACCCAGATGACTGCTGCTCCCTTCATCTCAGCTGCAAAAAGTAAAGCGTTATCACATACAGGCATTCTGTGAGCTGCTCTAGTTAAGCACACTTGCTAAGATCATAAATACTGAAATGTAATGTCAGTGTTCCAAAGCTAAGTTTTGGTCCACTTCTGAATACCTCATGAGGCACGGCTTGTCTGCAATGCCTATGATCAGTGACTGGATTCCACTCTTTTTACATAGTAATCTCAACCTGCATCTCCAGAGCGAGGAAGCCACACTGTACTTCTGTACTCTATGTCTTCAGTGTTGGATGTGGTGAGACCCCACGCCCTGTGGTTCTGTAATAACCTGGTAAGGATCGTTCAGATCTGCCCTGCTCCTCCTCTGACCCCCCCTCACCTTCTTCTCGTGGGCGTCCGGCGAGTCGGAGATGAAGCTGATGTTGACCTCCTCGACGTCGGAGCTGCTGGAGCCGGCGGAGGTGACGCTGAGGGAGTCGCCCCCGTCCCCGCCCCCCGAGCCCCCGAGGGCTGATCCGTAACGCAGCTGGTCGAAGGACTTCGAATGGGAGCTTCCTGCGCTGCTGCAGCTGGCCTCCGCGCTCGCTGGCTGCCGACTGCAGGGGAGAGAGGGCCACAAGATACAGAATTTAAATAGGAAGCACAGGTACACACGCATACACACCAACGCATGCATACACGCACATACACACACGAACATGCATGCCCACACAGACATTCACTGCACAGGCATGTGTATCAATGGCCAAAACCCTGTGTTCTTCAACAAATCTAATCAAAGGTATTCTAAAACTATTTGCAAATCCTACACAGCGCTACAGCAATTACTTTGTGACTGTGTACAAATGTACTGGTATCAAACTATTCGGTAAATACAACAGCAGATACACAAATTACACATTTCTAAATATGAGACACAAAAACGGTCGTCTCAGCATTTCTGAACTTTCTGGTTCAAAATGCCCAGTGTCTGTACTGACCTAGGCGTACTGCTGAAAACAAGAACACAAAAGACGAGTAAAAAAAGGAGTAAAAATAAGAACAGCTCAAGACTCACTCGCTCCAGCGCTTGATAATTCCAGAGTTCTTCTTTGCTTTGAGAGTGTTGCTGGCAGACTCAGACAAAGGCTCAATTTCACACGACTGGCTGTAGCTGTGAGCAGAGAAGATGTGGGGAGTCAGTGTGAGGCTGTGTGCACGGGCCTAGTCTGTGCTGTTTCTCTTTCAGCTTGTTTGTCTGCTGTACACCTCTCATCATAACATTCATTAACATCTGTACCACAGCTTCATATGCTAAATATTCAATTCGTATTGGTTGAGAGTGCGTTGCTTATTTTCATATAAGCTGCACAGAGATATAACAGTATAATACATGGCTATGAAAGTGAAAATAAGTTCCACTGAAAGTGACCTTATCACGGTTCCAAATGAATACACCAACCTATTAAATGTTCTACTTATACAGCTGTGGTATATGTGGAAAAACCATTCCATAAGGGTTTATTCCTAACATATTCCAGTACTTAGTGGCATATTTTTATGTCTCCTCTAGTGCAAAAGGAAGCACAGGTAATGTATCTTCTTGTCACAAACTCTCTCCCTCACCTTTCGGCCTCGGAGAGCTTTTCCACCCCAGAGAACCACTCCCTGAAGTGGCTGTCGCAGGTAAAGTTGTAGTTATTACAGGCCAGCTGCAGGAGCTTGATCTGGGCGATCACCTCAAACTCCTGTGCGCAGGTGGAGAGAGAGAGAGAGAGAGAGAGAGAGAGAACGAGTTCATTACTGCAGCACATCCCTGTCCCTGTATCCGTGTAATGCTGAATCATGCCTGTAGCACATCATTGCTATAAGTCTACATGTGCAATAATGAATTCTGTAAGTCAACACCAACGTTAAATCAAATAAATCAAATCAAATCAAACGTGTTTTGAGAGCAGAAAATGAATCCTCACCTTTCTTCTCTTCTCAAAATTTATCAGCCCGCCCTGTATTAGAAAGACAGACAAAGAGTACACAGTGCAGATTAACCAAACAGGTCATTAGCTTTTCTCCTTAGCACATTTCATACTTCTGTCTTTAGAGTAGGAGAAAATTCTTCTGATAATGGCATGAGGATGGAAACGTTAAAATAAACGGTGCATTGCACTGAGCAGTGTTGCATGGAGTTCCTCCCTTCTCCGCAATTCTTTCAGACTTCTGTCTTTTAGACACATTCGACACACTAACTTTATTAAATTCAGCAGTAGAGGCAGCTCAGGTTTCACACAGCTATCAGGACTCTGAAGGCAGTACGCAGGTGGGTGAGACTTACATCCATGAAGTCCTTCATGGCGGTGTCCATCATGACCAGGTCAGTCAGGAAGGTGCCCAGGTACGGAATGGTCCCCTGCATCACGCCCTGCGGACACAGAGAGGTGAGGAGGAGGAAGAGGCCTCGGTCACGCCTCGGTGTGCAAAAGGAAAACTGACACAACTACAGATTGTACTATATTGTATTATAGACCCATGTTCCAGCTCTGAAGTCTGATGATAAAGCAAATAAATAAAATAATTTAATTGCTCAGTTCATCCAGTCAAATAAGAAAGCGAGGAAAGGAGACAGTGGAATTCTGATTGACAGATTGTGAGAGAGTCAACACTGCACTGGGAGACTCATTAGCAATAGTGAAAGCTGAACATCACCACATGACTGCCATTACCAGCAGGCACTAATGGCAGATGCACAAAGAATCCTACGTAGAGACATGTATACTCAGATACAATTACAACATTAACGATAAACAGAGGTAATTGTCAAGGATTTGCATACTGTATTCAGCTGGATAATTGCTATCATTATCCTGTGATGGTAATTTCACTATTATCCGCTTCTCGTAAGATGCAGTTTTTTCACATTGCCGTTAGAGGGCACTAGATGACTTCACAAAGCTCCAAAGCATCGTCAATTCCATATAATGTCCACTAGTAGGAGCTGTGCATGATACACAATGCGCAGAAAAAAACACTTATGAAAAGGCTTTTATTCAGGGTAATAATTATGCTAATTTGTTCCTACAGCTGCTTTCATAAGGAAAAAAAAGACATTTATACATTGTGACATGGTTTAAGGAGCTGAGTGTTTAAAGAACAGGAAGAAATGAATGAGTAATCACTGAAACTGCATACGAAAGCAAGACTGCAAAGTGAGAGGTGTTTAGTGGTGAAAGGCAGCCGGCATTCAATAAGGCCATGCCTTCATGCCACAGCAGCTATTTAAAGCTGAAGGAGAAAAGCAAGCTAATATAGAAGAAATAACAACAAAATAATAACATTTGGGTTACCACAGGAAAATATTAAAAAAAGGAACTAAAACGTTGTCAGAAAATAAGCACTCAATAACAGGAATCAGCATTTTTGTGTAGCAGGGGCAGGTATAACTGACAAACCTGACATGATATGTTCAGACTAAAACCTGACACATCAGTTATACCTGGTATCTGCGCTAACTAATGATAAATATAGTGCTGTATAACACTAAATGTCTGCTGTACCCCTTTAAAACCCTTGTTGCCACCGACAAATTTGCGTAAAACACAGCATACACAAACAGCGGCGACACGTTCAGTTTTAAAGGGTTAAAAATGTGTTCTGTGTCCAAAGTTGTATTTACTGCCTAAAGATGATTCTATTTTGTAATGCGTCTTGTGGTGAGCCCATCAAATGGATCCCTTTACTCACTGGAACAGTTCCAGACAGCATTCTGAACAGGGAGACACGCCCTGCCTGTGACCTCTCCCTCTCCCACTTCTCCCCCTCTACCCCCCACTCCCCCCTTTTGCTTTTTTACTCTTCTTACCAGATCTCTCTGCTGCTGGTGCCTCTTCTGCGCCCGTTTTGGGTTGATCTCCAGGGTGGCGAATTTCGAGGTCCCCTCCTGAGCAGGGTGAAGAGCACAGATAAACCTGGGTGAGGGGGGCTGCTCACACTGTGCAACTGGGCCACAGAGTGAGCCCGTGACAAAGGCAGCGCTATCAAGTGCGGCTCACCCCATTGTCTGCTTTTCCTGTGGGTGGAAAGCTAATACTCACTTTATGATCATATCATCATATTTTCAAAAAACACGGTGTACCTTTTTACGTGTGCTTTTGACATCGCCTAATAGGTCAAATGTTTC
Organism: Anguilla anguilla; assembly: GCF_013347855.1. NCBI lineage: Eukaryota > Metazoa > Chordata > Actinopteri > Anguilliformes > Anguillidae > Anguilla > Anguilla anguilla. The sequence continues at coordinate 16,140,379 of NC_049210.1, forward strand.
AATGTCACAACACCTGGGGCTGAGGTATTATCTTAGAACAGGAGGACTTTTTCAAGGGGGGGTTCAGGGGAGTTGGAAGGCAAACCGAAATAAAGCAGAGATCAGTCACGCACAGCCAGGCTTCAGAACGTATCCACTAAGTCAGTGTTTTCTGTGTCTGATGAAACAGCAGGGGAGAGCCCTCTTTCCAAGTAGAGGAACTGACGCAAGCCACGCTGCTAGGCGTTGACTAGCCCGGAGAGATAGCGCCAGAGAAGGAGGGTGCGACCCTGGGGAGAGCCCTTGCTGGCACAAACATCATCAAAGGCACTGAGGGGGGGGGGGGGGTGTTCTTATCACTCCCACCACCTTCCTCTGATGTCAGCAGGGATTCCCTCCATAAACCCCTCCCCCGACTCTGCTGGGGCCCCACCCAGAGGCCCGTATTGAACCCTGGAAAGAATCTGAAGAATGTGTAACTGGGCTTCGGAGGAAACGTGTCGGGAGGGGATGCGGGTCGCACTACGTCAGGCTCGGTCAAAGGAAGGGCCACTGTACGGTTCAGAGGTTAGGAATGTGCAGCACACTGGGGGAGGCGGCACTGCCTCCACTGTATCAGAGCCAGAGCTCCAGTCCACTCCACGGCCACGTCTATGTAACTAGCCACAGTTAACTAGTTACACACATTTTCAGAGATTCTGAGGGAGCCAGTGTTCCTCAGCAGGTGAACGTAATTAAGAACAGCTGCCGAAGGAGGTGAGGGCCATGTCATCAAAGTGAATGGCAGGCAGATAACAAGAGCTGGAAACTGGCCCGCCTCGATGACAACGTTCTGACAAAGGGTAGCGTGTCAGTCCTACGTAAGAGCGAAACGTAATGATGCCCGCGCAAGTGAATATCTGCTGAACGGTGAACTTTAAACCAGCGGGCGAGAAAGGCGACACCGCTGCACGCTGTAAAAGTGTGAACCCGGACTTCAGGCGAAACCAAGCACTGACTAATCTGCCCCATCCACCCCTCCCCCCCCCAATCAATATAATGAAGCGAGGCTCGAGTTTAATGTTTGTTTTCGGTTGCTGTGGAGGCACAGTAACGCAGGCGGGAGGCGAGCCGCAGCACCACAGGTGCACTTCCTGTTTGCCGTTCGGGCACTGCGATGCAAGCACGGCCGGTGGGTGTCCACTTCCTGTGTCACAGCGCAGCCGTTTCTCAGAAGCAGAAAGCCCCGCTCGGGGGGTTTTGACTCAGCACTCTCAGCTTAGACCCTCGTAGCTGAGAGAGACCTGCCTGGATTCAATCCTAATCGAGCCCTAAACTCAATTTCAAATTTAAACTATGACCTCAAAAGTAAATGCTTAATTTATTTCTTCACCAGTATTGTTTGATGAATTCATTTCAGCGAGTGCTGGACTCGCCAAATTTTATTGGTAAGTGATAAAAACTAGTATTTTACATTTAATTGAGAATGAAAACTAAGGATAATGTTGACTGAATCCAGGTCAGACTCACTGAGACACTCTCCTGCTGGTGAAGGCCAGGCTCTTCAGCCTCAATCTGACAGAACGGTACCTGAAGCCTTGCTTACCTTGATCAGGAGCTCCCGGCTGAGGGAGTGGTTGTTCTCATCAGAGAAGATCTCTGACAGCTCCTGGAAGATTCGGAAGTTCTCTCTGCAAAAGACCAACCAGGGGAGGGAGAAAGCAAGAGAGAGAGAGAGAGGTCAGTGACATAGCCGGGAAAAACATTATGACTGACACCCCTCAAAAAAATCCACACACTCATCCCACACAAACCACGCCCTCTGAGCCTCACCTGGACACCTCATCCCACGTCCTCTTCAGCCGGTGCACAGAATTACACTGCAGGGCAGAGAGGATGGCACGCAGGGAGGAGAAGTTCTTCAGAATCCGGCACTCCTGTCCACACAGACAAAAACACTTTCATTTAAAAAGAGAAGGGGGGAGAGAGAGAGAGAGCAAGAGAGAAAGAGAGGGACAATGGTACAATAGCAGAGGGACACACAGCTGAATGGGTACTTTAAATGGGCAGGAAAACCCTCCCTTTGCATCACTGAAAAGGAGGGGTCATGTTACAGGGCCTCACCCTGGCCACCTCGATCCAGCGCTCCACCAGCTTGGCTCGCTGCGCGGGCTTCAGTGCGCGGTCGCTCAGGCAGGTGGCGATGACGCAGTTGGTGACGCAGTTGAACTGGGCCACGGTGGCCCGGATGGTGGGCGCCAGGTGCTCCTTCCCCTTCTTGTCTCTCTGAGACCAGATGCTCCCCAGGCAGTGGTATGGCACCACCTTCTTAAACAGCTCCTATGGGTTCAAGTCCATTGCCAGGGAGAGGAGGGAGGGAGAGACAGAGGGATGAGAGAAAAAGGGGGAGAGGGAGGGGCGAGGGTAAATAAATGAGGCGAAGGCCTTCCGATAATGCAGCTGGGCAATCTTCAACCGCAGAGAAATGACGGGAGGAAATGCCCCCAGGTGGTATTTGGAAATGACTGTATTGTGTGGCACGTGTCCTCACAATACCCCCATGCCACAGAGCATGATAACGGGCCTCAGCGTTGCAGCAGGAAATAACCAGTGGTTTGCGGGGGAGTTTGAATGCGAGCTGCCGCGAACTCTCACCGCATCCATGAGCGTGAACTGCTCCGCCACCACAGCCGGGTCAAAGGACAGGAAGTCCGGGCGCTCGTCCTCGTAGCCGTTCTCCTCCAGCATGGTGAAGGTGCAGGTGCTGTGGTCCAAAACTGTGAGTGGGCGGGGACAATGGAAATCACAGTGACGATGATATCACAGGTGACATCACAATGACACTTGCTTTTGACACATAGTGCATCCATCTCCCAGGCAACTTGGAGAGTGTGTTATCTTTGCGCTCAAGAGCCTGACCTCATATCCACTGACTCACTTTGCCAACATTGATTCTGGCTGTCATTCAGACAGTTATCACGGCTAAACCCAATCCCATCCCCTCGCCGTACTCCCACTCAGCTTGAATCAAAGACACTCCCACCTCGTATAACACCACTTCCTTGATGAAGACAGTTGACCGAAAAGGCTCCCCCCCTCGGATGACTCACCCTCCTGCTCCGGGTCGCGGTGCCGGCGGTGGAACTGGGCCAGCAGGTTGCAGGCTCGGCGCTCCAGGTCCGAACCCGGGAAGTTGAGGTGCAGGTAGGAGATGAGGCGCCGCAGGCAGCTGTACTCCGGAGGCTTCCAGAAATCCTCAGAGTACTGATCCAGCCAGGCTCCCAGTATGGATGAGATAGTGCTGCGGGGACAGGAAGTAATGAATGAGGGATGATAGGAGAGGTGTAGATCATGGAGAAGACAGGGGAGAGTAAGGGGCAGATAAGGGCATGGGGGTACAGTGAGGACTTTTGGATGAGGTGATAAAACAAGGCGCTGACACGCTAGTCATCCAAGATCACATGGTGCATATCGCTCATAGCAGTGGTTTCCCCAGTGTCCAGGCCAAAATCTCTAACCTTGGTTTTACAACCCTGGTGGCCAACCTTATCATCCTGCCTTTTAGTTTTTTAGCTTCATAGTTTTCACAATGAAAGGTGCCATTATAAATACTATCTATTGTTCTTCTTCGTCTTCTTCTTCTTCTTCTTCTTCTTATTATTATTATTATTATTATTATTCCTATTATTATTACTATTCACGCCCTCCTTTGCTCCTTCACAAACTCACTTCTTCAGCTCTGTGCGGTCATCGTGGGTCATTCTGGGCACTTCTGCACTGGAGTGCTGCTGCAGCTTAGCATACCTGCGAGACACAAGAAGGAACCTGAGAACGCTGCCTAGGGCACCCGTGTACAACACACTGCCCACCAGAGCCACTGTCCCACCCAAAGCCCTCCCCCGCTCTCTACCTGTTCAGCAGCAGGTCCAGCACCTGCTTGCTCGTAGCGAAGGAGCGGTAGGTGCAGAGGAAGATGGTGACGTAGGTGGAGTCGTTGCCTCTGAAGGCGGTCACCATGTACTCCACCAGCTTCTCCAGTGTCCCGGCCTTGATGGTGCGCACCTTGCAGGTCTCGTACAGGCTGAGGGCGGAGTCTGTCTCCACCCCGAGCCACCGCTGCCCCTTGCTGGCCGTCTGGTGCACCTGCACCTTCCGCAAGGTGATGGTGTAGATGGCCCCTTCCTCCACCTCCTCCCCAATCTCCTGGGTCGAGTTCTGTGAGGGGTGAGAGTGATACGAAGGTCAGATACCACCAGCAGTGCAATCCCATGACCTCTCCTCCATTTTCAGTCCCAGGTACACCCATGATCCTCTGCTGTTGTGGCAGAGGTACAATAGGGCATTTTGACCCATGGATAACAATGCTGGTGCAGTGCATGGAGAGTGCTACAGAGCGCAACAGACCAGCAGAACTGTCATATGTGATTTGTTGAAAGCCTTTCAGTTACCACAGAACCTGTGTCATAGAGCAGGTTCTCTCAGCTGGGGCTTTCTCCAAAAGAATAAAAGAGTACTCTGTCCAAAGATGTCCAGCAACCAACAGTAAATACTTCACCATAAATTCATTTCACATTGGTGGGGGTGTCAATAACTCAAAATGAAATAATTTTTGATTTGTCGGTGGGGTGGACAGGACCCATGGTTACAGCTTTGTGACGCAGATTGCCTGCGTCACAAAATAAACGAATAAGATATGTAAGTGAAAAGTATATTTTATTCAGTATATACACAAGACAGTGTGTCTGTGTGTGTGTGTTTGTGTGTGTGTGTTTGAGTATGTGTAGCTCTTTGTGAGTGTGTGTACTTGTGTGTATAAAGCCATGGGTCCTGTTGCGACTACACATCACAAACAAAGCCCTGCAAGATAGGAGACTACTCCAACCCCCAGGCGAAGCACAGCCACAGTTACAAACCCAAGCTCAAGTTTCAAACAGACAGACGAGAGCCACAAGGGCCCTTTCACACAAAAGACAGCTCTGTGCAGCTGAGAGCCAAGTCAATGTTTTCTCCTGTTGCTTTCCCTATCTCTCCCAGAGCGAATAAACAGGCAGGATAAGGCTGTCATATGACCTGCCAAAAAAGGGCCTTGTGTTTTCAATCCAAGTCCTTTCCTCCCCATGAAGAAAAATACTGTGTTCCTGTGCTTCCGAGGGTCCTCAGTGACGCACAGACGCATTTCAAAATACGCATCTGTTAGAAGACGGGATGTATCTGAGGATTAATTTAGGAAGGAGTGATCTGCAATTATAAGCCAAAGGGAGTTACTTAACTGTGTTTGTGGGGACTCCATGGAATTTGCCAGAAGAAGAGGAAGAAGGAGAGGAAGAAAAAGAAGAAGAAGAAAGACACAAGTGGTTGGCCGAAAGGCAGAATAGCTGAAGGAAGCCAGGGACAGATGCTGCATTGTTCTGCTTTGCTTCCGTACTGGCCCTCACTGGCAGGGCTGGCATCCCAACCAGCACCCTTCAGATACTGCTGGCACCCACCCAGAGGCAACTTTAGCCAAGGGGCCGGAGTGAGAGGCCTCAGCTAGCCCCCAAAGAGAGAGAGAGAGTTCCAGAACCCTACACCAAAGAGGGGGATTGTGGGTGATTAAACCCGACAGGCTTTGCAGCGTGCGGCAGGGTCTTGCAAGGTGAGTACTAAGCACACTAATCCCCTATACTGAGAGTGAAAGCAAAAAAGGGGGAAGGATATCAACAATTACAGAAGTAAGCACAGTTCTATTTCGGTTTTGTTTGTTCTGCAGGAGCGCTGCTTAGGGAAGCCCTACGTGGGGAATCTCCAGAGTGTGACACACACTTCCTCTCTCTCTCTCTCTGACTGGAAGGCAATGAGAGGGGCTCAGGCTCTTCCCGGGTTAATTCCTCTGAGGATGCACAATCCTATTAAATCCCATTCTTTACTCTCTTTCACTACGCCGCACCCCTGGCGGAGACGCTCAAACGCTCGCCACACACGCAGACATCGTGTTGAGCTGAACGCGGTGCGGGTCGCGGTTCCCTATCGGCGGCCCGCTCCGATCCTTCGGGGGTTCTCGCCCCGCGAACAAAACGGACAGCCTTCATCCGCACCGCCATGTCCCTTCGCCACTTCAAGGCAGCTGAGGGGCAGTAATGGAAACGCGCCCGTCTTTGATAAATCAAAGGCCGCTCTCCCCGTGCGTCTCCATGGCGACGAACGCTCGCATCGGAAACGCAACCGGCAGCCACCGCTGGTGAAATGCCTGGAATGCAAATCTGACCGTTTTTCAATGCACTTTATCAGCGGTTTCTGTGCCGAGAAAGGGTGTACCTTCGCCTCATTGTTACACAGAAATTCGGTAAAATTTCTTAGGTTGCGCCACTACCCCCATTCCAACTGATAATCAGCTACTAGGAATAAACAACCACCTTACACATGCAGCTTCCCTCCTTGATATGTAACCAGGAAAAGACATGTACAAGTATTAGTCTGTGTGTGCACTCAACAACCCAGAAACCCAGTTCATGTTCTAAACCTCGTCTTTTTGGTCAAATGTTCCTTTGGTCCCCATCAGCACGTCTTTAGCTATGAGCATAGCTATGAGTGCTTCAGTGCCTTTCAAATCTGTAGATTTTCCATTGTTTTTGCTAATTCATCTCATTTGGAAACAGAGAACCCCAAACACACAATGTGCCATTTCTTTCTGAGTCACATGGTAGTTCTCATATTAATAATACAGAGATCACAGTCAGCACAGGAGGAGTTTAGAGGCATTTCCTGTTCGAACAGCTTAGCGGGCTATGGGCCGTTCCCTAGCGAGCCTGTCCAGGGCACGGACCGGCTCAACAAAAAAAGAACGAGCTCCACGGGCCTCTGAGGAGCTCCAGAGAGGCGTGACACAGCAGTGAGTCATTACCCTTACGGCCCTGATCCCCTGTGGACCGCGCTGAAGGTACACGCCCCGTCACCTGCTTCTGTTAGTCCCATTACTCCCCAGCTCCATCTGTCAATCCCGTAACAACAGGGCTTCGGTGCGGTTTCCATGGCGAAAGAGCCTGTCGTGCCAGCGGCTGGGTCAGGCCAGGAAGGGGACACCCAGGCAATCCCCCCCCCCCCCACCCCCCCCAGCTCCCTAGCACAGGCACATGGCCAAAATACGCCTCACCCCTGTGACTACTTGTCAAACCTGAATCCAATTAAAATTTCAAAATCTCAAAAACTGACACACCACTGAAACCAGGGCCATGGTTGTTTTGGTGAAATCATACCCAGCCGATCACTTCCTCTTCCCAGGAAACAGTACTTGCATGAATGGCATGAATGTGAGATTCAGTGAAGTTCATTCAAATGAAAATAAGCATGTTATAACTTTGTGCTCAAGAGAATCCCAGCTTAGCCTCACAATACTCCATTCTAATTCCTCCTGTCCATATCCTTTTGTGTTTAATAGTGAACAAGCAAACAGGTACTTTGAGTGCCAAATGATTTGCGATGCTTGAAAGGATTTGTTCCAGAAGCTTACGTGGAGGACCTGGGGGACAGACAGATTGATACATTTGCTTTTCGTGTTTCTTTTTGTCTTCTTTCTTTTCGTCGCCCATTTTTCTCTGTCTCTCTGCGGCCTTGTCGTAAATGCTGGAGCTTTAAAAGCCGGACCTTGAGTGTGAGGACAGGCACCGGAGCGCTAATCAGCTTAGCCGCACAGTCTCCGCTGCGCTATAGTTCCCAACCCCGTGGGCAGCCGCTGGGGGGGGGGGAGACTGGGCCCCACTCCAAACGCTGGGGTTACACCCACCTCCTCCACCAAAATTACAGGGAAAAAAGATCGCAGGGGAGGAGGCAGATCTCCGAAGGCTGTTCTCTGACGCTTCACCCAAAAAAAGCTCCAGTTTTCTTTCTGTTACTCAGCCTGTCGGTGCTGGTGAAAGCTAAAAATGGACGAGGTGATGTGGGAAGGACGAGGAAACAATCAAAAACTACAGCTAACTGTAAAAATGAATGAATTTGTAAATATATGAACACCGAATCCAAAGGATAATAAAATCGCATGGCAACAGATGGCCGCCGCTTTCTGAAGCAGAACTGTACCTGTGGCCGGCCGCTGGCTGGCGGAAGGCCAGCGGTGGGTCTATTGGGTATGTCTCCATGGCAACTAGAAGGAACTCCCCAGGGAGGCAGGGGAAATGGCAGAGTGAGCGAGGAAGCATGCCTGTGTCATTCGCTGGGCCTCTGTCTGAGTCAGCAGCCAGTCATCAATCTAGATTCCTCAAATAGAGAGTAGGTTCCTCCGGACGCCCAGGACGACACGTCTCATGGTTACAGCGGCACATAAACAAACAGCAGCTAGCCTAGCAGCCGCTGTGTTTCCATCTGCTCCTTTCCTCCGAAGTGCTCAGTGATCCACGCTAACGCAACGCACAGGGAACCCCACAGCTCTTATTGCAGGAGATACACACGCACCCACGATAAACACATACTTTAGGCGTACATACTAAAGTACAAATGCACGCGTGCACACACACACAGTAAACATCAAAACGGAAGCGCAAACACACACATACACATGCACACACACGCACACGCACACGCACACAAAGAAAGAGGAACACGCGCACAAACACACACTGACAGAGAGCATTCCAGCCCAGCTGTTATCGGGCCGTGGATTAGACAAAGCACGCCGATGCCAGAAGGAACGAAGACGAAGAGTTTCCAGGGTCGGCGAGGAGGAAGGCCAAGCCTGCAGCCAAAACAAACAGGACGGCTTCCTCGGGGCACAGGGCCGGCCAGCTGGCCCCCGACCTCCCATTGTCTCCCCCTCTCTGCGTCGTGTTTACTCTGGACCGCTCTCCCAGAATGCCTCGCTCCTGCAGGGCCAGCGGTGCCATCCATGGTTGAGCAACAGGCGCACACAGCTTTTTATGGCCGCCACCACTCCCCTGTTGACTTTGCCACCTACATCTCTCGCATTACAAATCTGTCATATCATCTCTCATATCCCGTTTCAATTCTTTTTTTCCTTTTTCACACCAACTGGCTCTCATGTTATTGCTGTTCCACCCCACCTGCACATCAAGTACTGTGTACTGGAGTGTGTACAGCAGTCAAAACAATGCTACACTACAGGAGGGAACACACACACACACACACACACACGCAAACACACACACACACACACAAGTTTATAGATGGGCATGCTCACATACACTTAAAAGTGGTTCCTGCACACAACACACACAGAGGGGCTGCCTTTCTCTACTGTATCTGTCATAAAGCTACTTCCATGGACCTGAGCCAATTACAGAGACACCATGTCTCACTCTCACCTGTCACATGAAGGTAAAGTAATCCAAAGCTACACGGTGGCTCGGTTTGCAGGTGCTTTTGTTGCCGTACACTCAAGTCCCGTTATCTCCGTAGCGTGAGGGGTGTTTGCCCCCTGTGCTCGTAACCGGCAGCTCAATCTCCTCCTCTGGCCCACGCGAGCTCGCCCCCCCGTGCAAGCATCCCGGCTAATTGGACAGGAATTCCAGAGCGCGGGGTCTGGAGGGCAGTGAGCCCCTCGGAGGGCGAGTTTAGCTCTGCTTTTGTGCGGTTATTATCATTAGTCATCAATAGACATTCCACAGGCAGTCCGGCGGCTTGGGCCAGTAAAGAGGAGGGATTTGGGTGGATTTACCTTTTTAATCATGCCAGCGCGCACAGAGCCAGAGAGAATTAACTTAAAGATTCGGCAAAGAAGAGGCCTCAATACAAGGCCAGTCACTTCAGGAGAAAAGGCAGGGGGCAGGGGGCAGTGGTGAAGGAGGTGGGGGAGGAGGGGGCTCTTTGTGCGAGTGGCTCACTCATTTCCTTCTAGGGACAAGCCCTACTATTGCCAGCTTTTACTCCGAAACTGACATTCATGCTTAGGCCGGGAGGTTGAAGAGCGGTGGCTAAACAGCACAAACAGTGACGATGTGGTACAGGAAGAGAAAGCGGAACCCTAACAAAGCTGTCTGCCCTCCGCAGTCCAGATACCTGTGCCTGTGAGTCTGTGCTGGCTGTCTCCCTGACACCTGTCCCTGTGACTCTGTGCTGGCTGTCACCCTGACACCTGCCCCTGTGGGTGTCTGTCCTCCAGGGAGTAGGGCAGGAAAGTAAGAGCAAAGTGCCGTCTTTGACCAGCAGCATTTCGGCTAATACGCACACACACTAACAAGCACACACTAACACATGCGCGCACACACACACACACACACACGCACACACACACACACACACACACTCACACGAGCACACGCACACAGCTGTGTACTGCTCAAGCAAAGAGGAGGCATTCAGTTGTGGAAGAACAGGGGAAGAGGAGACAGCCCTCCCCGACGAAGCACAGAAACTGACAGAAATCAGCTGATCACGCTGAACAACCACCTGAGCACTGTGCTAATCGCTGTGTCGTGCCACTGTGGGCTTACAGTAGGGCACGTGCTCCAGGGCACTGTAATAACGGAGAACAGCGAGGGAGACCACAGCGTTGCTACAGAAGGGAACCGCAAGTCACGTGTAGGAAAGGGGAAGGATGGGGCAGCGGGTTCGCGGCCTGCAGCGGCCCCGATTCAGAGCTGGCCTGGCCCCGCCCCCACCCGCCAAGGAGCAGGAAAGGGGAAACGGAGGGAAGAAAATACCAGAAATAGAAAGAGAAGGAGAAAGGGGGGGGTGGAAAACCCTAATTAAAACCACGGGGAAAGCACATTCTTACTGAGCTTTCACAATTACCGCACCCTGAACGGAAACACCTCTGGGGAAATTCCCCCCGGTTGGGACCGGCCAAACCCCCGTCACCTCAGCCAGCCCAAAAACGCACTTCAAGCTTCGGTTGAATGTGAATCGAATAAGCATTCCTACACGTGGAAAGCGTGGTAAACTGACTGGCGCTGACGGAGAGGTCAGCGGAGGAGAGAATGGGTTTCTTTAGAGAAGGAACAGCTAAAACACAGGCAAGAATGCTGGGAGCTGTGAGCCACTTCCAAATACAGCTCCTTATTATTCCACCCACCACAAACACTGATTGCATGCACACTGTGCACCCAGCAATGCAACGTTACAGGTATGTGCGGTCACAGCTCACACCGACTCACGTTTTCACAGACAGGCTACAGTAGTCCCGGTTCTTTACAAGGAAACCGTTGGCAAACATGCTTTGCTAAAAGTCATGAGATTCCTCCTATATTATACTTAAAATTTAGGGTGTTTTTTTTTTTTTTTTTAAATGGCACCTCATGCTGTTCTCTGAATAAATGACTGTTAAGGCAAACAAAATCTTTATTATTCACAATAATGTTCCTTTTTGAACTGAACTGGAGCTTGAAAAGATTTGAATGAACTGCAGGGAACATGGGAAGAAAGCCAAGATCATAAGAGTAATCTCTCTTAACATGGCTGATTTACAAATATAACCCGTGTCCAACGATAAAATTTCCCTACGGCTTGTTTCCGCCTAGTGCCTTCCAAGGATTGCTTCCACGTCGTTTCTGTAAATGAACATTTACATTTTCTGTAAATGAGGCTTTTTGTTCCTGCCATTCCCTCCCAGCCCTCGTCTGGCCTATCCAAGCCTCGACTTCCACGTTCGCGTAAAACGGTGACATTTCCCATGCATTGTTTCATTTTATCCCCTTTTGTTGTTCTTTTTCATTGAAGCCTGTTTAAATCCCTCCTTTGGTGTTTTGACTGTAAGATTTCTCTCGGAACTCCCGTTTGTTCCTGATGTCGTCATTCCTCTTTCAAAAACACACCACCACCCTTTCAAGAATGGTAAGTCAGTAATCCCAAATAATTACAGGAAATTTTCAAATCTTTGCGAGAAACAACTATAGCATTACTGTCTACATTGTTCTGGTGCTTGTGGTTGCCCTGGTTATTTTTACTTGGAAGTTGGTTGTCATGATGGAATTGGAAGCTTTGAACAAATGATTGGCCAAATCATTAAATGTAAATGTAAAGAGGATTTAAATGTACTCTCATCTGGAAGCCATTCCAGGGTAGCTGAATTGAATGGTGTTATGTAGGAGCAGTTTTGAACTTTTGGGACACAGCTGCCAAAACAAGCTTTACTTTCTGCTTAATCATGTCTAAGACAACAATGTATATCGCAGGTGCCGATAAAACACTTGATACATATCCTTCACCTTCAAATTAACAAATGTTAAAGTTGAAAATCAAATAATAAACAATACTAATTAAAATGTGTAAACAATATTGAATAATATTTGTTCCACAAGTCAAATGGAAAACCTGGCTACTGTTATGTTCATGTTTTTCTGCACACAGATATCCCGTCTACTTAAAGTAGCGTTTCAAATGCACATAAACTTCTACAAGAACTGACATTCACAGATTCCTGCTTTCAGATAAGAGTACCAGGGATCGGTGTACCTAGGTTTGCTTGTTGGCTGGGTCAGCAGGCTGTCCCCATAACATCAAAATGCTCAGTAACCAATGGACTGAAACATCTAGGTCACAGGGGAGTAAACACAAACAGCGCCAATAACAGAGTGGGCCCAGGACACTTCCTCAATTACAAAGGAAAGTCACTTCCTCAGGAACAATGGCTTTGGGAGTTCCACAAGAGCACGTTGCCATTTTGGGCCCATGAAAATCATTCACCGTGGTCCCTTCCTCTACAGCTGCATTGCTCATCTGCTCTCAGGAATGTCTGGGGCCCACAGAGACCAAGGGCCTAGTGATCCTGCGAGCCATCACTTTATCTTTCAATTGCCCTCACTCCCACTCCCTGAACATATTTATCCTGGAGACATTCAAGTACCACAGTACAACAATGCTAACAGTGCTTTGGTGCTGAAAATACTCTACGGCTCCAAGGTTTAATATTCAGACAAACAAACCCTGCTGTTCATCAGCAAATCCCATCTCAGTTTCTCGGTTACACAACAATGACTCATTCACTCAATGCGGTCTGAGTTCGATCACATTGGCAGGTGCAAAGACTAATCCAATCACTGAACTGCAATCTTAGATTCCCCTTCAGGAAGAAAATAACTCTGGCTTATTGTACTTTTTGCTGGTTAATAACCATTAGTGGCAGATCCAAAATCTCTGTCAATTTCTTTTTGAAAAAAAAAAGCAATTATTTGGTTTCACTGCTACTTCGGGGGATCCAATTCTTCCATACTAAAATGGCCTCCGCACAGGGGCTTGCCTTAAGGTTTTAATTAAATTCATAACAATCTTCTCATTTTGAGGCCTTTAATTAGCTCCCAGCCATTCCCAGTCCTCTTCTCTCTTCAGTAGTGGTGCCAGTCTGTTGGGGGTGGTGGGGGGGCGTAACCCTACTGAGGCAAGCTAGGGAATCTGGGAGATCACTGGAGGACTGGAGAAAAGCCACACTGTGTCCTTGGGAAAAGTGCAAGAAGATCTGACTAAAAGAACAAAGGAAACCAAACGTGCCCAGAGTCTCATAATAATTTGTATTTAGTTTGTTGTTATAAAATTTTCTATTTTATGATAATGTTCAGTGGAATGTGATTTCTAAGAAATCTACCGATTAAATGAATATTCAAGGTTCCTAAAGAGCTCTTCTGTTCAGACACTAAGCCCCTCTCTTGGCTGCAGAAGGCATAATCTTTATACCAGAAGGTTGTATGTTATGTCTAGCACAGCAGCTAGGTCAACATGCGCAGGCTTTTATACTCAACTCGCTCGATTCCTGTCTCTTTAAGCCTCATTCCACTCAGAAAAGATGCCAGCCTGTGCAGACTCGGATTCTGATAGCTGGCGAGCATATGTTGGCATCCACGTGCTGATTTTAACAACAGCAAGTCACGGAACACTAAACTTCAGCTCCCAGCTGCGGAATGCCCAGCTTCTGTACGGGCAGGTACCTTTATCAGAGAAAAGAGAACTGACTGTTGAAAATCCCGCTGACAGGGTTTTTTTTTTTTTTTTTTTTTGCAATGAAGCAGAGAAAATGCTGAGTGATTTATTTTTTCTTTTTTCCTTTTTCCACCACATGGGGTAAAGCAAATTTAGAAAATGTGCTCTCTTTCAACACTCAAAACCTCCATTGCCCCAACGGTCCGCCAAACTCCCAAGATTCAAATGGAACCTCCCAATAAAAATCACTGCAGTTCGCCTTTACTGGGACAGTATGCATGCAAGGCAGTCTGTAAGTACTCCAAAGAAGCAAGAGATTAATGGGTTCTTTACTGGCAGACAACAGAGAAATAATTAATTGAAGACAGAGAATACAGCCACAAAACATAAACACACACATACACATACAGGACACAAAACAAAGAATATGGCAGGCAGGACTGACTATGTGCGTTTTTAATGTGTTATGGAGCACTTCACTTTCTGAGGAGAAGTGGGTGGTCTTTAACAGAGCTACAGTTGTGCATGAGCGAGAGAGAGAGCGAAAGAGTGTGTGCGCGTGTGTGTATGTGTATGAGAGAGAGAGAGAGAGAGAGAGAGAGAGTGTGTGCGTGTGTGAGAGAGAGAGACAGAACGATAGAGAGAGATAGGATTACAGGCTGGTGTTCAGCTCAAACCGCTGGGCCCCTTTTTGCTCTGTGGCCCAGCAGAGAAGGGCAGGCCTGGGACCAGCAGGCGCTGCTTTGGGACACGCACTGGAAAAAAAAGGGGCCTGCATTTTCCAGGACTGGGCCCTCAGCATTCCACAGAAAAATCTGTTTCTCTCATTCTGTTTCCTGTGGACGGGACCAAATGAATAATATGGCACTCTGTACTCTGTAACGACCTTAACACTAAAGGGCCAAAGGGAATGGAGCAGGGGTTCATATTTGCACAGCTCTCCCCTTTCATCAAATGAGCGCTTCTTGTTGCTAGACCTTCAAAGGTTAAGGTGAGCGTTACAAACAGGCAGGTGAAAATGCCAATCCTGCTACTATAAATTGAAACCCACTGTGAGATTCTGTCTTCACAGCTAAGCACGGCAACACAGAAAAAGATGACAAACAGGGAAATCAATACGAAGAGTAACAACCACAAGACCTGGTTGCAGCCTCTGACCTTATCATCAAAAATTCTAATATGACCCTTGTCATCCCCGCACCTCTTCTGCAGCTAAATGAATCCATTTATCACTCTTTTAACCATTCTCTCCTCACCCCATCTTTGTTTCTCCCATGATCCCTTTCCTTACTCCCTCAGAGGCAAGTGGCACAGTTGTGGAAGCAACTTTTTTGTCTCCATCTCTAAGGCCAGGATTCTCATTACAACGCTCAACCAGGATTCTGGCCAACAAAAGCAATACTTAACTGGAGCAAAACAGTGTAAACAGAATCCTCAAGGGCAAAACATCAGCAAAGTGTCTTTGTGTTCCTGTGTGGGTCAGTTTAACATGATCCCTTGACCCACTGGCCTACCTATTGTTCTGCAAAGGAAAGAAAATCCATGTTGTTGTTTATTTTTAGTATATTTTCAGCAAGAGTTTTTTAAACTTCCTTAAAGCCCAAACCCTTGGCTTTGACCCAAATCAGCTTTTCAAGGTGAGGTATCAACAGTACTCAATTAACATGACAGCACTGAACACTTAACAGTACAGACAGGGCCTCAGTTTTTGCGAATGCTCTGGCTACGGAACACTGGAGCAAGCTAACCTCCAAAAACCTGAACAGAAGCAAGGCTGAAGCCTGAGGTTACCCATGAGCCTCTGCACAAACCAGCAGGCAGCATTTTATCAGACCCATTTAGTTTGCTTGCTGTTATAAAGGAAGAAGGTCTGCGTATGCATTAATTAGTCTGTTTAAAACTAGCATTACTGAAACTACCTGACACCACTAATACACCTCTGTACAACAGCACTGAACACAGCACACTACGTTATTGTTCACAGTCAATGGCAATTGGACTTTAAGAGGCAATGTCTGCAACATGACATCATGCGGAAAACATAATCAATCTGTCTTCCCTTCTTCCGAATGCATCCCCGAGACGCCTAATTGAATCCTACAGAAGGCAGAAAGAGACAGAGCCCTGCACTGTAGCACTGGTGCCACCACTGACCTATGCACAGGAGCACAGTGACACGCTGTGTCCCCCCAACACCCACCCCACGTTTCCCACAATACACCTCTGACACACAAATGGCACCTTTCCACACAGACACAGAGAAATGCTCAGGAAATCAGTTCTGCGTTGACACAGTAGCAGCACTGAAGAAAACTGTTCTTGAGGCTGAGACCCTGACCCAAGCTCTTTAATTCCTCAGAAACCCATCATCAGCAATGCTTCATCCATCCAATCATCCATCCATCAATTTTCAGTCACTACATTCTCAAAGGGCGTTAGAGAGAATCAATTTAATCACAGTGCGAAAACACACACAAATGCACGCAAACACACCTACACTAAGGGAAATATAAGGATGTAAATTAAAACTGTACCATATGCAACTGCACTTACACAGAGCTGCAGTCAAGCCCTGGACCATAACGCTTTTGTACACTCTGCAGCGTGGTCCAATTGGCAATTAAGCCTTCCCCTGAACCATGACAAGAGATTTCAAATTCAACCATCTCTTAGAAACACAAAGGAAAAGCACTTTTCTTATGGAAATATTTTTCTTCTTTATTTACTTTCCCATTTGTGCTGGGGACAGAGGGCTTGAATTGCAATTTGTGCTTCTGTACTACATGTACACTGTAATTCAAAAGAGCTGGGGGTTGATGGCTTACAAACAAACAAATAAACAAACAAAAAACAGAGGAGGCAAAGGGAAAATAAGGGTTTTGTTCACATTTCCAGATTTCTCCAGCCCAAACCAGAGTTTATCACCTTTATTGCTGAAAAAGCGAGACAAACATCACAATGAAGCCATGAACAGAACTAATCTAAACCATCAACAAGTCCAAAGAAATTAGGGAGCTGGGGCTGCCCACAGGAGAAGACCCTACGGCACTGAGGGAATTGCTTGTAGCTAAAAAACTAAAATACGATTTGGGGCAGTAGGTGAACAGGATGGTTTCAACATGGCCCACTGTGCTTAACTATCCCATGGAAAGCATCATTCATCTGGACTTTCCTGTCCCCGGACAGGATATCTCACTGAGGAATAGGGCTTCCTGCAAGCATGGCCACAGCGAGGTGAGATGGGACAGCTTTGAAGTGAGAGGGCAGATGACCCGTAATTTGCTAATTGGGTTACGGGAGAGAGGATTAGATTTCTGGAAGACAGGGCTGGCAGGAGGAGAGAAAGGACTGAGCCGTGCTCGCACAGCCTGAGACACAGATACAGTTAGCACTGTGTCTTCAAATGAGCTAACATCTGAAATTCCTTCTCTTTTTATATGACTATGTGGTTTGTTCCCCAAAAAATAGAAATCTGCAAAGCTACGACCGCTAGCTTGTTCAGCTGGGAGGAGGGGTCCCTTTATGGAGTACCCGATAAACAGCCAATCATAATAGGCAGTTGATTTCTTTTTCAACGTGTGTTTTTTTAAGGGGTGTAGATGGTCTGCTCTCCCTATGTACTTTTTCCCTCTATTCAGACAGGGTGGAAAGCAGAGAGGGCCACCGATAAAGACGAGATCACAGCACAGAAAGCACCACGGCCATAAAATTAACCCACAGCCGCACAGGGGATTCATACATGGGTTAAGTGCCGGCTGCCGCAGAGACCACGCCACAGGGTCAGACCTTAACAACAGGTTTTTCATAAATCAATTTGTAAAAAAGATCTGTTGTTGATTATAGAGACGGTAGACTGATTTTGCTGTTTAACAAGAGGTGTGTGAGAAAAAAAATGGCCTGGTGGTTGAACCATTAACCGTAAATATTCTTACACACAGTAATAAACCTACCCACACACAATCGGGCACACAGGTGCTCACACGCAAGCTACAACGAAACCGATGTTTTCACCAACAGCAGTTAGGTAATATAACCAAATTAGTGTCATCACGTAGTACTCAAAGTGAGAGTACTGATCACTGTAGAAGACCATCTGGACAGCTGGAGTCAGGGAGACAGCACATGCACCCTTTACTTTGTGGAGCTGCACAGTTCAAGCACAGCTGATAGCTGCAGCCAAGAAGCTGCAACACTGATATTCTATATCCAGTGCCTTGGTTTCTGGCTGTGCATTTTCACTTCCACCTTACTGACTCCTCAATATCAAAACTGATGTTTTCTCTCTTGTAGATGCAGAACAGGCTCCTCTACTCAAGCAGATTATATGTTTCCTGCTTAAGATAAAAAGAAAACAATAATGAATCTTTAAAAAAAGGGCCTATGATACTGGCTCTTCATTTCAACACACCAATGGATGGGTGAAATGGATTGGTCGCTTCTGAATTTACATAATTGGACAAGTAAAGAGGGTGTATAGCAGTTTATGAGAGGGATGACTGGCTACGACATCAGCAGAGATTCTCCAAAAAAAAACACTGACTATGAGATTTTTCTTCATCTCTGCATGCGATCATGGTTGGTCTGTCCTTTAAAGTCTGTAGTAAGTCTGTACGTTTCAAACCTGGTCAGAAAATGAGCCCAAAAAATATACTATAGCCGCGTTTCCACCGCAGGAACTATACCCCGGAACTAGGAACCTTTTGAGGAACTCAGTGCGTTTCCACCGCAGGAACTAGGGTCTAAATTTAGTTCTGGGGGCTTTGTTTTACCCCCCAAAACGTTCCTGCTCGGGGGGTAGTACTTTCCGAAAGTACAGGAACCTTTTGGGTGGAGCTTGCAGCGCTGAACATTTCTGATTGGTCGAGTACTCGTAGCATTTGTGTTGTATTTATTTTCCGCCATTACCCGCCATGTTTGAAAATATGCAGCGGCAAACCAATTTATTTTCATAATAACTTCAAATCAAACTTGTATGTTATGCGGCGCAGTAGCCTACTTTTGGTTATAGCCTGTCAACGTCTTGGAATTATAACGTGTGCTCTTCTGTTCTTTTCTTGCTTTAGTATTCGTTTTATAAAATGCTAAGCATTCGTGCTGGGACAGCATATTACGTAGGCTACCAAAACATTCAAACGGATTAATTCGGTTGCTGAATATTTTCTTCCGGATTTTCTTTGTTAGCCCGTTGTAATTGACTCAAAACGTTTGATACAGTTATGTGAGGTATGCGGTAGTTCTGCATAATTAACATTGGTGATACAGTACAAGCAAACTGGAAATCACCTTCCGCACTTTTTATCCGGGTAAAATAACAGGTTAATTCTAGTAATCTTCCCTTTAGCTTTTTCAGACTGCCGTAATTTTACTCAATTTTACTGCCAATTTTCAATTCCACGAAAA
Source organism: Anguilla anguilla (assembly GCF_013347855.1). NCBI lineage: Eukaryota > Metazoa > Chordata > Actinopteri > Anguilliformes > Anguillidae > Anguilla > Anguilla anguilla. The sequence continues at coordinate 16,159,573 of NC_049210.1, forward strand.
GACCAGGAAGACTATGGACTCATTTATGGTGCATGGTTCGCATCTGGAGGGCACACTTCGCTGCTCGGCTAGCAGTAACTTCGAAGGAAGGCAAACGGTGGCTGTACCACTACTAATTTACATTTTCACGCAAGTCCGAGTTTTCGTTCTATTCTTGTCATTTTGCGATTAGCCTATATGGAATTGACGACGAGAAAGTAATAAAACAGCAAATTGTTTACAACGTGTGCATGTTTTCTGCTGTTAATGAATGTGTTTGAGAGGATATATGAAAATCAATAAATACAAAAGTAACCATATATAGTCATTGTTGGTAACCCGTTGTATATACGTGGAATAAACCCCCTCGGGCTGTCCCGGTTATTAGAAAATAATGTAGGCTACTTCGGTGGTAGTATGGCGTTACAGAAGAAATCATATGACAGATGGACCGACGACAACGTCAGTGGGCTAATTTGCCTAATCTTCGCGGTACTTTAGACCCCGGTGGAAACGCAGACAACCATTGGCTGAAGGAACCTTTTAGTTCCTGGTAAAGTAGTTCCTGGGACTGAAAGTTCCGGGTAATTTTGGTGGAAACGCGGCTTATTTCTGTAGCTTCCACAAGATGGCAATCAAATGAAACTGTGCACAACAACATGAGTTGCCATTTTGAATTCCTCTCTATTTGAGTCACAGGTTAATGAGCTTCCCTCATTAACCAGTGTGCTTGTGGATATGACATGCAGACCACTGCCAGTACATCCCCTATTACAAACAGAGGCTGGTGGGCGGTTCCAAACCAGGCTTGACACCACAAACCAATCACACCACAGCATCTGTTGGTTTTTGTTGTTACACAACAGTTAAGGAATCAATTAAAACAGTTCATTACACAGTTAACTCACCACACCTTGTTCATTGGGTCGATACTGATTGCTGATTTAAAGGTGAAAACAAAAACCTGCACGTCCTGTGGCTTCCCAGGATGAGAGATGGGAGCCCTGCTCTAAACTGCATTCAAAAAATACCTTTGATGTGCCGAATGGCTCATTTTCATCATCAAACATTCTTATGTTCTTATGTAAACATGAATGTTTGTAAACATGGGGCTCGAAAATGTTGAATGACAAAAAACTCACAAACATTCAGAGCCTGAAGAAGGAAAAGCTGAAGAGGTAGTCAGCAGACATTACAGAAAACTAAGAGATATGAAAATGGAGTCATGACATCAATAATTAAAATAATCTGGAGGAGATGGTCACAGTGTACTATAAACATCTGCCAACAAACTATGACTCAAGACTGGAGAGACAAGACTCTTTCAGGAATGCACCAATTGCACATTCAAAGTGCAAGCAGAAAATTCTTGTGTACGACACTATTTTGATATTGTTTTTTGTAACCAATTGCACAGTTTTCTTGACATTACATTACATTACAGGCATTTGGCAGACGCTCTTATCCAGAGCGACGTACAACAAAGTGTATAACCATAACCAGGAACAAGTATGTCGAAAACCCTAGAGAGAAGCACAGGGAGTGCAGGGAACAACTGCATAGTTCAGCTTGGACCCTGAAGGTTAACCTGATTAACACTAAAACAAACGAGAACAGCAACAACGCGGTCTATGCAAAAATACACGCAATAGTTAAGACTGGTGCATTAACTAAGTCACCTACGAAACAGCCAAGTCTCTCTTCTAAAAGAAGAGATCTTTATTACTTCAGGGAGCACCTACTTGGTTAAATAAAGGCTACATTATGTGATACATATTTAGCCTACATAAAATGTATAGATTACAAAATGTAATCCTTTAATATAACGTATGAGCTTAACAACATTTTTTTTAAATGTATCACATAGATCACAGAAGCTGTGACCCATGTCACAAATAAGAAAGAGTTTCAGTGTTCTGGCCTTTTTATACACTGGGCACTAAGGGTCTTGTCATTAGCACATGTGAATAATTAATCACATCCAGATCTTATTGCACAAATGTTACGGAGGGCTCTAGAAAGACACCATTTGGCACTTGGCATCTGCAGATCTAATCTTCCACCCACACATACATAGAGATATTCACACAGCAACCCACAGCACCAAGCTCAATTAAAGAACATTGAAATAGTGTTGAGGGAAAAAAAACACCCACCTACACTGGCAAACACATCTCATAGGCTTATCTAGTTAAACTTACATAAGTCAACAGAGATGAAGAACAAATACCAATACAGGTGGTCAAATTAATAACAAAGCCATACAAAGTGCATCTAGTAACGGGAGGAGTTGCCACCCGAATTGTCATGCAGTGAACTGTGCTTGTTGCTGCCCCAGAGTCCAAAAATATCCCCCACATTATTGGCTGGAATCTGGTCGCACTTTTTTGTACGTCGCTTTGGATAAAAGCGTCTGCCAAATGAATGTAATGTAATGTAATGTTTGAATCATTTTCTAAAGAGAGGAAGAATAAACAATACAATTTAGCCTACCTCCATCATCACACGCATTTAGGGGGACTATGACAACCCCTGGCAGAAATAGGTTACAACTAAAATCCTCTTCTTTCCCTCATACCTGCTTTAAGCCCCATTTAGCAAATCCCATTTTAATAAACACAAACAGAGGAAAGGTACAGGAAATCGTAATCATACTACAAATCAAATGTTTCGATTGCTTGATGGATTACTGAGTAAATACAAAACCTGGGTATATTTAGACTTCAGCATTACGTTTTATTGATTACAGAGGACCTACAGTATGCAATACAATATACACGCGTAAATCAATGAAAATTACTTAAAATGTAAGTACGTTGCAGATGTATAGCTCTTGACAATATATATACAATCATATAATTATGCATGTAAATATAACCGAACTTTTACGGAACAAGTAGCATATTTCTACAATTATGAGACGTGAAATTAATCGCAAACATGAACAGGTCCAGGTAGCTTTGTGCTTTCACCACACCATGTCATTAAACAAAGGCATGTGTTAAAATAAATGTTTTTTTAAAAGTGGCCCATGAAAAACATGCCCTCGATACGGCTCATAGACCAAAGTATTGAAATTTAAACAAGCTGTCTGAAAACGAAAAAAACGACCAGTCAAGTAAGCCACAGTAGGCTATGTTATGATTTTTACTAGTTGGGTATTTACTAGAACGAAACAGCGCTTCACCATTTAACACCATCGAAATGGTCGCAAGTAATTAAAGAGCAGAAGCTTATTTGCTCAATCAGTGGAACAGCACGGCCAAGCGAATATTTCCAAGCTTCGAAACAGACTTACCTCAAGCAGAGGTAGGTCCGGGTCCAGCTGTGTGAAGCTATGGAGTACGACCGGGCTCGCGTCCCCGGCCACCTCCAACCTCACCCCATCCCAGATGCTGCGTACCCTCCACGTGCTGGCATCAAACATCACATCGAAAGACCCAGATTTGACTGTCTGCGTCTCGGACTGCATTCCCATTAGGTAAACCATTGGTCCCTTAACACCGTTACGAGAGCACAGGAAGAGAAAGCCGAAGCCGGTGGATTCTATCCATGTCTTAGATCGTCTCGAATTAAGCAGTTGACTGGGTCAGCTTGCGTTCTGTAAAATAACGCCGTTTAGAAAGACATAAACCTTACGGGATGTATAACTGCTTCCTCGGTTTGCCGCTAGCAGCTACTCTCACCCTGGACAGTGCGAGTATACTGTTTCTTCGTAGCGGAAAACCAGAGCTTTCTTAGCTCCGCCCAGAGACTGACAGAACGCCCGCCCCTTGTGAAACTTACAACCATGATGTAATTTTCACAGTGCGGGGAAAATAAAAGTTCCGATCAACAAAAGGGACAATTACTGTTCGAATAATGCTCAGATTGGTTTTTGACGGAACGGTCCAGATATATTTCCCTTTCATGCCCAAGTCCATGATGTCATTCTAGAACCCATCTCTTTGTTCTGATCAGAAAGCAGATTTAGACTCAGCCACCATGGTCTGTACAGATGGGACTGGACAATTCCCATCTGTTTGGGACTTTGCATGGCCGCACAAAATATACTTGTCCTCTAAAAGTGAGCAATATTTTGAATTATTATTTCGGGAGCACTGTTTTCTACTTTTTGTATAAAGATGTGCAGGTATAATCAAAGTACGAGAAATAAGCTTTTTAATAAATAAATTAAATAAATTTTATTTTTCAAAACTTATTTTGTTGTTCCACTTCCCACATTCTCTTTCTCTCTCTCTCTCTCTCTCTCTCCCTCTCCCTCTCCCTCTCTCTCTCAGTTTGGTGTTCCACTTTCCACATATGTTTTGTGTTAAGCGTGGGCTGAGTTGTTCCACTCACTGCCAGTAAGTGCTGGCTGAAAACACTGCCAGGAAAGCTGAGGAATGTGAAAGGGTCCTAACAAGGAGAGGGGGCTGAAGGCTTTCTGCAAAAGGGCCCTTACACCTGAGTTTGAGTTTAGAGTACAGTTTACTCAATTGGATACTTATTTGGATCTATCCTACATAATAATACCTGCTAAAACCACCCACAGATATAAAATGCTACTGTACGTGTCCAACGCAGTAAAAGCAAATGTTGGCAGTTTGCAAAGAATGACTCACAACTTAGCTTCTCTACATTTTCTTGCTTTTTTAACATTGACCAAAATAATCTGTTCTTCTGAAAGCAAATAATCCCTGTGTTTTAATTTGTCCATTTCGTGCTTGCTATGTCTGGCAACATTAGTTTAAGTAGGTATGCAAGCGTAGCATTCATAATACCTTAATTAAGAGCAACAGGAGGCTCTGTATTATAATCATCGTCTTAGGGATACAGCAAGGTTATGCCCAGATTTAAACTGATTTTCATACTATATGTGGTGTTATATCACTGATTTCATACTTCTTAATAATATATTCTTCAAAGAATCACCAAATGCATATACTGGTGCATATATCTATCCCTATTTGAAAACCACTACTTTATAATGCAACTGAGAACATTTATACAGGTCAAATGACTGTCCTTGAAAGAAGTCATGTGACTGCCCTTGACTAGAAACTATACAAAGAAGCATGGAGATCTGTGTAAATATAGGGATCCAATTGCAAGTGTCTCTCAGGACAAGGGTGACACACAGACCTCAGCACCTCAGTGGGACCACCATATCCCTCCCCCAAATCAATGAGGAGTCCCAGATGTCAATGATGTCATTTTTCACTGAGGGCACATATAGAATCACTGTCCGCTAGCACCGGATAATTATCATCACCCCTGGTTGAGATCAATTCACCCAAATAATTCTAGGGCCTTTCAGTGCCCCCTGCTCTTCAAAAGGAAAGAGACATCTTAATCAGCACCTATATTCTTAAAGCATCTCGGAGTAAGAGTGCTGATCCACTGTAAGTGTTGCCATTCAGCTCACAGTGGCCAAGGCTGGGACGTGGACAACAGAAACCCGACCTCACTGGCACACATACTCATGCTTTATGAATATGCGCTCAGATTTCAGGATCTAAATGTAGACTTTGTTCTAACGCTCTGCCTGTATAACACGGCAAACATTTGCGTGGCTGCGATGTAAATCACAAAAAATAAAGAAAAAGAATACCGTTCAGCTGCAGAGATGGTTAAACAAGCAGAATATCCCAGACAGATGGACAAAAACAAAACAAACTTCTGGCCTTGGGGGAAAAGGAAAACATGGGGGACAGGAAAGAAAAACAGACCTTACGAAAACAATTTTGGAACAGGGCGTCTAATGGCAAATGAGGCTGACTGATGGGTCTCTACTTGAACACGGTATACCCGTCTGTGAGTAGTGCATTCTGGAAAGCATGATTAAAGTGGTCATTACCTAACCCTCTCCCTCCACAGTTGTGTAACCCAAATGAGGGTGTTTAATGATTCACTCCACTGGTTATCTCACGGCTGGAATTAAGACTGAGCTCCTAATCGGCATGACGGGGGGTTACCTGGAAGTGAGGCAGTGCGATTAAAAATAGCAGGGCTCCGCATTTATAACCACCAGCTGCTTTTTCTCACACAATTACATGATGTGGCAGACCCAGCAATGGTTCGTCAGCCGACGGGTATTAATGACCCGGCGCACTCATGAGGGGGGGAATCTACCCGCCTATCTCCGGGCTCGTCTTTCACAGGCTCACGGCTGTCATGTCGTGTCATGGGCGCACCGGCCTCTCCTCCAGCGTTATTTAGCCAGAAGGTTTGCGTGGGAGCGGAACAATGCAGAGATTTCCAGCGCGTCCAATGATTCACCTCGCAACTCCGCAATTTGAGAATTACCAGACAACAGCAATCACAGCAATGACTGTTTACCACGGCCGTTAAAGCACGTGCAGTATGAATTTGGGCCCTGTTCTTATCCCATTTCCTTTCCACGCCAAAGAGATGTTTGCAGGCTTACATTTTTTAAAGAGTCACACCTCATGACAATTAACAGTGAGCATATAATTTACCTGTCTGTTGCCCCACAACCAACCTCTTGCTATATGTTTAATTAACTCTTGTTGACACAACTTCCGTTGTGTTACTTCACGTTTTACACCCAGCAATGGAAAAAATATGTTCAGTACATACAGACCACTCTACTGACCCACCCAAAAGTTACTTGGGGTAGACTCAATGCAACAATCACATTGATGAGTGTATTGATACTATAGAAATGGATTTGCATGCAGTGTCTGGCACTCTGGTTGAAAAAGGTGTCCACTGGTATAGTACTCCAGAACAGGACTGACCATGTGAATAACAGAACTGCAGTGTTCAATCAGGGTCAGCTCACTATTGCATTCAGCAATGGGATTGGTGTTTAGAGGTCAAAGCACTGAACAGCCTGAACCCCAGGTGAGATTGCCCCAGTGCAATTTGAAGTCCTTCAAATTTTCAGTTTCGAATTAGGGAAACTGTAAACCTTGTCCTTCTGACTCCTGAAGGTCAGCATTACATAATGGACCTCTCCAGTCATCTTCATCTCTGTATATACTAACAGAAGAAGAGCAGCAGCTGTGGCTGTGGACAGGGTTCTTTTGCACCTGGTATAATTCGAGAGTTGTTTCACAACATCATTCTTCACCCGTCAGCTCCCTCGCCCCTCTGCGTCTCCCTATCAGTTTCAGAGGAAGGAGATTAGCGTTGCCCCTGCGCTTCCCTTTCAGAAAGCCGGACGGGCAGACGGGGCTGCAGCTGTGGAGTGGAGAGGAAGCCGAGCAGCGTCCTCCTGCTCTGATCACTGTCAGACCCACGACACTGCCATTAACCCGCATTTGTCACAAATCTTAGACCAAAGGTGGCTTTTTGTAGAGCACCCATATTGTCTCTCTCTCTCTCTCTGTCTCTTTGTCTCTCTCTCCCTCACTCTCAGGCCTTCTCCAGCTCCTTCAAATCTTACTATCTTTCTATCTATCTTTCTCCCAAGACATGACTGCATATACCAGTATTGCCGAGGGAATGATTAATTATGCAAGGCAATAGAAAAACATGATGACAGTATATATATATATATACAGATATACAGTAGTAGCAACAGAAAATAAAATAATAAATGATAACAGAAGAATGAAACACCAACAAAAATAAAAATATTAATAAAGATTATAATGATGAAACAATTTGTCCATTTGAATGTGCATGTGTCAACACCACACATTCAATTTTCTCCCCCAGTATCTAGGGGAGTAGAATGTACCCGTGTAACAAAATAAACATTATAAAGTATAACTCCAGTAGACTGAGTTCAAGTTTACTCAAAACAGAGTTCAGGTTTAACAGCATCCTGTCTCATTTGAACTTTTGTAAACCTGACATCCCCTCCTTTGCGCTGGCCTCTGTGTTGTTGTTTGCGTGCCATGCGTCAGGAGGTGTATGTTTTAATGCTGGGGACACAGTGGCTGCACTGGATGTGCCTGAAGCGGTCGTCGGCGTCTGCGTGCCAGTGCACAGTCAGCAGGGGCCTTGCTCTCTGCGCCTGCGGGGCCCCTTCCCAAACGGGCCTGTCCATCGCATCACGTCCTGTCTCAGGGCAACGACCACAGTGCACGCTCAGCGACAGCGGCCCACAGGAAAATCTGCCGCATCAATCAAATGGCGATGCTGTAGCCCCGCCTCCCCACCTCCAGCGTCAGCGTGGGGCTGGCTGACATACGCTAGGCGACCCACTGCCAGGTGCTGCCTGTTTGCATTGCAGCATAAATTTCAAAAGGGAACACAGTGTCTCCATCCCACCCTAGCAACGCACCCCACACACACCTATGGCATAACAGGCAGGGCCCACCTCTTTCAGCGTAATCGTTCATGACCTCCACCCCAGCCAATCGCTCATTTTCAAGCCCCAATAGCTGACCTGCTTCCTCTGCTCTAGATCGGCCCTGTAGCCCAGGGGCACCGCATGCTGCCGAAACAGCGGTCCCCTGAAACGCGGACCCCACCCCCTCCCGTGCTCCGCCCACACGCTAGCCCGCGACTCAAGCCAGCGTGTGGGCAGAAACAGACACTAATGACAAAGGGAAGGGACTGAGCATGCAGGCTGCAAGTAAACAGTGCGTAATCGACGTCCTCATGTAACCTGGCTTTTGTCTGTCTGGCTGTATACCTGTCACCACGTTCTGACCACACCAGCCTCGTAAAAACACCTCCTGAAACTGCGCTAAAGGCGGCCCGCACTTTTACTACCTCCCCTTCCTCAATTACGAGTTCAGTTTCCCCCCACCCTGGCAAATTCCGCACGGCTCCCTGGGTATTTATGCAACGTTAACGCAAATAAAATAAATTCAGGAACAACACCTCTCCACCAGAAACAACAATATTTTAACAGCAAGTTTAACAGCGATCACGTTCCCAAAAATAATAGCGATGCCATAATAACAGTAATATACTGTAAAAACAATGGTCTCACGCTATTTGGCAGAAAGTAAGAAACACACACAGAGGCCCCCACCCACACCCGCACGCACGGCTCAGAAGAAAGCACGCTGCTACATCTGCACCATGCGAGGGGGGGGCGCATGCACCAACTCCCATACTGGCAGTTCTGAAGCCGGGGAAGGTGGAGGAGGCAGGTGGCTGTGAAGTAGCTGCGGTGCCCAGGAATAATTTAATTGGAACGGCCACTTACATTTACCAAACTGCACCGGCGGGATCAATAAATAAATAGCGGGACGCTCGCACGGTGACACAGCCTGACGCCCGACCCCCAGCACCATTTACTGCTCTCCAAGGAGGCTGACATCATCTGCAGCCCCCTCCCCCCGATGCCCCGCCTCGCCCCGCCCCACCCCCACTCCAGACTGTCACCAGCTGGAGACTGGAGTGCAGGGGGACTCCAGTCAATATAAAAGTCAATACCAGCGATGCTGAGATTTGTAGGCCACTTTCCCATTCTGTATGGCCGTTCCCACGTCTCAACTGTGAAGAGGTGTAAACTAATCTTCATTAGGAGGTGAGACTGATAACAGCACCTGGGTGGGGGTGGGGGACGGGGGGCAGCATGGATTTGACTGCTTACGGCTCTGTGCCACTCTCTAATCACAGAACATTCCGGAGCATCAGGCCGGTGACAGCAGGGAGTCACGAGTGAAGAATGCCGCTACAGACGGGGATAAGAATGGCAATGCCTCCCAACATGCAGAGAAGCACGCACACAAACCTCCCGCATTCTTTGTGTTCTTAGAAAAAAAAGACTGCATATCTAAAATGCAAAGTAGATTCCATTTACTGAGAGATGGCTATCATGTAAATTCTTTCCTGGCAGTCCGCAGGGCATTGTCATGAACTGCATTGATTCCAGGCAAGCATTGACTGATTAGACGACGGCTTGACATTCCTTCCTTTAGATATATGGCACATTCCTTACTGTAGATATACGATAGCATGTCTAACAAATGCTAAATTGGCGCACTCTAGGAGAGGCTGAGAGACAGCAGGCATCATCCTTTTGTCGATACCGTTCCCGTTGGTGACTTTCAATTTTCTCAGGGCTCTGCTGCTCTGTTCCAGCAGCAAATCCCCCCCGTTCCCAAGGCAGGTAATTGGCCACAATCCATGATGTCATAACTAGTCAGAAAATATAAGAGGCACACAGAGGCAGGACTCTGTCTCCCTCTGGGAGAAGCCTCTATGTGAGCAACTCATCCCTGTGGCTCCTTACTGACTCACCCCTTGAGTGGATGCCAGAGCTTCTCTGCTGTTTCTGAACAGCCCATTTGTTCATTGTTGCCAAACAGAATGCGGAATTTTTAAATCCTAATTAATCCCTCAAATTTCCCATTGTTCTCCTCTAATACTTATCTCTGTAACAGAGGATTAACCATCCTGGCATAATTTCGGGTAATTCCCGCTTCCTTCTTGCAATGCCTGATGGGAAAATCGGCTTCTCTCTTCCCGTGTTGAAAACTTCCCCAGGTTCCCCCGGTGTTTTGTGCCTGGGTTCTCTGGGAGCTCCCCTATTCTCACCTCCGTGTGAACAAACAAAACCAGGGGAATACCCACAGAACTACCTTCTATCCTGGCAAGCTGGGGCTGTGGTTTCAAGGCACCCCAAATCACATCTGCATAAAATATTAATTCACTGCTGTTGTAAAAACACAACATGCAATATGCATTATGTTGCTCTTGTGAGTGAAACATCTTCTGGCCATAGCAAAAGGTCTGAGAATATCTCATGGTATATTAAAGCCTCTACCAAGCCTTCATTCCCTAAGCTATACAGCCTACAGCTCACCAAATAGTACTTGGAGAGTGGTTATTAAACTTATATCGATTGCATGGATTTACACTTGGACTTTTACTGTTTTTCAAATGTCAGATGATTTTGTCTAATCTTTGTGATTGGCGCATCAAAGCTCTTAACAGGGCTCTAGTAGATTTAGTGTGTGGGTGTGTGTACATGTTTGTGTATGTGTGTGTGTGTGTGTGTACATCTGCTGGCACAAGTGTGGATTCACATGTATGCGTATGTGTGAGTGTATGTGCTGTATGTGTGTGCACATGTATGTGCGTGTGTGTGTATGTGTGTGTGTATACATGTGTTCGCACTTGCATTCACATGTACGCGTATGTGTGAGTGTATGTGCTGTATGTGTGTGCACATGTATGTGCGTGTGTGTGTATGTGTGTGTGCATACATGTGTTCGCACTTGCATTCACATGTACGCGTATGTGTGAGTGTATGTGCTGTATGTGTGTGCACATGTATGTGTGTGCATGAGTGTGTGTGTATGCGTGTGTGTATACATGTGCTGGCACAAGTGTGCATTCACGTGTATGTGTACGTGTGAGTGTGTGTACTGTATGTGTGTGCACATGTATGTATGTGCGTGCATGCGTGCGTGCATGTGTGTGTGCATACGATGGTGTGTCTGGGCACATGTACGTGTGTGTGTGTGTTGCTGAGCTGGGACTAACATAATACCCTGTACACAGCTTTAGGAGATGTAGCATGAGACATTGTCAGCAGTGCTGCTGCTCGCAGGTTGAAAGAGGCCAGTTCTAAGTAGAGAAGCCTACTTCTGACTCACAGGGGTCACATGACTCCCAGGTCAGTGCACAGGGGTTAGTGGGTGAGTCACAATGCTGACCCAAGCCTTCGCTTATCACTGAAGCCCGAGGAGTCAAAACAACTGGCCTCTTCTCCAGAGGCCTAGGGAGCAGCACGAGACATCCATGGAAAAGCCATGTTTGTGTGAATATTAGTGTTGACTACACAGCTAACCTCTATTACATATTTCATAAATGTAATCTGCTTGCACCAACATTGTAAGGCACTGAGGCAAGCTTTTTCATGCATTAGCAAACACAGCTATCTTGAGGCAGGATAGCTTGGCAGATCCCTCTAACTGGAAGGGAGGGTGTCTTATTTTACTGCTCGGTTCAGAGAATCAACACCTCTTTATAGACAGCACTATGAGTCATTAGCGATTTTGGCCACTAGAGGGAGCATTTCAGGTCTGCAGGTCCTAGCGACACAGAGCCAGAAGAATACATTTCACTGTTACTGCCTGAATGAATGTGCTTACACTCTGTAATCTGAGACCTTATTAACAACTGCGTGAAAGGCTCCAAATGAGTAAATCCTAGCACAGTCAATGCCACTGAAGGGAAAATATATTCAGCATGTGATCACATTTTTTACACTTGTTCACTGAGCCACATTTTTTCTCACACTGAAGTGGAAACATGATTTAAGATACAGAAACAAAAACAGCAACAAAAAACTAACGCAGACGAAAGCTATATGCAAAGGCTCTCAGCTGCTGCAGAACGAGTGAAGAGGTTACACCACTTGAAGAGCTCGTCACATCCACTCCCACACGGTAACAAAATTATACCGGGGCTCAAAACACAGCGCTGCTAAAAGGTTAGCAGCAGCTGCTCTTCAGCTAACAGGGTCTCTGAAACAGATACAACAGGGAGTAACGTTAGTCCCCTTTCGAACCAGCTCAGTCGTACGTTAACCGCAGCCCAGAGCAGCTCTCGTTTCAGATGTGGGGTTTTTTAGGGTGTTTTTAGGAACAGGGTGATGGGAAAACCCCCAGAGTACCGAGCTGAAGTAGGGAGAGCTGTGATCACACAAAACAGGCAGCACCTGAACTTCATGATCCGCATCATCAACACCCACAATTCCTTGAGAATATACGGCAGAACAAATGTCAGCTATGCAAGCCACCCTGAACGAGGGAGCCCAGAACGCAAAGGGACTGTCACGTAAAGGGAAAACGGGAGAGAACCTGCGAGCTCTAGCAGCGTACCAAGGTGGGGGAAAAAAGTCTTAAAGTACTAAAGATTTCTGCAAAAGTGTTTGCAAACCGGGCGGTTCGAGCTCATCCGCGCGTTTGGCGGCTTTCTGGGTCCCAGAGCTGGTGAGAGCGGCACGCAGACAGAAGGATGCCACGCTGCCCCTCACGCGAGCGCAGGGCTCGGGGCTCTGTCCGCCGACCCGAGTGTGACTGTAACACATCCCCGGCGCAGGCCAGGGCTGCGCGCCTCGCAGGCATCTCCGCCTGGGCGCTATAACTGCGCGGTCTGGGCGGCGGGTCCTCCGTGTCCCCGCTCTGAAATGCGGCTCGGATGGGGCGGAAGTGAGCTGAGGGTGGCATGGGCCCAGTCAATGCCCGCCTTGTCATCGCTGATGGGTTTTGCCAGCGTTGCTCGGACAGCGAGGGCCACTTGGGATTCTTAGCGCACTGGAGGAGACCCTGCGAGGAGCTGCTCCTTGCCAACAGTCTTGACTGGGTGTTGTATGTGTGTGTACGCGTATAAATGTGGTGTGTCTGTATACATGCAAGTGTATGTGCATGTGTATATGCGTGTGCATGCGCAAGCAAGTGTATGCGTGTGTGTGTGGGGTGTGTGTGCGTGTGTGTGTTGTGTGTGTGTGTGTGTGTGGTAAGAGTGCAAATACTCCCTCTTGCCTCCTCAACTGCTGGGAAGCCCTGAGAGAGGGCTTCTGGATCACATCTATTTGTCATTATTTACAGCTACTGCGGCAAGAGAACAAAGAAACAGTAGTCCTGCTGTGCATTTGGGCCTGTAGTTCGTCTGGAGAGCTCAGCTTTCCTTTTCTTTTTTGCCCAGCTTTCCTCGGCTACAATAGTGCTGTAATTGCTTTAAAAGTCAGATACACAGGCAGGTTTTAAACACAAGAAAAATGAGCAGATGGATTTGTTTTTCAATGACCTTTTTCCCTAATACGAGGAACGGACAGGAAACAACTGCAAACGGATGTTTTTCAACAAGAAAAAGAAGACAAACACTCAAGACTCTGAAACCCTTCCAGGCTTTTAAAAACATTTCGCCAAGCAGAAATATGTTGCTTTTCTCATTAGCAGCAACATTTACTTGTTCTTTTATTCATGAATATTCAGGAGCACAAGCATCACTCAGAATAAAGCCCTGATAAGAGGCAGAGCACGGTCCTTTGATCAGAAAGAACACCATTAATCCACCCTTTGTGAGACCTGCACAGACCTGTAGTAGACTGGATTCAGAGATGTAGCAGTATTCTGTGCTCCTCTGCCCTCATTAACAAGCCAGTACAGGAGTCATCAGCCCTGCCTCTCCAGCCAATCAGAGACTCAAAGCCACTTTAACTGGCCCTGGGCCTGCAGAGGAAAGCAGGCCATGACAAAATACAGCTATGGGATGTTTCCTGAACCCCTCAGACACCCAATTATAAGACAAGCCGGCAGGTCCCTTTCTAGAGTCCCAAGTCTACCTCTAGGAGTACAGGGAGGCAGACCAGATGGAGACCAGAGGCCAATTTGGGCCAGTGACATTGCTTGACAGGATTCTAAGCGGAGTTAACATTACAAGCTGAGATTTGGGCAGCCATACCTGTACAACAGTCAAGAGACCTGTGCAGTCATACCTGTGCTGCAGTCTCCTGCCCTGCAAAGGCCTTTGCCCTGCTCAAGACCTTATTTTATTATGACATTTACTGGACTAACTGTGGAAACGATACAAATATTCAACAGCTTATTTCAGGCCAACGTTTCTAAATACTCTCAGGCGTGTGCCCCTGCACTTCACGGATCAAATGCCAAGAGCTAAAAGTAGTGCATGAATGTTTCTATCCCTGCAGAAGCTGTCATTACACGGCACACGCACTCCTGCACAGCATTACAGAAATGCAACATACTGAAAACATACTGAAATAGAATACATTTTCAAGATATTGCAATACAATATAAGGGAAAATGTACAATGTACATATAATACACCACTAACAAATATATTTATCATTATAGTATTTTCAATATAGCTGTATGTTCAGTTTACATAAGGGTGGACACACACACACACACATGCATGCACACACACACACACACACATCCACTAAACAATGTTGTATAAGAGGGATGAAAATAAACACGGCAGGCTTTGAAGTTGCACTTGCTGGCAGTGCTGGATGACCTCCCTTTGGGAAGATGTCCTCTTGCTTCTGGCCAGTTCCACACACTGGAGCCCTGAATGGAAAGTCATTTCCTACGGCTACGGCACTCCCATAACACCCCCTGTCCTCGGCCTTGGACAGGATACCGGCCTGGATCTTTCCATAGCAGCACAAAACAAAGGGCCCTCAAACATCACTGCATCCACTAGGTGGGACGCCCCATGCATCTGGGGCTGAGTTCAAAGGCAGTAAAAACAATAGAGGAAGCCCTGCCCCACTTTCGACCCCAAAACGCCGCCACCGTCCAGTGCGGTCTTGTGGAGCCCTTCACCATCTTCCCCCCCCAAGCCCCCCACTAGCTCCGTGCAATAATACCTGTGAGAACTTGGATGGGGAGTGTCTGGGCTGAAGTGGAGATGCCAAACAGACAGGGGGCACATGCGCAGTCAAAAGACATTATTATTAATTCTTATTGATTTATTGTTAAATTATTTACAGCCGCTGCCCAGAGTTCAAAGCCAACGTCAAACCTGTTGAGCCCAATGTCTGCTACATCATGTGCTACTCGGACACAGCAAACACACAGACTGACACAAGTGAGTCCCCAAAACTCTCAATCATTTCAGGGGGGAAACGTCACAGGCAAAATCCAGGCAGGTCACCACAAACCTCACTGCCTCCGTCTGATATGGCACTGTACACACACAGCACACCGTGTACAGATAATGATGAACAGGATATGATTATTCACTTAATTCAGCCGTTTCATTATTCACAAGTCATACCTTAAATCCCAATATCTCCCTGCTCTTGAGCACGGATCTCTCTGTGTATCCCCGCACCGGTCTGGTAACCTACGCTATGCTTAGGGAAATGGCAGGGGTTCGCTTTAAAAGCACAACAGCAGCAAATGAGCATAAATAAATCACAATCTAAGTCAAAGGGCAGGTCGACTGAGGGGACACAGTGAAAGATGCTATTTATTAGATTAGGGGGAAAAAGCCACACCATTCGTCCTCTTGGCTCTGGTGCAATGATTCCTACCTGCCTGGCTGCTGCTCTATGTCTCCATTTGAGGAAGGCAGTCCTGTGCATTGTCTCATTCCAACAGTGACCTCCGCTCCGCGACAGTCCATTAGTCCCGAATGTGCACAGCATGCCCGTCCCCAGCCAACACCGTAAAACTGCTGTTCGGAATTAGGAATCCCGCTGATAGTATGGATCGGGAACGGCAGACGCCGAGGCTGGGAGGAGGGGGAAGGGGGCGCGGACCTTCCTCCTCCACTCCCTCCCTATCAATGACACCGATTACCATCGGCGGCCCTCTCAAAGCAGCCCTCCAGACCCACTCCCACAGGTATACACATTAACAGCAGTGTCAACAGAGTCCAGGGACAAACACAATGAAACATTAACCTCCTCGGGCATTTTTACACACACCTGATCTAAAGAGAAGACGGCGGTGCCCATCGTGGCTAAGGGCCAAGCTGGCTGTGGCTCAACCTATCCTCTTGCTCGGACAGCGAGACTGTTAGCACGTCTTGATGCTCCCGTTCTTAAGGGCTCTGTTGCCAGAGCAACCAAATCAAAAATGAAAGCGTGAGTCTGGCCTTCTGAGGGGTTTCCTATTCTAGGTGAGCTAGACAGATAAGAGAGATCAGAAAACGACTATTGCAAAACCCCAGATTCTCAAATGATTTTTTTAGGAAGACTTTGACCTTTCCAGAAAAACGTTTCATAACACCAAAGGTAAATTACGAGTCTTACTCAAGAATGGCACCTGACAAAATAATTTATAAGCCTCACAAAGTAAACAAATGAGTTATTTGACATCCTGTTAACAATCTCAACAGGGGAATTGCAGGACTGTCCTTATAGGTGTGTGTAGTTGCAACTGAGTCTCATTAAGAGTACCTTTGAAATTTTAAACTTAGAGCAATCTTAAGTTTTTTCCCTGTTTTCTCCCTAATTTAAAAAGCCCAATCACACTTACACAGCAAAGTTCACTGCAGTCTCTGTTGTGAATTCAGGAGAGTGCAGACAAGCATATGCTCCCTTCGGAAGCATGTGATGTCAGCTGCCACTTTTTATCACACCACAGTTGACCAATCAGGCTCGCACACGCATGGGACAGACTGAAATCCTCCCATCCCTAGGTGACACTAGAGGCATTGCTGTCCTGCCTTGCAGGTCCAAGCGATCATAATGTTACCCGTATATTCTAATGCTTTAGTGTCTGTGACAGTCATGTAAAGGGGTGATTGTTTTCATTTATTTGGCTGAATTCTGCTTATGTTTCGTGCCTTTATTGCAGCATATTATCGGTGTATTATTCCACAGCTTATTACACTCTCTGTTTGTAAATGCTTTGCTGGTCTGATGGCTGTGGTAACTACAGCGTGAGTCACCAGTTGAGGACTTGAGGAAATACTTAATTTAAAATGTTGCATAAATGGGTCCGGGGGATGAGCAGAAGACTAAAGAAAATGACTTGGCCTCAAGAGATGGTTACAGAGCTGAGGCACTGGCAATTTGTTTAACGACTGACCTTATGGCTCAGGCAAAATCTGGACCATGCCAGTGCACAATGAATGAAGGATGTTACTGCATTGAGTAGACATAAAAAAGAATGTGAATAGACATTCCAAACTGGAGAGAAAACTGAGGCAAACAGTTTTTTTGGAAAACGGAAAAATACTTCAACAGGCTCATGTACCACTACAGGTTTTCCTGTATTCATATAAATACGATACATATTAATCATGATTTTAATCTAATTTAAGGTCAAATGTTATAAAGAAATTGATCGTTAAATGATATTATTCACCACAGTTTATTCAATGGCACATGATTTCAAACTGGTCAGCGTTCATTGACACCGACGTCATAAAGTCGCTGCTAAAAGTTGTTCTGTAAAGACTTTGTTTTGTAAAGATTCGCTACACAAACAGAGACACCGAAAGGCTGGAGCTGGAGGTCACAGCCAACGCTTCAGCTCCCTGCGAAGAGAAACGGGCTCAGCGGGGAGAGGGATTTACGGCACTCTTTTATCTGAAGAAGCCGTAAAGCGACGCTCGTGGAGCTCCTGGCTTTGGCTCCGAGCTCATTGGCATTTTAAAGCACTTTCTCCAGGACCAACCCGGAGACAGAGAGAGAATAATGTTGAAAAGCCAGACCCCATCAAAGTCAAGTTAACAATCACTTTAAGGGGAAACGTACAGCTGTGGAGCGAAGCCTGGGATCTGTGCTGTACGCTCAGGCTCAGGCTAAACTAGACACAGGCCCCGGAGGATCTTGTTCCGACTGCCCCTAACCTTCACTACAGCATCTATCAGACCTGGCCCACATTTCTGTTCTGCGGTACAGTGAATATAAATTATAGTTTAATCATTTAATTGCAAGTGAAAGGACTACACATCTGCCCCTCCTCTGCTATGCCAATGAAAGCCAGCATACAATGGAATCTAATGGAAACTAATTTTTAACAGTTTCACTCAATTATTCTGTTAAATGAAAATGTTCTGAAAGAGTCTTGGTGTGGCCCATATCTCATAAAAGAACAGCCTTTCTATCCCTACAAATCTGACCAATTGCCTTGTCGATCGAATCTATGGCCTTATGATTGTGCAAATAATTGAAATGTTCTCAGAGGCCATTAGTACAATGTGCAGACTCTGAAGAGCCATTTTTCTCCCATTTTAAATGACCAATTGTAGTATGTTTTTGTATCACTGCTGTGCCACCCACACCTGAAAGAGGAGCCCTGAAATTGAGGGCATGTAGTCCTCACTCATGAACCACGTGGTGTACTACAGGAGAGCTAGCATATCGCCTGTAAGAAAAGAAGCTGCAGCTTTTACCCAAGGAACTAAAATGAATACCCAGTAAGAGAAAGCCAGTCGGGTCTCACCACTGCAGACTCCCAGTCACAGTCAGACTACGTAGTCCAGACGCTCGCTACTGATTTCTGTGTTATGGGGCTCAGTCAGTGCCTGGTGTGTTCTAATAGGCCAGGGCACTCAGGAGCTGGACCTCCCTTTTCGGCCCTGCGCCCTGCCCCACAGCAGGGAGACACGCACGCACCTCACTCCTTCTGTTGCGGTACAATGAGAGCCCACAGCGGACCCAGTCAGAGCTGAGCTACAAAGCGCTAATGGCAGCATGGGCTTGCTTTCGCGAACGGAAAAGAAACTGATGGCAGAGCAGAGGTTTACGGCGTAACCATGGGGATGCAGATCACTGGGGCTGAATGGGAGGGTGGGATAGAGCAGCCATGGGATAGAGCAGTGGTTCTCAAACTGTCATCAGATAGACTATTTTGTTTATATTTCCACATTTTGTAAATGACATATTTTGAACATTCTCTTAAAATAAATATATCCTTGGCAATACTATAATACTGCAATCATTGCAGTGATTACATATTTGTTTTGTACTAAACACATGTTTCAGACAGATCAATGACATAATGACATCATTGAGACATGCTTCCATGTACAGGTTGCTAAAATGCCACAGTATTACCAGCTGCAGTGGCTTTTGGGGAAACCATTTTAGAGGATCAGGGTCCTCAGCCACAGGGTGGTAATTTTATGGATCCCCGGAATTAAAAAAATAAAGTTTTGGAGCTCCTCCTCTAGGGCATCCAGGGACCTGCCGCAGCCACTAAACGGAAAGAGACACTCCGCAATGTGATACATATCTGCCCAGCTGCAGAAGCACTTAGAGGATGATAAGCACAGCCCAAGCACAGCCCCTTACACCGCAAAACAGCTTTTATAACCCCTCTTGGCAGACTATAAAGGACAGAGACTGTCTGACACACGCCTGGTTCAGATATAACATCGCAGCAGTTTAAAAAGACATATGCTGCACTGAGCACGTAAACACACACGCACACATTCGCTCAAAGCCATGACGCGCGCCACGTCGTTTTTCAAACAGCGAGATGCTAAAAACACCTGAACGGCAACAGCAGATACACACACACACACACACAAAACACACACACACACACACACGCATACACACATGATGCTAATTCCCCAATGCCTTCTACGGGATCCACAAAGACCAAGAGAAACTGGCATGCATGTGCAAGCTTGCCTGCTTACCAAGTCGTCCAGTATGGACACGGGGAAGTCGAACATGCACATCTTCACTGGCTGAGCCAGGGCTTTGTGAAGGCTGAAGACAGACTTTGCTTCCATGGTTCTTGATGGTGTAGTGACAGGAGCAGAGCGCGGGGTACTCTGGCTAACACTCCTCCAGCTGAGCCTCAGTGCTGCTGCACATGGGGCTTTACACAGAAAAATTGCAGCAAAATAATAAATAAAAAATAAAACAAAAAGAAACGCTGCACTGCTACGGCTTCTCCCGCTGCTACTGCTGCTGCTGCTGGAGTCTGAGAGTCTGAGACTGAGAGAGCAGCCCCACTCCCCTCCTTCCCCAGCTCCTTCGAATCTCTCTCTCTCTCACTTTTTCTCTCTCTCCCTCTCTCACACTGTTGCTTACTCTCTCTCCTCCTCTCTCTCTCCCTCCCTCATTCTCTCTCTCCACTCCTCTCTCTCTCTCTCTCTCTCTCTCTCTCTCTCCCTCTCTCTTACTCTCTCTCTCCACAGTGGAGGAAGAAGGAGGTGTCCTCCTCAGAGCTACAGTCGGTGGCCTCAGCAGCTGTCTCCTGTCCTCCGTCTTCGGCTGCGTCTGGAAGGCTCTGGTCCCCGAGCGTGCGGCAGCATGCGGCTGCATATCAGACTGCGCCAGCTGCGTCAGCTGCGCCGCTGCGCCGCGGCCGAGCCCAGCCAGGCGCCGCTCCTGCGCTCGGGGGCCACCCGCGACAACCGCCGCCACCTACAGGGAGCGAGTACGGCACGCGCCCTGCCCTCCTTCCTCTCCTCCCTCTTTCTCTCCTCTCCTCTCCTCTCCTCTAAGCGCACGGCAGCCAGCAGCGCCGTTTGCGGTCCTCGCGGAGAGACGCCCCGTGCAGCACGCGCTGGGGCGGCGAGCGGAGCGGCGCGTAAAGAACGGGCGATACGGGCAGGCAGATGGTTATCAGGCGTTTCTGTTTCTCGTCACTCTCTCGCTCTCTTCCTCTGTTCCCCGCGACCCTGGCGATGCTCTGTTTGCCTGGCCGGTGTTTCTGTGGCGCTCTCTCTGTTTGTCCACTTAGTCACGTACCGCCGCTTCAAAAAAAAAGAAAAAGAATGGGCTGGAATGAATGAACAATGCGTTCAGCTGCCCCACCTCGCCCTTCCCATTGTCGCCTGACTGGGGGGAAATTAGGCCTGGCCCCACCAGTCAACCCCAACCCAGTGAACCATCCCCTCGCATCCACCGCCCCCCCTCTCCTGCATTTACCCTGCACTACAGTGTGGTGTGGGGGGGTTAGGGGGTGAGGGGGGTGTTTGGCAGGTCTGTTAACATCGCTGAAGGCCATAGCTGATCACAGGGAGTGCTGTTCAACTGTTCAATGGAGACACGAGGATGGAATGTAGGTCACACGGCTTTTTACTCTGAAATGCCTCTGAGCCAGAAAGTACTATCCAACAGAATGGAAAAACCCTTCATTGAAGAGAGAACAATAAATAAATAACCACAATCGGAGCAAGATTACCATCATCTGTTAGTATACCAGGCCAATCATATTGCCAACACTTGTTAAAATTTCAGAAATGTTCTCATTTTTTATTTCAAGAACTGCTGAATGATTTTTTTTTAAACCATGAAATACAATACTATAATTAAACAACTCTCTGCCACAGGCATGGTGGACAGAAATGCTCCCCTCCCCCCATCCACTCTTTCCAAAGAATATGGCTGAGTGGATGGGGAGAGGAGGTTGAAAATAGAGAGAAGGGGTCAGTGGTGAAGAATAACCTGTAGATTCAGAACACTGAACTGGGGAAAGTGAGAAGGGCTAGCAGGAAAGTGTGCTCCTCACAGTGAGGGCTCAAGACCAGGGCACCGTTTCACAAAAAGAAACAAGGGGGTGTGGGCACCAGGAGCCTTCCTCTACACTGGGTCCGTATTACACACTGGCCCACCCATATGTAGTCCTCCGTGTGTCTTTACAACGCCGACCGATTAATCAGCCATAGGTTTCCTACACAAATGCCATTCTTTCTTGCTCTACATTATTATATTATGATTTATATTTTTTTGGAAGCACTTTCATATGAAACACATTTTGATACACATAAAAAAATACATAAATGAGAAAAATTCACCCCCTTTCTCTCCTGGTTTGAAAGGCTCAGACATATTTATCATCGCTGCACCATCAATCTTGGAGTGTTTGGAGCACTTTTCACAATTTATTGGCAGCCTTCGACAGTAAATAATGTGAAGTGGCAGAGGTGGCTTTTGTTTGGCCGAACGTGCTTGAGCTGCGACACAAGGGCCAGTCACACCTTCCCATCGTCCAACGCATCAGAGAAGACGTCACTCAGAATCCTGAATGCCATCTTCCATCAGTCTTTTTACTGCGGTCCTTTGTCCGTCAAACTGACGAAAGGCGGTGTGTGTTCCACACCAGCTACTTCACTTTTCAACCCTTTCAGGGACTGCAGAGTCTCTGGACCAAAACACAATGGATGGAATGACCAAACATGGGTGCAGAAAGAAATCAAGAGATAAAGAGATAGAGAAAGAGAGAGAGGAAGAGAGAGAGAGAGAGATGCAGGTGGGGGGGGGGGGGTTGCAGAGGAAGCCACAGATGCAGAGAACAGACAGCAGAAGTGTATTACGATGCAGAGGCAGTCCCCGCACCATTCCTGCAAACACTGTGCAGCCCGTGGTCGCCATGGAAACTGCAGAGCCGTCCCCCCCATTGGGCGCAGGCCCTCGGCCGGCCCGGCGCACCTCGCGGAGACCGGGCTCAGAAACACCGTCCTCGCCGCGCGGAGGAGAAGCGGGGAGACGCAGTCGCCACTCAGGTCTGCCCGAGGAACACCTGGTACGGGGCCACAAGCGGGTCCCCTTATCAAGGGATCGCCCTCTGCTGAACAAAACATACGCAGTGGGATCCTGGGAGTCCTCCAGCCTTCTTACAATGTGCAGTCGGGGACTGAAGCTCTCATTCCCTGCGGGTGCCCTGTCGTTGGCAGACATGCAACTGCATTCGTTTGCAGCACAGAGAAGAAGAAAAAACGTCTGTAATATAAAATCGTTATTCTAAGGAGGCTTGCAAATTGCACCATTTGGCAGCAAAATACATTTTGATCATCATGATCATCATGATTTGAAAAAACATTTCCATGATTTTTTTGGTTCAAAACAAACAGCAGCACTAAGCATGTCAGACGGTTAAATTGAAGGTGAACAACAGCTAAATTATTATGGGCAATAGCAGATTGCGCTTATAAAGAACATAAAAAAGATTAGTTATTTTTTTCATGAAGGAAAAAAGCATTAAATAATTAATGTGTTTTCAGGGAATTTATCTTGCTTTGGACAATTCTCCTGACAATTTTCTTAGCTTGCTGTCCAGTATGTACTGAGCAGCCTTTATAAATGAGCTATTTTGGACAGAGTCGCTAATAAACATTACGTAAAATATATTCGTCGCAATATGCATCGCTAGTTAAGCCGAGAAAAAATGTGGGAAAACTGTGAACCCAAGACAAACAGCAAACATAAAGCGACAGCTAATTGTTCCAGATTTCTAATTAGCGTTCAGCAGCCAAATTAATGCTGGCCCACATCTCAGAGAGCGAGCAGATGCTCGAATGACAAGGATGACCTGCTGCACCACGGGCCCCCGTTCCCCCGAGCCAGTGTCCCACGGGCAATTAATTGATCGCACACCTGCAAGAATCAATTAACACGTAGCCGTGGCAAAAACCCCACACACACGAAACAGCAAAATGAGCATAAGAAAAAGAGAGAAGTAATTTAAGTGATTTTGCCAGGACTGAAGGACTAAAACCTAAAAAACTTTTAGTCATTGCTGGCTATTTAAAAATGAAATGCATTTATTTTGGCAGCTATATTTTGTGGGCACAGTTGAAATTCCCAGATAGGTAAACTGCTCAGCTGCACACACACACACAAATTGGCCCCTCGGTAGTGAAACTGCAGACATATAATGAGTGATCTTGGTGATTGGTTCCCTCAAGCCCCCTCACTCTCTGGCATAGTACAGGGGTGGTCCTATTCTTCCTTCTCATAGTCGCTTCTGTTTCAGTCGAGTTGGTTTACTGGTTGGAACCAAAAAGAAACCAAGAAGACAGGCACCAGACAAAATGCCAAACCGAGGCTATATTTCCCAATGTAAAAGAGGTCATCAAAGATGGTTGATCCTAATGTAAGTGACTGCAAGAAGCGGTGTTTCACTGTACTCACACAGTGCAGGGCTTTAAGAGAGAGGAGACAGTGGTCACAGGAGTGCAGGACAGGGAGCTCCTCCTGAGCCCAGAGTGTAGAGTGATACGGAACGCACATCAAAGGTTCTGCCCTGGTGGGATATCTCAGCTTCTCGTCTGTATCTATCAGGAAGTGCAAGGTGCTGTGCAAGAACGGGCTCTGTTTGGCACACAGCGCACCAAGCTGATGACTCCAGATGCAGTGCTTGCCAGGACCTAATCTGGCAATGTAATAGGTTAGCTGGAAGTGAACAGAAGATTGCAAAACCTACATGTAGAATCCTGAACTCCGATCAGGAAACCCAAGAGCCAGTTGAAGTGAGAAGGAAATAGGGTATGAATGTATATTGGAGGAGGGAATAATTCAAACTTTGGACAGTAAAATGGTGAAATAGAAAACAGATGCAAAATAAAGCAGCAATAGTCAGGAAATCACTTCAGTAAGCCCTTAGTTTGACTCTGTGTTTGTTTTTGTTTTTTGTAGAAAAAAGACAAACATTTGAACTGTTGATAAGGAACAGGGGTTAGAGGAGAAGTCAGTTATGCAATGTAACAAAAAATGTTATTTTGAGTCACAAAGTCCAACACGTGGTGAAACTGAAATTAGTGCAGGAATAAGTGGTAAACACATCTGATTTTGTAAACTACTAAATGAAAGGAAACAACAATGGATACATTTTTAAAAATCAATGTCACTGTTCCACAGTGATCATTTTGCTTTCTCAGGCAGCACATGAGTGAGACATTTTGGGACTGTGCAGATAGATAAAACATATCTGTCATTTGATTTGCCTGTCAAACTGGCAACCTGTTCAGTTTTCACTTGCCAGCTTGGTGTAACTGGGCCCAAAGGTTAGAAATGGGATCACAGTGCAACCAAGCTACCTTTTGTCCACTTTCATACTGTCATCTGTTCCATCTGTCTGTTGCCGTCTTTGTTCAGCAAATAATAAGACACTTAACTTTGGCTTAGTCTGGAATGGGCCACAACTTTGTCTGAATCACACATGAAATTACAGTATTGCTATAGAGCTGCAATTGAAGTTTTTATATCTGCTACTAAACAAAAGAAAAGTAGCAGAGTTTAAAAGTGCTACTGATTGGAGGGTTATATCCTTGGATTCTGAATAAGTGCAACAAGGTGGAAAGAAGGAATGGGCCTTGTTCCACTTCCTGGAAGTCACATGACAGCCTGCCAGGAAAGAATGAGAAAAAGTGACCGTGGCACTAAGCCTCAGCA
Source organism: Anguilla anguilla (assembly GCF_013347855.1). Classification (NCBI taxonomy): domain Eukaryota; kingdom Metazoa; phylum Chordata; class Actinopteri; order Anguilliformes; family Anguillidae; genus Anguilla; species Anguilla anguilla. Next base: position 16,185,044 of record NC_049210.1, read on the forward strand.
CCAGCACAGCTTCGAGCAACAGCTCAGTTACCATTTATCAAACACATCAAAATACACACACACACACACACACACGCATGCACACACACACACACACACACACGCATGCACACACACACACACACACACACACATACATACACGCATACACACACACATCCATACATACATAAGCAGACAATACGGAGTGTAAAAACCTTCCAAAACATACATACACTGAATGAGCTGCTATGACAGCTGCTACATTTTTGTCAGCATAGATGATGTAAGCGTAAACAATGTCCATCATGTGTTCAGGCTGTTTAGAACAGAAATGAAATTCTTAAAAATAGTAAGGGTTCACATTGAACATATGTTTTCTTACATAACACATTAAAAAAAAAAAAACAATCATCAAGGAAACGAAAAGCTTGTCAGCAGAGTCTTTGTCTCAACTTCTGAAAATAGAAGGGAAGCACGTTTAAACAACCCTGAGAGTCATGGCCAATGCAGGCGAAAGGCCAGATTTCTCACAGGTCAGAGGGCAGGAAGAACCAGAGACCTGGAGTGATGTAATGCCAGGACAGTCCAGACCCTTAGCAGAATAACATCCTCTGCCCACGCATCCCTGCGTGTGCTGCCTTTCACCGGCCAGCCAGGTGCTGTTGCCGCAGCGACGGGGCCATGTTTTCCTGTCCCCCGCATGAAACAAAAGGAAGTGCCCTGTCACATGATGAGTGAGGACCCTGTCAAGGTAAACAAGACTCTCTGTCCAAAATTAATTCTGAGAGGTCACGCTTTCCATGCTGGCTGCTTTTTTTATTTTTGCATTGTTTATGATTTCTAAGGAGCCTTGCATAATTTGAAACAATAGAATGGGAACACCCCTGACACCGGCCCGCTCTGCCAAGGGGAGACCCGCAGGACTTTTCCATAAACCCATTTCCTGCTTAATCCAGCCAGCAATGTCTATGGGGCCATTGTTATTTCTGCTTAAACTGTAATTGCCAAGAGGGAAAAAAATAATAAACAGTGCCACGGAACGGGACACAAACATGTCTTGTCCGGCCTGGAAAGCTGGAATATATTTGTGTGGTTTTCCATTTCTCCCAAAAAAAAAACACACTCTTGCCTCTCTGTGCTCTTCCCCGTGGGTGAGGGACCAGATGCTAAGCACTGATCCGCAGACCCCCGACGCAGGTTAAGCAGTACACTAATGCCTGTGGCAGAAAATATTTCTGCTGTAAGGCCACAGACTGAAAGAGTGCAGCCAACATCCAATATGCACACACCACACCTGGTTACCAGAGATTACACAGATTTATTTCAGCCAAATTGACATGAATATATTCTCAACCAAAATGCATAACATGTATTTAATTTCACAGGCGGTTCATACAAACCGCACATTGAAACGCATACTTATTTGAACAAATTAAGTGTAAAGGATAATATGAAGCGAGGTTTACTGTTGGGATAAAACGAGCAACATTGTAATGGCTTAGCTATACCATCAAAGCTGAATTCTAAGCTCAGAGGACAGTGCATGGGCAATATACCTAAGCTAAAGACAACAAAGGTACCATAATAAGGTGGTAAGATGCAAAGAAAGCATTTACCCTTTGATTAAAAACCCATCGTATGCAATCAGTGTAAAATGATGGAGAACTCTAATCTATTAACTATAAATGATCTGATCTCAGAAGGAAAACTATAACTATTAATTTCAGCAAGGTTCCGAAAATGAACAGGAGTCAATTAGGAGCCTGACAACCAGGAGAAACAGTGATGCAGGCAACAGCCTACAGGAGCATCTGATGTTGCTAGTATTCACGCTATGCAAATACATTGGGGTAGGCTCTACAAAATGAATGATGTACGAGTGAAATATCCCTTCAATTCTTGCAGACTGGGTTTGTTCTCCACCCCAGAGCTCCACACGTTCCCACGTGGCAGGTGTTCACTACACGCCAAACTCTCACAGTAATTCAGACGCACGGTCTCATCTCCTGCAAATTGCATGTGAAAGTATCTCTTGGCGGGGAGGCAGGAGAGAGGGCCTGAATAACAATGAGGATGCGGCGGCACGTTTGTGCAGCGATACGAAGGCCCGGGAGCCAGGGGAAAAGGAGGGGGGGGGTGCGGAAGGATGGGGAGGTGACCTTCCAGCCGTGGACACTTCTGCGCTGTGTTCAGTCGAGGCCTGTTGACGCCGGAACGACGCCTCCTCTTTCCCTCGGCTCCCAGAACAGCACCTCCTCCTTCCCAGCGCCTCCGAGGCTAATTTACAGCATCCCTCGCAGGCTGCGGACAGCGCAATCCATCACGTCTCCGCTGCTTACCTCTGCGTTAGCTTAGCCTCTGCGCGTCGAGCTCATCTGCGTGTCTGTATCCAAGGCTCGCCGCGGCGAATACGGGTGAGTGGCAGGCATCGGTGGACACAGAGGAACGGGCTTCTGCCCCGGCCTACGCAAGACTCATTAAAGGCCCATAAACTGGACGTGCCAAAGGCCGCAGGTCCACACTGCTGCGTTCCCCCCGCAGCTTCCGAAGTGTGCGTACATGAGCCGCGCTTTCCGCGTTCAGAGCACCTAATCAACCGCCGCAGCCTAGAAGCACACTTGGACTCATTAAAATCTCACCGCGGGTTCAAGGCTGTGCTCTTGCGCACTTTTTTCGGTTATGCAAGACCCCCGACAAGCGCGGAAAGCAGGGGCCGTGTGGAAGTCAGCGGGTCCGACGCCCGACAGCTGCAGGGGCGCATCCCAGGAAAAGGCCAGAGCAAAGTGCAGGGTTAATATCTTCTCAATATTCCTGTCAGCATCCTGTCATCCCCCTGAAATGATGCTGATGATTCATCTTCCTTTTTCTACGAGGGAAGGAAAGAGGATCCTTTGTTCAGAAAGGACAAGTGCACCCCCCCCCCCCCCCAAAAAAAAAGAAAATGGTCCCAAACTCAGGCAGAGCACACAGTGTTCGCAGGACAGCGGCCAAATTAGCTCGTTATAAAGGATGCGGATTTACTGCAGCTTTCCTTACAAGGGAGCGAAGCCTTAAATGAAGAGATGACACGTAGAAAGATCCGGGCCTTGCTGTGGCGGGAACACACAGTGATTTAGTGCAGCCCAGGCTATTACAGCTGGTCTTTCGACACATTGAGAGATCATGCAATTCGGGGATACAGTTTGTTCTCGCAGAAATACAAAAACATTTTGAACGCGCTCCGTCCGTGATCGTGGGAGGCAGTTGGCAGCTAGCGCTGCCAGGCATTAGCGCTGGACACATTAGTGTCTCGGTTCACTCCTCCGATTAAAGACGGAAGTTGCGAAAGAAGAACGTTTTCAGAATAGAATGTTTCATTGTGTGGAGTGAATGAACGTGGCGTCGGTGTCGGGACGGGGTGAGGAGTGCGAGAGCATTTCCAGTAACAGCGGCTCGTTACATCACTCTCATTATTCAGCATTGCCTGGCTGTCTCAGAAATGTGCTCTGAACAAAGTTATTTTTTCCCTCTGTAGTTCTCAATCCTTGCAATATACGACAACACATTTTCCATTGATATCATACATAAATTTAGCAGACAAAAAGGATCAAACAAAAGGAACGTATACAATATAAAACTAGACAATTAACCACACTTCAAAAGAAATACACATAGATTTCCACCCTTTAATCTCCAGACCTTAGGCTGTGCTTACATGTCATGGTAGGGCGGTTTACAGAAGTGTCCCTCTTATCAGACCCACAAAGGAAAGCAGACTGTGTTTACGGCACTGACAGGGAGTCAGCAGGTTTTGATTAGGAGACAGTGCTCAGTTGCAAAATATCCTACTGGATCAGCATTATGCAAACCTTAGGTTCTCCATAATACAGTGTAATCATGTTTGGTATTGTTGGAAAACAGATGTCATGGGGGTCAAGTATATGATGGATTCCAAGGTATAGTGGAAGCTGACTTAAGATATCCATACCTATGGGTCAGGGCCCAGCCAGCTACGATGGTTAACCCTATGTGATAGGCTTACAGAGACAGAGCAAGCAGGATCATTAAAGTACCGTTTTGAAATGATTGCATCTTTGATGACTTGATTTTTTTTTTAACTTTGATCCTTGGGTATATAAGGGGAAAAGTCGATACGTCAATATATCTCCCGCGTAGTGTTCACATATAGCCATTACACTACACACATTTTGCACCATTGTATATCACTATTTTTGACTACACTGTACAATAAATTTCATTCACTTTAACCTGCCATTCCTCTTTGAATCTTACCACTCTTAACATCATTAAATGAACCCCGTTCCAGTAGTACAAGGTAAGACTACACGCGTTCCTTCGCCACTCAGATACTTCTTCTGTTTTGTGTATCTGAGGGGATTCTTACATGGTCACCATGGCAACTGTATAGCCTGATCCTGCCTGCTGCACAAAATATGAAATTGTTTCTGTGTGACTGAAACAGCAATCAGGCATAACTAATCAAACCAACACCCAAAAGGATGCAACTCTGATCCACAGCCACCATCTGAGTAGCCCCTTGGGTACGATATGCGGCAACAAATCTAAGAACAGGAGCTGGAAGAAGAAATAACACTGCACAACAGCAGTGGCTCTTGGGTAGTGAAATGTGAAGACAGTGTGAGATGTACGTCATGTGCATACACGGGTTCTACTGAGCAAGAAAGAAGCATGTACGACTACAGCACAAATCCAAAATGCAGCAGGAATCAGAGGTCACATCTTGGGGTCACATCTGGTGCTGCTGAGGCAAGATGTGACAGTCCATAGCTAATCGGCCAGTATTTGATTAGATGAACACCTCTCAAGGAGGGAGCAGTGCTCCACCTGTACTAAATCATTCCACACACCGACTCCCAACGTCATAAGCAATTAGCATGGCTGCCAACCAGGTACAAACTGACCAGCTACAAAAGAAGGAGGATTTATTCACGAATGAGCCAACACATTCCCAATCCTATGCGGGGGGGGGGGGGGGGGGGGGGGGGGGGGGGGGGGGGGGGGGGGGGGGGGGGGGTCAATGGGGCAAAGCAGGGGGTAGAGTAGTGAAAAATGAATTGTACTTTCCACAGAAAGATTCAGACATTGCACAGTACTGGACATTTCACAATCAAAGGCCAGGGGGAGGGGGGAGGAGGGCAGAACTATTCCAGAGAACCCAAATTAATTTCACTTAAATCCAATGCTGTTCATCAAAGCATGTTATCTGTTGTCTGTCTTCGCTGCTCTAAGGTGTAGCAGCCCTGAGAGAATGGCACATCCCTAAAGATAAGAGGAATGCTCACGCTGATAAAGGCCTCAGGCTTCAGGGACCCGAGTTAGAGTACGGTACACTGGAGGCCTCCACTCCCCCACTCAGGACTAACTGGAGACAGTCTGATGGCCACAGACAACCAAGGCCATTAGCAGCCAAATTTGGGGGTGGGGGGGGGGGAGGGGTAAACTTTGTCTCGTGAGTCTGACTGTCTACCCTCTAGCTTTTGTTTTGGTGGGGGGGGGAGGGGGGGGAACAAACACTTTGCTGATGTGCCGTGACACCAAAAGGCCTGACTCACTCCCGCGCTCACTCCCTCACAACAACACAAAAAGTGGGCCGCTGCGCCCGTCACCGAGGCGATGACCCAGACTGAGCGCTCAGCTGCACAGTGAGCGTTTCAGTGCCCCACTGTCTCCTGCCCCAGGAAGCCCCACGTTCACCGCTCCTCACCTTCAGCGCGAACGACGCCCTCCCCGCTCTGTTTACGCCCTGCTCTGTCCTCACAGCAGGTGAAAAGCAATATCTTAATTAGGCTACGACCCTCCGGGAACAATTATGTGTTCCCTTGCGACTTTCCTTTTACGCGACGAACGTCAACGAGAGCAAAAAAAAGTTGGGGAGTGCTCAGAGGGTTCTTGGTACAATTTGTGATCACAGGTTCTCAGGAGAGTCTAACAAGGCGACAGCTGTCTGCATTAAGACCGCTCTTCTGTTAAGCACGGTGTCGCTTGACTGGTCGCTTTGTTTTTGTACCTGAGGTTGAACTAAAAAAGGGTAAACGTACAAAAGGAAAATGGTTTCACGTCATGACTGGTGACTCAGAGTCTCAGTTTGAACTGTAGTTTTAGGCAGTAAGACCACTTAAAAAAGGACAAATCATTTTCTTGGAATAATACAGAAATGCAACCTTACGAACACATCAATAGAAAAAGAATAACCATGCACAGCATCAAGCCTCTCGGAATAAAATAAGCAGTCAAACAGAAGACTAAATTACAGGTCTGCAGGACAGATTGTGACGGTGACTGTGACATTGTGTACTGTGACAGGACCAGACCATGTAAACAGATGAAAAGAACACTGGCTGGGCAGCTTTAAAGTTAATGTACAACTTGATCTGTACCAGGGAAAAGGTTTCTGGGATAAGAGTTTATTTCCAATCGATACAACACCAACAAGAATGCCAATTATAACATTAGGTAATTAATGGCCAGGCTACCCTGCCAGTCCTTTCAACGCGTTCAAGAAACTGACCTTCATCACAAAAAGTTAAAGAAAGTGGAGTGGAGCGAACAGACTGGCTGCTAGCCATCTGGCAGTGTTTTTAAGAACAACATCGCCACCTGCTGAATATTGTGTTTTTTTCATTCCAAAAGATCAAATGTTATTTAAAGCCATGGGCATTTATGGGCCTGATTTTCCATGTGTGTAATAATAATAATAATTATAATAATAATAATAATAAAATATTTTAATAAAATAATAATTATAATAATAGAAGACAAGAACACAAATGATTTATACAGATTATTTTATACTGGGTATCTTTTTCAAAACGACCCCATTCTTACAACAGTGATTCCACTATGAATCAATTCAAAATACATGTGAATGGCTGAATCCAGCAAACAAGGAATGATCTCCGAAAATACTGAACTCAGAACAAATATTGTCTTAGAAACTATTTGGCCACTGCCAAGCAAATTATAAACTTGGCAAGCATAAATCTGTGGTAGATCTGATGCAAAGAATGAAGAACTTTTTTCATGAGTTAGTTTTATGGGTGACATAATGTTCCACGGGCCAGGAGTCAGTTTGGCGGGCCAGAGCGAACAACGCCTAAAACCACCCCGCTCACGCCTCTTACCTGAGGGACATGGCACCCGACCCCTACCGTGCACCTTGCGGACGGTGGGCCCAAAAAATGATCCCAGATGGCCTTTTTAGGCTGAGCCTGGCTGGGTCACTGGGTCCCTGTTCTGGGCAGGGTGAACTGATTCTCAAATCTCCTCATCATAGTTGGGATCTCATTGAATCATGTTCATGTCTGAGTCCTCACCTCACCTGTTTGCCTAGGGAGACCCTACCAGGGGCATAAAGAACCCGACGACATAGCTCTGGGGACCATTAAACCGCGCGAACCCTTTCACCACAACAAGGCCACAACAAGGCTACAATCCAGGACAAATCCTGGGTCATGGCCACAATCCTGACTTGGACCAAGCAGTAAAGGAAAATGGATGGATACATATTTTTATCGGACATCGTGCGCTGGTACTTTGCTTCTCGTGAAAGTCTGCCTGACGGGCTTTGTGATACTGACAGAATATAGATGAAATTTTTTTAGATGAGACAGCTCAGTGCTGCCTGAGGATCGGATCTGGGTATAATACAGTGTTCTGCATATCCAATCAAACCCCAGGGAAATGATAGGAAGATGGATTGAAAGGCAAGAGAAATCTGCTACATTCCACAGTCAAAACTTTAGAAATTCCAGAGCGAGGCGGATAAACACATCAGGCCTGAGCCTGCTGCTCCATGACACACACAGATGATTTCATGCTGTGCCGAAATTTCCAGGCTATTTTGATTACTGCAATCATTTTCTTGGCATAGTCAGATAGAATGTAGTATGTCCAACTCTATGTCACAGATAAAGCACTTCCCAAATGAAAAAAATATACCTTATTTCCTGTCAGCTTTTTCCTTTTGCTTGCTTCTGTTGTTACCACTACCACCGCTACACCCCCCCCCCCCCCCACACACACACACATACACACACAATGCTCTCGCTCCCTGTTTGTCCTCTGCAATTATAGAATTATGCAAATACATGCATACACCGTGACCCACTCCCCATGTATCAGTCACCCCTTGAAAATAAAGACTCCACATGCAACACTTTACCATACAGCACTACAATTAATGATTTTCTTGAACTTACAAAACTTCTGTTACAACACTTTGTCTCTCATGAATTATACCATTCACCATTCACTTAGATTCATTCATTCTCTATTAAAGCCAGTCCCATCAGTAGGAGGCAGAACGGTATCAGATTTTTTTTTTTGTTTAATTTTATGTATATGTTCAAAATATATTTTTAAAAAGCATTATCAAAATTCAATACAAGAAATGGAGAGGACATAACCAACAGAAATGAATCTAATTGGGAAGCACATCAAATGTGAGAACAAACAGAATGTTCAAATGTCTCCCAACTATTGTACATATTTCATATGGCCACAATAAAATATGCACAATAGTTTTAAAATTTGCGAGGACAGATAAGATGAAGAGAACAACTGAGGCCTCGAGGTCACAACAATGGAGCAGCCAGCAGGGTATATTCAAAGTCTGACAATGACAGACAGTTATAAATGACATATAACAGGGAGACAACGGTAAAAATCCTCAGAATTTGGAAGATTTACCCTCTATACAAACAGTACAAAATGCAGTAATGAGGGTGTGGGACCTTGATTGATAACTGTCTCAGAGAAGGGCACACGGTGAGCAAGCACCACGCCATAATCTGGGTCTCCTAATGGTGACAAAAGTGTAAACGGAATTCATTACTGGCATAATAAAGCACTGCAGATAGCAGAGAAATTTGTGCCATTCTACAAATTCTCTGATAGTTTGCAGCAGTCCTGTTGTGTGCATTCATTGTTTTCTTCCTGACCCACACAAGCACTCAAGAATGTGGCAGTGGGGAATTTACTCCACTCCCACTGTTGCCTTCTGAGATATTCAAACAGATAGTAATTGTTTCCAAATGCATTCAAATTCAGGGCCAACATAAACACAATAGATACCTGATACTCATTCAACAAGACAGCTCTGTGCTGTGGTCAAATGCACACAATCTAGGGAGTAGATTGACTGCAGTTTACTAGACAGAGGATTCAGCTAAAATGCACATACACACACACACACACACACACACACAGGCCTTCTGTCAGTTATTTAATTATTCACCCAGACTTGTTGGAGCAGCATGTAGCCATGGAAAGTGAGGATGGAGTGGATTGTGTGAGTGTAATCTCTTTTCTGATCCCTACTACTCTCAAATGTGAAACAGATTCTAAAAAGTCACTTTTCTACAAAGACTTACTCTTCTGTATTTTATTACCCAAACTTTGATCTGAGTAATATTGATAAATGATATTGTACAAATGTAAAAGATCATATAAACCACACAAATATGCAGAAAAGGGATACTGGCTATTTCTGTCATTAACCATTGAAATGTGCTTTCCAATTCAGTCATGTTAATGCTCTCAGGTAAACTGCAGATTGACTGCAGAGGACTACTGTGTAAATGTTAGTCTATATAAAAGTTCTCATTATTATTAGAACGACAGAATATGATCAAAATGAACAACTAAACTAAGATTACAAATAAACAGACATTACATGTATGTACACTGGGGGAAACCATGATAACAGAAAGTCTGGGGGGAATACTTTTTCAAGGCACTGTATACTCTGTGACCAGATTTCATCCTAGAACCTGAACTTGCACAAATACCTTCAGATGCAGGGTGCCGCTAGTAGCACAAATCCAGTCAAGAGCATTTCAAGGATAAATATTGCCAGCGTGATATTATTACACAACGGTAATTTAATGAGGAGGGAGGGAGAGAGAGAAAGAGAGAGAGAGAGAGAGAGAGAGAGAGAGAGAGAGAGAACATCATCAACACAAAAGCGATTTTTTCGTGCCCCAGTTATTACTACTATCAACTAGTACGAGTGAGAAGCGTCCGGGCACCGCGCGCAGCTTCACTTCCGCTCTGTCCTTGCACCGCGTGCCATGACAGTCGTTCCATCGAAAAGAGCCCGTGCCAGGTCCATAATCTCTTTTGTATACGCCATACATCAATGCAACTCTGCCTCGGGCAATTATTTGAATAGTCTTTTGTTATGGTAATGTGTTTAAATCAATTCTTGTAAATGCATCTGAACCAGGACACCACCGGCTGTTTGTTGACTGTCATTATTGTTATGTATTTTATATTGAAAAAATAATAAAATTTTGAAACAAAAAATCACAACAGCATCCTGAGCATCGTAATGTGTAGAAAACAAATGGTCTTACCTGTGTATCCAGCATCATCATCATCATCTCAGATTCATAGCCCTCTCCGCGTCCGTGTCCAGGAGATTCTCGACGAGCTGAGCTCCCCTACAACACCTTTTCACACATTCTGGGGGACTTAGCCAAAAACTAGCATACGCTGAATTAGGATCGTGCCGAATTCCTTTTAAATGTAGTCTATCTGAACGAGTCTCAAAGACCACTATAAAATCTTCAGGGCATGACACCGCTGCCCAGCTGTGTGTCATCAATCCCACCTTGGTAAAATGTCACTCGTTTATAAAGCCAGTTTTAAATAATGGCTTAGGTTACATACAAACCGTCCCCCCTTAAAAATGCGACATCATTGGCAAAAATCACACTTTTTGTAAGAAACGGTTTCAAAAGAATAAATACGAAATCTGTTCACTGAGTCTAGCCTAGCCTACTCGACTGTCAGACTGAAACCCACGAAAGGGCCATAAAACATGGCTCAAAGATTTCAGCATTAAAAAACAGAACAGTCGGTTAAAATATTAGTTTTGTCAGACAGGAGAAAACAAAAATATATCGTGTTCTGACGAAAACACCCATTCAGGAATCCAACGACCAAACGCAGGGTCGATAAGCACAGTGCCATTGAGCAGGTCCACGTTTACAATAATATTCACTCCAAATCCATTCTTCCGCTGAATGTCCAACCGGCATTCTGTAGCCTATTATAAAAAGATAACGATACAAAAAACGGATAAAATCGGTCTTCACATTAGTGCTTGCTATTCGAGCGTATACAATCCGTTAGTTGGAAAAGCGTTCTCTGTGTTTTTCCCCCAACAATGGGTTTATTTATTTATGAAAATCAAAAGCGCTATAGACTACAATCTAATAGCCTAAAAATAATGTTCCTTTTAAAACCGGCAATATTAAATTTAAGATATGCTATTTAAAATACCCTGGGTTGTCCTGGTTCATATGCCAGATCATAATCCTCCATAAAATGGATTCTTCGGTAAAAACAGCGAGAGGTTTGAGACACTACTGGCATAGTGATCCACATTTCTGGGTCATCTTCCCACAGACTTATTTTAATATCCTTACACTGCCGGTAGGCTATTGTAGACCCGTTGTATGGCTACAGCCTAGCGTGCACTATATGCTATTTTTCGCCTTACTAGGTAGCACATTAGACAGGCTACATATTTAATGCAGGATATTCTTCAATCATTTAGAAAACTATAAAATTTTACGATTAGGCTACTCCATAACTCCAATGGCAGTTTTTCCTCCTCGAAAAATATCATCAGACAAAATGGATGTCTTCCTTTTCAAAATTAGATCATAGTTCTGAGCAAATTCTCCTTCATGTGAAATCAGTGTCTCTGGGGTCACATCCCTGTTTTCTGTCAGTCGATGGCATGCTCCTTCATCAAGAAAAACAGCGAGCTTGCAAGGTTCAAACTGCACGCGCAGCACACTGAAGACAAAGCCTGTGAAATGTCTAAAATACGAAGATAGGCTATAAGAACAGAAAAAAGTAATGGAAGACAAAGGCGATTCTTTAATCACACTCTGTCCTCCGCGAGGAGGATATGATTGACTTTGACGGCAGCACACAACCTCTTGCGGGTGAGAGCGGCTTACGATGTGGAACTGTCTTCTTGCCCGGCTTCAATGAAGCCGCTTGTGCGGTGTATCGGGTTTCGTGTAGCTCCACAGACTGCTATTTTAAGTCACTGTTGGACCGCTACATTTAGTAGCTTAGTAGCACTTACATGCTTGGCAAAGGAGACGGGGATCAATCACCCACGTCAAACAATGTAGGCTACTTAAGGATACTGTAGCCAATTCTGTTACGGAGTTTTATCACAATATAGCCTAGGTCTAGTAGCCTACAATATTACAAAATATGTTGAACGATTTACAGATCGTTATAATTGACTAGAGTATGCTATTGCCTTCACAACCTACTTTCGGAACATATAGACATGTATTCTTAGACATGTCGGCAACGTACCATTAATGCGGGAAATAGCCGTGTACATCTCGTAAACTCACAAAGCATAGGCTACAGTAACGTTGTTGCAGGATTTATATTTCGGTCTTGTAAATACTGATTTGAGAACAAACAGACTTGTCCGTAAGCCAAAGAAAGGCTACTTTGATGCTGCCCGTCACTTCTCTAGGGGCCTTCATTTTCATTCAAATGTCAGCGAAAAATCATCCTCGGTATTTCTACAGGACATTAATTTCTACAGGACATAAATGAATCCATCCTGCCAAATCGATTGTGATGCCTCTCTCACTGCCTTGCCATTAGTGACGTCCGTATACCCGGATTATTAATTTGGAGTGGCAGATGGGGGACAAAGATTTATTACTGGGGGGCCAGAAGTGTCTGATAATTGCCTAATTAAACCGTAGCCAATCCCCACTCCCATAAAACCACACACATACACACACATAAAGGCAGTTACTAATAAAATCTAAACACTTAGCATGTATTAATATATAAAAGGAAAAAATCCAGAGTGTTTGTGCAAAGCCCTTTTCCAGTTTTAATGCACCATATAAGCAAAAAGGTAGAAAGGTAAGTTGCTTTTGTCATTAACCAGGAGAGAGTATTACCCAAACACAAATGCTTAGTATAAATAACCCTCATACCAGTATTGCTGAAAGCGTCCATTTATAGGAACATACTGTTTAAATTTGAAAACCAGCCAGGCAGCTCATGTAGACCAATCTTTTCCTAACATCTAGAACTTTCCTAGAACTGTTTCTCAAACTCTGTCTTCCCCATGGACCACCAAATGAATTATTAAGATCTTATCTGACCAGCACAGCATTTAAATGGAAACTAAAATGTGCATTTTAAAGTTCATAATCACAAGCACAATTACATTTAATAATCAACGGGATGTGTGACTGAGCAATGGCTCTCAGTATTAATTCAGCAGTCAGCCATCTCACTGCATTATTACTAATGCAATCTGTAACATTGCATTTTTGCTCCTGGCCCACCGGAGGTTTTTGCAGACCACTGGGGAGTCCATGGATCACATTTTGAGATCCACTGGCTTACAGTTCATTGTTATACTTGTGCTTCCTTGGGGTAACCTTTTCTGACAAGTCAGTTGTCCCCAACCACAAAAATATTTTTAAATAAATCAACAAAAAAGCCACAACTCCCATGTTACTAGATCTTTTGCTTGTAGCCTTGACAATGCATACATTATACACAGTCAGCTACCTTGATTAGTCAAAATGACACCTAGGGTATAGTCTGCTACATGCAGTGTTTTGAATAATTAGTTGTTTCATAGCACTTTTTCACTGAAAACAATGATAACTGTCATAAATTATTGAGGGGACATTTTAAAGAGATGATATCAACAAATCATTTGAATATTAAATTAATAGCTGTCAGTGCAAATGTGAAACAGCTACCTCAAAGCATAATTATGTTTATTAATTATGAAGCTTTTTGAATTGAACTTTTAATATCTGCCATTTTTCTGTATCTGTCTAAAGCCTTCATGACCTTGCTCATTATGCAGTGCTAAGATCATAGGGCATAGTTATAATCAATAGGTATGAATACTAATTTATGTAAACTATATTCCAGACAGCATATGGTTTACATAAATCATGCCTTATATCTACACTAAAATTAATTCAAATATGCAAACTGATGTTAATAGGAGTGTACTGTATAATACACAAATTGTATGTAAAATGTGCTTTAAAAACAGTTGGACATGCAGTAACATTGAAGCTGAGCCAATATGGCACGTGCGCCAGTGAAAATGAATACATGCATAGGAGTACAAATTATATTATTTTCAAACAGCAGCCCCAGTTTTCCTGGAGGAGTGTGCATTTCTAAAGGGGGGGAGCACGAGCTGCCATCCATGCCATCCTGCTCAGGGATAGATCCTGCAAATCCAGTAGTCTAAATCGAGCTATTGGCAACACAGTCTTATCCAGACAAAACGTTTAAAACTGTTGCCTTCCATGTTAATAAGTTTTTTTTTTTTTATTTAAAAACTGAATAAAAACCTTTTTATAATAAAAAAAAGTAATTTCTATGAGCATATAACAGGACTTTTTTGACAATAAAAGTTAAACAAAACAAACCCAGTGCCTGTCAGCTAATTGTATTATTTCCACCAGTTGCAACCAAAATACAGTATGTTAAAGACAGGATTTATCTGGACAACAACGTGCAATTCATCGACTGCCTGGATCACAAGGTTTTAGGGACCACTTCTATATTCACAGGATGGATAAAAAGGATAAAAAGAATGAGTTGGGAAGCAGGAAAACTGAGGGGCTCCTAACATACATACATAGAGCACGTATACAACAGCCTCTCAACAAACCGGTTGTTTTTGCTTTAGCTTTCTGGGACCAGTATCCATGCTACAATTCAGACTGTGCTACACTACATCACAAGAACTGAGCTCAGGGGCATATCTGTGTTCCTTGAGCATCCAAGGCCCTTTGCGGCTAAAATTAGAACTAAAAACTGGTCCCAGAGCACATTTTCAACAGGAAACGGTCTTCATCTTGGAAGTTCTCACCGAACTCTTGACACAGAAGGTCATCTGCATCAATGTCTCCTTAATGTGTCGCTCGAAACGCACTCATGTTAGCAATGTAAGTAAGTTCAAGTATCCCATTCGCCAACTTCTGCTCATTAACAGTTTGTGTCACACAAAAAAATACAGAACACATTTGGATATTTTCATGACATTTATTACGTAATTGCAAACACTGTAAAAACATTTTATATGATACTAGGCTATGGCTACCTAACTAAAACTGTATACACATGCACAAACAGAAACCAGGATTGTGTACATGGGCACACACACTCACACAAATTAATGCACACGTATGCACACACACGTACACACACAATCCCAAAAAACAGAGACTTTTGTAAAACTGCTTTCATAAGACCACGGTATGTGTTAGAATGTTAACATTGCTGATCAGTTTTACTTAGCTCAGGTGCTTTTGCTTGAGTGCTTTCTAGGATTCATAAAAATGAACTCCTCTGCCATGATTCATTATTAAAGTCAGACTCACCATTTTACCTGCACATGTTAGTTGAGATTCAATCAAACAATAAAAATGACTGGCATTATTTCAAAAGGAAGAAAACCTGTCCTGAACCCTACAGAAATCTTTTTCATATTCATATGTTCACTTCTTCTTTTAACTGCACCATTGAGTCTCGTCAACAATTGTTCCGCATCTGGTGAGGCTCCACCCCTTTTTCCACACCTGAGTGTTCTCCTGTGGTCCATTCAGATGACACATCATCTAAGCAGCTTAAAGTTACAGCTTCACGTTGCTACACAGAGCTGATTTGTAAACACTGCAGCGGAACTCCTATAACAGCAACCTAATAATTTGTTCTGCATTTTTTCCCCAACATTTGACTTTGCGGAAAACACCCTGCATTAAAACCTTTCTGATTAAAAACCTCTCACCACCCCCTACACAAGGCTATGCCACCACCACCACAATCACCAGTCGATTCCATGTTAATCACGCAGGATCCAGGTAATACAAAAACCTTATGCTTTACCACATACAACAACTTGAAGCCCGGTACCTCTGTGCAACTGGTTAGAATAGATTAGGCTACATGAGATCTTAAGAAACCAATGCATTATGTCTTGAGCATACATTCACATATAATATTATTAACAGCTCTTAAGGAGTGCAGCCAGTCTGGGTGAAAATCCTTAGAGGATCCTTTCTGAACTCGCAAAGCAAAGACAGTATTCTCACAAAAGTGAGAATCAACCAGCCAATAAACAGGTACCGTCACTCCACAATACATGCACTCTCTGCTTTCTTAGGGTTAAACCAGGAACCCTGTCCCTGGCAGTTAGGAGACTGCGGGTTTGCTTTTAATGATGCTTGGATGTTCTCTCTGACCTTGCCCACTGCTCCTTATCTTAGCACGTTTTTTTTGTAACAAAAGTGACCGCAATGCAATACATTCAGAAACGTCCGAGACATTTCTGGCAGCGCTTGTTGGGGTGGAGAGGACAACTTTTCTGAACTGGCTGCTTTGGATGCAAGCGCACACACATATGTGCACGCACACGTACGCACACCACACAAACACACACACAATTTTAATTAGAGGTAATATCCAGTCATTATCCCACCCAATGCACTCCACTCAGCCCAACTCCATGTCCATTTTCCCCCAGATACAAGGCCACCAGTTACCCTCAATATAAAAAAAACATATCATTACGATCACATGGTGAGATAGTGTAGAGAACAGGGGCATACATGTACACGTCTCACACTTGTATTTGAAATGGTAATCAGAGGCAAAGTTTGGGTATTCTAAATGCATAATGTATGAATACGCTTACAGGGATTCATAATTAGAATAATGATCACATTAACACAAACATGATTATGGAGACCAATTCTGAAACAAATTTTCCTTCATGTCATTGTATTTTATTTCAGGGTGTGATTACTAAGACATAACTAAACAAAAGGAAACTGTTGCCACGTTATATATATATAGTTTTGACATGACACCCATCAATCCAGGAAACACCATAACCATTATTATTACAATGGTGCCGAGCAACAAAAACAAATGTTTGCATGCAATGTCATAACTAATAACATTTTAAAAACAGCAAATAGTACAAACATAGCTGTCCAAAAATCAACTAGCCGTGCTCAAGCTATGCAGCTGATACGCAGTTCGAAAAGGCACGATCCATACAGTTTTAGTAGATTCTGTTAAAAGAGTTCAAACAATGTCCTAATAGGCAAAATCTGCACCGGATCCGATGACACTGCTGTGCTAATCTCACTTACAGACATAATGTAGCCGCTTCAGGACTTCTTTGAACGTCAAAACATTGTTGTCCATGATGGTCGATAGCTTTCTGCAAGTATCCAAATAATTCAGCTTTAACTGAGAAGTAGCCCATAGCAATGCACACACGAAGGGACAAAGCCACATGCTGCTTGCTTCTTGCTATTGCAGCTATGTGACATCATAGAGGTATGCACGTTAAGGGATGACCCCCGGAGGAGGTGTGCGAGTGTTATTATGTGTTTGATTTGGGAAGGGAGGTGAGGTGTGGAGACGTTCCGGCTCCCACTGTACCCCGGGGTTGGGTGCAGACAAACCCTATGTGGGCTCAGCAAGCAGAGGGTGCATGAGGAACAGCAGGGGGTCTGAGGCGAGCCAGGAGAGCGGAGGCAGAGAGCTGCACTGCGTGGGAGTGTTCCTGCCTGAGGCCGGCCACGTCAGGCAGCCTCGTCTGCACTGTTACTGCAACCCCAGCCAGCTCAGTCCAGGCACAGGGAGCAGGGGAGGAAGGGGGGGGGGGGGGAGATTTTGGAGAAAGATGTGGAAAATAAAAAAGGAGAGTGGGATAGAAGGAGGGGGAAGCAGCGTGACTCGGCCAGCTATGGGGTTTACTGCGGTGAGACGAACTGACCACTGCAAAAAGAGCACCCAAGGACAAGAAGTCTTTAACTAAGTTTTAACTTGAACACACCAGCTGAGAACACTGCCTAAACAGTACATTAGAGAAAACTCAAAGGCCTGAAATATGCTGATATGAAATAAGTTTTAGCTTATTAACTTCTTCTGTAGATTACCTCCTCTGTGCATTTGGTCTCCCGGTGAGTTTAGTAAGTTATTCTACCACCATATTACCAACAGACCACAAAAAAAGAAAAACCGACCAGATAAGACTTTAAATGGTGAAAGGCTTTGCAAAGAAGTCAGATCCATGGTTACAAGACACAAAATCTGGCGCACTAACCCAAATACTCAAGACATTTACATGCATCACCGACCAACGACGATTCCTTCATTATTCAAAGGCTCCAAAAACAAAGGTACAATTCTATTTAAAACAAGGACAAAGGCGGAATACTTCAGAGAGCACGATCAACTTCAGTAACTAAGGGGCACATAATATGCAGTACTGAAAGACATCACCTAACAGTTTAATGTGTTTTCCACCCTCACTCTTTGATTCCTATTCCCTCCCAGAATAGTGAAAATGCAACTGTAGATTTAAGAAAGGAACATATATATATATATATATATATATTAATATTGTGCAATCACACTCGAGCCAATGCCAGGGTCACCTGCTGACTGCAAGAGGCATACACATCAAAACAGACAAGCGATCCTTAGGTTTCCAACAGACTAATGCCAATGGGCTTGGGGCTGAAAAGTGTCACCTTCTCTTAGTGGCAAATCCATCAATCCCTAGTTACACAGTGAAATCAACCCTTGACACACAGGCACAAATTCTGCAAGAAGTAAATAGATCTATAAAAAATAACAATAAAAAAAAAACTTGCACGTTGGAAGCACAACCACGTGTTGGCATGCAAAGTGGCTTTATATTGACGGATGAGAAAGTGAATACGCTTCTGCTCCTATGAACACGTGAAACTCAAGTTCTCAGAGCTTATCTCGGGATGCCAGAACCAAAGAAAACATCTCCTGTGTAATCCACCTTGTTGCATGACGGTACAGCTTCAGTAACACAGCAGCACCCTCGGCTCCTTTCTGCACGTCCAATGAGAGTGAACAGCACAAACAGGTAGAGGTTAGTAAAACGCCCGTATTAATAAAACGCGCTGTGGGTAGCTCCTCAGACTGTCCGGCAGATCTGAGGTCGGTTTAAACAGTCACGACTGCACCAACATATGTACACAGGTCAGTGGATTAGAGCAGACTGCACGTGGGACACTGTAGGCCACGCCCACAGCTGAAATTTTAAAGAGCCAAGGGAGGCCCCAAAACCATCCTCGGTTTTGTTACTGACGATAAAAAAAGAAGATTAGGACATTCACTTTCCCCCACACTTTCCTCACACACACTCAGACAACAGAACAACATGCTCCGGTCATTACGGATTTGATATACAAAAAAAAAAAACAAAAACAAAAAAGAACGGACAACAAAGAATTACGCAAGGCCAACAAGATCCTCAAAGTCCAGCCCGTCCTGCAAAGACCAATGGCGGACAGTTTGCAGGCCGGTTAATTGAATATCTGAGGGCCCCTAATTTTGCTTGGTAAAACACACCAAGATGACTTTCAGTACATCCTGCCCCCCACTGGTAGCATTCACACTGCAAACTGTCAAAGTGGACCAGAAAATGCAGATTTTCCCCAGCTTCCCTAAACTAAAGGTGTTAAGGTAAAGATATGGTCTGGAAAATTCATATGTCATTTGGTTTGGGGAGGCAGCGTTGGTGTCCACCAAATGCCCACATGTTCTTCTGATGTATAAATAAAGCAGTATTCTTTCATTTCGTGATTAAAGATTGTTATAAAAGAAATACTGCATCAAATTAAAAAAACAATTACCCCATTCTGATCAAAGAAAAAAAAACAACAAAGAAGAAAAACTAACTAGAAATACCAGCCATGGAGTGTTTTATACTTATTACTTAGAATGTTTCTGTAGCTACTGTAGTACTGACCCATTTATCTTTTCTGTGTTGATTTCTCTTTTGGTTTTCAAAGTCTTCAGTGCAAAAATAAATGGCTTGAACAGAATACAGTCTGCAGGGTGTGGGCATTGACAATGCTGAGAGGAAACCTGAGGACAGAGTTTTTCCCCCACAATGCACAGCAGTGTGGTATCGTCTCACAGGTTCACAGGGTCACTGCAGCTGCTGTCCATGCTGCCAATTTGTGATTTCCCAGAATGCAGTGGCGGAAAAGGAGAGGGAAAGGGCTATGCTCCGTCCTGCAGCTCCTTGGCCTTCCTCAGGATAGTGTGCACATCAGAGATGGGGTAATCCTGTGGATGACAAGGCCAGGGCAAAATGAGCTTAGCTTGTGCTCACAACACACCCCCAACCAAACTGCTGGCAAGCCCACACAATGAATCCCCCTCCTGTTCACAAGGGACTGGCCACCTTGTTCTGCTGAAAATGCACAATAAAGAAAAAGTAGCCAGAACCTCAGAAATTTTCCACCTGTAAACCATAATTTATGAGGGAATCAGAAACCGTCTCGCTATTTACCTCTAGACGAAACAAAAGAAATACTGCTTTCCTATCCTCTCATATGACCCAGTGGTCGCACTAGCACACTGAACACTGCATCTTTGGAACACTGAAAATTTCAAAATATGCACTTTACACTAATTCACTTGTATTCTGAAAAATAACTACTGTTGCCATAAAATGATGCCAACTCACAATAATAACACAATAAACGTATGTTGTTTATTATGACACTTCTTACAGAAAAGGGGTATGGAATTGTGGGATTAGCAGGAAGAAATAAGCTCCAAATAATGTTTTTGCGTTCTGATGAAAACTTTTTCGCCACACAAACCTAGGAGTGATTATTTCCTCATCTTAAGCAAGCTAGCTAACGCTTCAAATGAACTGCTTCCTCTTGGAATCTCGCAATGGTAAGAACAGTTGTGTAAACATTGTGATTAATAAACAGAAAAATCACACGCTGAAAGACGATTGGCTCAAAGAAACAGGAGGTATTACTTTGACGTGGTTCAAGCCTGGGTCACCTGGTTTATGGCAATCTATCTGTAGGGTTGGCGGTAATTACTGTTTATCGAACGAAAACAAAGAAGAGTCCATTACCTGCAGCAGCCTCATATTCACCGTAAAGTCCCCGGCCAGCAGCTGGTCCCGGATCAAACTGAAATTGCAGACAAAAAATCAATTTGGACCAGCAGCGAGCAGAAACAAACACTGTGAAGGTACCGAGCATGCAGGAATGCAGGAACACATAATGCACCGCTACGTGCTTGTCACAGAGACACGCACTTAAAGTGTCGACAGGCCGCGGGTAACTACAGAAACGGAGAAGGACGAGGCCTCACATCAGCATGGCGCAGCACACCAGGATGAGGAAATCGAAGCGGTCCTTGTCGGAGAAGAGCGTGTCCCAGATGCGGATGACGTCCGGCAGCAGGAACTCCTGGGACAGCAGGAGCGTGAGCCAGCGAAAGGTGAAGTACTGCGGCTTGATGTTCTGCTCTTGCTAGGGAGACAAGGAGGAAAGGGAAATGTAGTCCAGTTATTGAGCCGTTCCATGCAAATGCCTTCAATCCAGGTGACATCATTTTCAGGGCGAGGGCCTGTACATTTCCTTTCTTGTTGGATAAAGTATTTATGTGGCACAGTAGAAATGAGACAGATATACTATTCTTCAAGTGAGAGCCAACATATTAAGCAATGTCTTTTGGCTGGAGTACCCCTTTAACTGAACTCCAAAACAAGGAACAAAGTCCTGAAGGGTAAAGCAGATGTTGGGAAAGACGGAGAACCAAACAGAAATGTTATGTTTCCACAGAGGCCTGCTGACCAGTTTGAGGTAGAGCTCCATGTCCCTCTCTTTGAGCGTGGAGAAGACGCTCTCCATCTTGTAGGTGATCCCACACTGAGAGTCATCCAGGCTCTTGATGAAGTTGTCCCTGTTCTCTGACATCAGGTTGGTGAAGCAGAAGAAGGTGTCTGCCTCCGCATGTTCTGATCCAAGAAAAAAAAACAAATTAAAGAGTCACTTCATTGTTTTTCCCATTAAATATATTCCCTAGTGCATCAGTTTGTATAGGAACAAAAATATAAACGCACACAATTTCAGTTAAAGGATCATTTTTTAAACCTGGTTATTTTCAAAGTATTTTCCATCATTCTTATCAGTTTAGATTTTTATTTATTTTATGCACCTGCTTTATCGTTGGGTTTTATGGTTTTTAAAGGTTTTTTTTTTCTCCATGTCTGCATGCGTGCAGAATAGGTAAGTATGGTAGGTCAATTCTGTTAATTGAAACTGAATTATTTTACTTTTAATGCCGGTGAATAAATTTCAACTTTCACATTAGTTTTCTCTTCCAAACAAAGGATTAGATTAATTGGTCTGAGGTAAACTAAACTTGCATATTCATATGACCCATATGCATTGGGAAGCTACCGACATGGCGAAAAAAATGAAAAACTCAACAATGAAGCGTAAAATACTATCAGAATCGACAGGATTGATGGAAAACACTACAAAAATAAGTCTCAGGTTGAAAAAAACAATTATGATGCAGAGCATGTTGACCCATACAAGGTCTAACAAAATAAGCAGGTTAGTCTGCTAACAACAGGCGGCTTCCACTCAGTTCCCTAACCTGCTCATAGTAGACCCTGGCCTGCCATGTATTTAAAGATCCCTGAGAATGAGGAAAGAGAAGTTAGTTTGTTCAAGACTATATTTTTCTGTATTGCATTCCCACTCTTTACCTGCAGGGGGAGCGGTGTCTACAGACAAACCGTCTCTTAACAGTTGAATTACACCAGTGAGGGCAGGAGAAGCTGCCCTCATGATGAGATTAGACCAATGAGTCAGAGCGTGAAAGGAACATCAATAAGTGCATTTTGCCAGGAGCACTTTGGTAAATCCTGGTCACCCTATTCTGAAGTGACGGGTACCAGCCACACACTCATGACTGTGCTGGGATGCATTCCAACAGTGTAGAGATGTAAATGCAATGTGGACCTAACTCCACCCATGCCTGTCATACACAGTTAAATGCAAAAGTATTGGGACAGTTTAGGCTCTATTTTCCAGCACATTGGATTTGAAATAAAGCAATGAATATGAGATTAAAGTTCACACTATCAGCTGTAATTGGAGGGTATTTAAAATTGACACCAGTTGGTCCTGAAAGAATTTCATACATAACCCCCTCACTTTAGGGCAGCAGAAGTAATTGGAAAAATGAAGATAATCTGAAATAAAGTCTTAATATTTACAATAGTGTTTGTTTGATAACTTGCTAATTCTTTGCATTTGATGACTGCGACCCATAGACATCACCAGACACTGGATGTCTTCCCTGGTGATGCTCTGCCAGGCCTGTACGGCTGCCATCTTTAGTTCCTGTTTGTTTCTGGGGCGTTTTGAAGACATCAGGTCAGGTGGATTCAGGTCAGGTGACTGACTTGGCCAGTCAAGAACATTCCACTTTTTGGCTGTGGAAAGCTTGGCTACTTTAGCACTGTGTTTGAGGCCATCGTCCAGCTGGAAGGTGAAGTGCCATCAAATGAGTTTTGAGTAATTTGCTCAGAACTGAACAGATGTTTCTGTGCACTGCAGAATTCATCCTGCTGCTGCCGTTAGCAGTCATCATCAATAAAGCAATATGAGCCTGTTCCAGTGGCAAACCATAACCAGTAGCCCAAACCATAGAACCACCTACACCATGTTTCACAGATGAGGGAGATCATGAACAGTTCCTTTCTTTCTCCACACAATCTTCTTTCTAACACACTGGTACAGGCCTACTGAGGTCTCATCTGTCCATAATATACTTTGTTCCAGAACTTTGTCCCAACACTGTTGCATTTACCTGTATGTATATATGTAGCAGTATGTGAGTATATGTGTATATTTTGATTATGCTCCTGGATGTCTAGAAAAGTCTGCATATATTCCTGGTGGGTGAAGTCTACCCACCAGCAACCTGGAAATCTAATTCAACAGTTTTAATTTGATAATTAGTTAAAGTGAGTTTAAACCTGCTCATTTGATTCAGTCAAGGACCTCACGTTAGGTAATTAAGACAAAGCCTGAATGAGCACTGGACTATGGGAGAATGCACATGCTCCCAACCTGTTTACAGGGGAGGAGTGCAGTGGGGTGTACAAATACCCATGCCAGTTCCTCAGAACAAAACTTCACAATGAACATGCCCATTTTTGCTCCGTCGACTTCTGGGCACGACGAGCGTGGCATCACGCAGTGAGGTGAGACAGACCTGTCCCGACTTGGACCGAGGAACTACTGGAGGCAATGCGAGCAAGAACAGATCACACCAGATCACAATGTGGTACAGTTCAAAGTTAAAATCAATGTCGGCTTAAACACAGGGCAGAGAATGAGAGCGAAAGGAGGGGACGAGCTTTCATGTGACGCTCAGAGATCACATGCTCCATCATGAGCCCCGACCCAGTCAATAAAACAGGTGTTTACATTCACGACAGCATTCATATCTCTAACTCTGAACGACACATTTAACAGAACAAAGAACACAATGCAAATGGGGGGGGGACTAACACTAGCTTACATTTGTTATGCAAACTCAGGTACTAATCCCTTTGTGGTTAGACAAACACCATCTAATAAATAATGGATGGTTTGCATGTAGACCAACAATAGGTAAGGTTCAGTGCTTCGTGAGAATCCTCTAATAAAATTCTACTAGCAGCCATATGGTTCTGCTGTACTCAAAATGGCAGTACTCCATTTTATTAGACAGGTCACAAGCGCACACTGAAGAATCTTGAAAGATTCTGCATAGATCTTTCAAAGAACCCCACAATACTGCATATTCACCTA
Source organism: Anguilla anguilla (assembly GCF_013347855.1). NCBI lineage: Eukaryota > Metazoa > Chordata > Actinopteri > Anguilliformes > Anguillidae > Anguilla > Anguilla anguilla. The sequence continues at coordinate 16,209,778 of NC_049210.1, forward strand.
TGTCTACAGAAGACGGGTGCACAAAGTACAGAGAACAGGGTTGTCAATAATTTTGACACATATCTTTTTGGGAAACACATTTTTTATTTAATGAAAAGAATTCTCTGACCAATAATAGTAATATAAAAGAATATGGAAACTAGAAAGTTTTTTTCTCACAACACAGCTCATTAGCAGTGTTGTATATCTTATAAAGTCCTTTCTGGCTTGAATTTTTTTTAAGCCAAGCTACCTGCCTACCTATAGTCAGAAAGGTAGGGTTTAATGGCTTATGAAACTGAAATAGCTTGAATTACGCAGTTATTTAGAGGGGTGTGTAATCCCTAAATGTATCCCATAATCTAAATAGAGTGCATTCCCCTGAGACGGACAGATGTTCTGTACCTTTCCACTGATTGTTGGGATTCGTGGCGAAGGTGTAGTAGATGGGCCCCACAATCTCGTTCATGCCCTGCACGTAGGCGATGCCCGGGTTCAGCTTGGCGTAGATGAAAAGGATGCGCTCCACCACTTCCCAGTGCGCCTCGCAGCCGTTGGGGAGCACTTCGTACTCGTTAGACGGGTACAGATTCTGAGCCTTCCCAGGGGAGCTGACCTGAGTTCGCACAGAGATCGCATACAGATCTGTCAGAACACTGGAATGCTGGGAACAAACGCTCAGAATTTCACTCTGCAGTTACAAACTCTACAGTTACAAAGCAATAAAGGCTAATGTCAAACACAACTGTCACCCCATATTAGAGAAAATATCTTCTTTAATTGTCTACCTGCTACTTGTAAAGTGGAAAAAAAGTACTTTACCAGAGTACTAAAGGAGCAGTAAACCACCAGGTCATGAGCGTACACACACACACACACACACATAACGTAAAACACATGTCAAAAAATGTGTCAAAGGTATCAAACCAAATTCCAGAAAGTGCTGGAAACATGCAGAACATATTCACACAACATTCTTCTACACCAAGCCACACACTATGAAGGAAACCCCATTTTACTCACAGCAGTCCAAGCTTCAGAGCACTGATCAGGAGAGACACTTATCAGAGTGCATAATACTGGACCTCAGAGCACTCAAAGTTTAAAGCTTTTACAATTTATATTGATTGTGTTGCAGACAATATCAGAGTACTGGCTTTTATCAGTCCCCATTTTATTTTATTTTCTCTTTTTTTCTTTTTATAAATTTGGTGCCCAATGTGGGAATGTAGGCCTACATATCCAATTCCCACCCTAATTTTTAATGTCCAGTTATCAGCAACCACAGCCACGGTCATTTGTGAACCCTACTGCTGATGCGGGAGAGGTAAGAAATCCACGATTGTCCTCTAGAACATGTGGGGTAACCAGCTGCTTCTTTTCACACTGCGCACTACAGCTAAGCTTGCACAAAGAGTCAATGGAAGACCTTTCATATGCGGTTTTAACATGGGCACCCATTCAAACAGTGGGGTTTGCCAGATAGCAAAGAAACATGGACCATATCCTGAGTGATGTAATCAGCAAATACGCGTCACCCTATGGAGCTAGCGGCCAGCGACCCTAAATGCAATTGTCTGGCATGGTCCTGAATCACTATAGGACCATGCGGCCCAACTGTGCCTTAACTAGAACAGTGCCTTAACAGGATGAGCCAGCAGCTCCTGATCTACCTGTATATTATCTTTATAATAGTTAATAGTTACTCTGAGTAAGTGTGCCCAGTCCACCAACTCAAATGATAAATATATGCAGGTAATCCATACATTTTCAAGATCACAACAGACATAATGTTCCTCTGCCTCCTTTAACTTTTCTTGTTTTTGTAAAGCAATGCACAGCCACTAATTTTAGGGAGTAAATAACATATGTACAACTAAATACCAGGCGCACAAGCACATGGCTGATGATTAGATGTTAGCTGCTATAATTCCCTTAAATAAACGAAATTGCTTGGAAATGCCAAATGCACAGAGTACGAGTGTGTGAGCGTTCAAACTCAAACCCAGGGCCCAAACGGCCCCTCAGAAACGTACATTGGTCACTCCACTGCGGTTGCGGTCGACGGTCTGAGCTTTCAGGGTGGTCTGCTCCACACGCCGCCGGAGTGTCTCGTACTCATTCTGGGGGTCCAGGATGAGCAGGCAGGGGTACTCTGTGGGCCTCTGGAAGAAGGCCATGTCGGGGTACAGGCGTCTGCACAGGGAGGAAAGGGGGGTGCCGTTGGACATAGGAGCTTGTGGTAAGAGTGGTGCCCTCAAACACTGACCGTCCAAGGAGCTCCAGATCTGTGCGCAAGAGCTAGTTAGACTAAATATCACATGGTACAAATATAAAATCTGCATTCATGTTACAAAAATCATATCATTAAACATACATAGTTACAAATTCAACAGACAACATATTACACAGCATACAGAATGTCCATCAAAAGCAGGATCTCTGCACCAGAGGTTAATAAAAGAGTATTGCCATGCCATACCCTTTCTTCTGAACTGTAACAGCCTGGGAAGTATACATGCTAGTTTTAACTGCAGCTGAGCTAGCAATTAAGTTTCACAAGGTTGTTCAGCGAAAAATGAGTTTTTCTGTTAATTATTTGTGAGATAAATGTGTTTTCGGGGGTTTGGTCCCCTCAGCGTCCCACCTGACATCTTTATCGATCTGCAGCAACACCTCATTGTCCTTGAAGTAGTTATTCCACCTGCTGTCCGGGTTAGGGTTCAGAGGCTGTACATGGAGAGAAATTATTAATTTTTACTTCCCTTTCCCCAAACCCCATATAAATACAATACAGCATTACACTTAGAACATATTTAACACTGTATGTGGCATCTCTTTATGTCAACACTGCACTGTTTGCCTGACAGTTAAGTGAAAGGTGCCCTGCAAAACTTAAGTGAAGCATTTTGAAACTGAAAAAAGAAGATAGATGCCCAGAGGGAGGTGGGAGGCAGGGCTTATACATGACTGAATGACAAAAAAAGGGGAGAGCAGTTTTCCTTTCTATTAATATGGACAGAGGCCGCTGGAGTCAGAGATGATGAGGAACTCACATGGTCCTCCAGGGTCACATCCTCCCTTGAGAGACCCAGGTTTGCCTTGGCAATGCCTGGCTGAATAATCATCTCCTTCAGGAACTGAGTGTACAGCTCCCTGCGAAAAACACACACACACACACACACACAAAGTGAGGCATGATGGGACTTCAACAATAAAACAGGGTCAAAACAGCCAGCTTTGCGAGACTTTTTTTGTTTGCTTTACTTTCCCCACAGACAGCTGACTAAATGAAAATCGACCGTGGCTGGCAGAGCCTTTCATAATTAGTTCCTGTCATCATGCTCAAGTCACAGGGGTCTTTGCTGACGCTGTAATAATTCTCCGATTTGTTCATCAGCAATTACTTTAGTGACACTGCTCAGCTCCCTGTTAAAACAGCGTGTGATTTCCATTTAAAGATCCAAGCAGTCATAAACCTGAACACTAGTTTTGGCAGATGTCATTAAAAGTTTAGTGCAAAAAGTTCAAAAGGGTTTGGTGGACATGCGCATCTAATTTGTGGAGAAAAAGGGCAGAACACGAAGTTCAGAACAAACAGCAGCACTCTTCAAATTAAGACTAATTAGAAGTGATGACGAATGTAGGTCAACACCTGCACTGGACAAACAGCAATGGGAAGGGAGCCATCCTAAATAAAATCACTTCGGTGGCCCAGAGGTTCCACGGAGTGACGCATAATGGAGTTCAGTATTCTCCACCTCATAATGCAGAGGGGTTGCGACAATGGGACTGGCTAACACTAGCAACTGGTCGTTCCAAAATGGGGAAAAATAAAAAATAAGAAAAACATTCGTTTTTAAACAGTGCTTCTTTGACGGTGTCTCAAGCAGCGTCTCAGGCATTTTATGACAGCTTTCTCTTCTGACATGGCAAACATTGCTCCGATTGGTCTAAACTTATGTGAGAAATTGCGAACAATTGCAAACAAGCAAATGTCAGAAACATAAAGAGAAGCAAAATCTTTGGGGTTCTGTTGCTTTTTTTTTTTTTTTTTTTTTTTTACAACAATTTGATTTTTTTGTTTGTTTCCTTCAATCAAGTTGTATGTAATACAGGACAATATAGCGATATTATAGATAGAGGGGGGAAAAAAACATAAAAATAGGAGCTATATATAAATTAAACTTAATTTATAAACAAAAAACAACTGAGCAGATCTTGTTAGGGGGAATATCAACTCATATTAACTCATTTATGTAGGTATTAGCTGTGGATCAAGTGTCCATTACTGGTGGCATGGCTTTATTAACTTTAGCAATAAATCTTTCCAAGAGAAGAAAGTCAAAATAATAATGAAGCCATGTTCAAATCAAACCCAGACACACGCCAGCCTTTCAGTACGGATTTCTTATTTTCAGTAGGTGCTGCCATAAAAAACTCTTTGTCATATATTAAGATTGAAATGTGTGTCGTCCTCTAAAAGGAGTAAGGGTGGACATAGTGGATCAGCCATATTCAAGAGGCTAGCTAGGATTGATATTACATATTTCCATAGTTGATTCCAAGCTGGACACACCCAAAACAAATGCAAACATGTCCCCATAGCTCCCCATAGCCTTGTTCCATCTGAAACTGGTGTAACAGGGTGAAGCAAATTTTGTTAGTAAACATTTATTTATTTCTTCGCTCACTAAAGTTTTTATAGGACAAGAAAATATTGCCCCATATAGTAGCCCGATCAAATTCTAGACCCAATCACTGGAGATCTCTCTCCCAAACTGAAATGATTCGGAGTGGGCTGATATTGTTGCTTATTATCTTCACATAGGAAGGAAACCAAACCAGTTGTTCCAGTTGTCGGAAGGAATGAATAAACTATAGGATGTGTACTTTAGAGATCCAAGGACTCCACTTTTCCAAAGCAGTACAAAGCTGGAGATAAAATTGTTCTGTTGCTATACCACAAATTGTCAACTGGTGCTGTAAGCTTTCAGCTAGCAAAAACCTAACGTAAAAAAATAAAAAAATGAAAATTTGTAATACCAGAGTACCAACGCAACCACCACAAAAAAGAAGAAGCAACATGAAAAGTGACTGCAAAAAAGCATAACAAAATAAGATAATCTGCTTCACAAGCTCAGAGGTGGCACACTAACTAATAAACAATGTGTCTCTGATGGTCAGGGCCTAAGGAAACTCATTTGGGAAAGGTTTACCTCTGTTTCTTCAAGAAGGAGTCCCATAGTGCCTGCTCCAAAGGCAGATAGTTCAACAGAATCTGAAAGCAGCCAGGAATAGCTGTTAGGTAATAGGGATAGGCAATAAAAGGGGAGAGAGTTTTCAATCTTGAGGCAGACACGGCTGTTGTCTGGGGTGTTGAAAGGGGGGGTGGGGGGCGGGGTTCAGGATGATTATAAAAACAGTGACTGACAGAAGCCCTCAAAAATATTACAACATAGGATTTTCTGGGGTGGTGGGGTCCAATGAGCGATATTTTCATGGGTCCCAGAATCCCTGGTGGCACCCCTGGCTGTTGTACCCTTTAGCAAGATACATGAACAAAGTATAATGCTTAAGACATCCAGCTGAATATAAAAATATTATATATAAAATTAAAAACATATAAAATATTTATCTATACGAATCGTGCTGGATCCAGAGGTCTGGTAACAAATTATCAATATTGAACATTGCAGATACATCTATATGCTGTCATGCAGTCAGTTAATTGAGCCTTAACAGATACACTCATGGAGTTGTTCAGATGCCTTTGGAGGATATGCTGAAAATTACATTTGGGAAACATGACACGAAACCAAAAAGTTTCCTTGGGAAAAGGTATTCAGCCGTAATCACAACACCGGGTGCTGACAGCGACTTTGAATCCCATGCTACATATGGATCACTGTCGATGGAGGGGCAAGTGTTGTCACTCAAAGATTTCATATAGGAGGCTGGTATAAAATGGAGGAGGGCTGGTGGGAAATGAAAAGCAAATGGACTTACCTTCCAGCACAAGGCTCGGATTCCTCCTTCAAAGGGGATTCCTGTTTCAGAGGTAAAGTGATTACCCTTCAGCAGCAAAGGAAATGGAGTCTTATATAACATAAATAACAGTAAATCAACAAACCAAACCCATTAGAGTCAAGGCTTAACTGTGAGAGCAAAGGTATGCAAAATCTATTTGATCTTGTACACTGCTTACCACTGAAGCAGAGTTCACGAAGTGCCTGTAAGTTAATCTTCTCCTCTTCTAAGGCCACGTTAAATTCCTGAATCCTAGACAAAGGATTGAGGATGAAAATCAGATAGCTAAAATCATTACAGTAAACAAGCAGCAGCCTCTATACAACTGCCCATAGAGTATCGCTAGCACGACTGGGGATGGACATTGCAATTGCATTAAAGCCAACGACAAAGCAGCATTCATCAGACAAATTCATGCTGCTGTCCTTACTTGCTGTCATTTCACAATGCATGTTACATTTCCTGTGAAATTGTGTCACAGTCACAAAGGGCATGGCTGTATTGATTAAAATACTCAATGGCGCTTAAAACTAACATGAGCTGCAAAAAGCACATTAAAATGCAGGCATTGTGCAATGCAGCATATGTGAATGTTATGAGTCACATTCCACTGGCACCTCATTCAGATTGAGTCTGCACAGCACGCTAATGATAAAATGAGTGTGGGTGTGCTCTAAAAGAGCTAGATTCTTCCATTCTGTGACCAATGGGGAGCTTTAAAAAATCTGTATTGATTTTTAAAAAATTTAACAACAGACAGGGGGAAACTTACACATCCAGGCCAATTCAGATTTTTTTTCAAATCCAATTTGTTTTTGTCTAACCATCCACAATAAATACCATAAGTGCCTCATGTGTGGTCATATGAAATAACAGAGAGTACGAGAGAGTGACTTATGGCCTTTTCTACATTGGGAGAGGGAAAAAAATGTTTCTTTCATAATTCATACAAATCTGATCTACATATATCAGATTATCATGACCGTCTATAAGACTCCAGAGAATAACCTATAAGAGTCCAGCACGGTTGTGCCACTGAATGATTCTGAATACAACGCTGTGTAAACTTTACAGCTTTCAAATACACACTCTCCAAGTCATATGATAATGAATATTGAACGGTCTGACAGTCCAGAAAAGCCACAAGGTCCAGCTATTGCAACAAACTTATCTACCCTGAGCTGGGGCTGGATGTATCCAAAAACAACTGCTTCTCTCCTCACCTGACTATACATATGCTGCTTCCTATTCCACTACTTTCCAGAACTGCATAGTATCAGCAAAGTCGGCTTCCTGGAATTCAGTGGGAAAACATGTAGCTAGGTTAATGTGTCTTATCAAATGTTCTACACACAGTGTGGACATTGACCTTGACAAAACTGGCTATGGTACAATACACAAAAATATCTTTGTTACCAGAGTTAATTGGTTGCTTTGATTGGTCTTATACAAGCTCTTTTCTAGACTTTTCCCAAACTTGCATAAAACTGAGGGGAAGCAGTTTCCCTTTCCACTTTCACTCTGAAAGCTATGAAGTGTCATGTGCCGTCCTTGGAACAATTCCAACACAATATACTTGTTTGAACCACGAAAAAAACACGAAAAGAATACATGATGTGTTCATGTCTGGAAAAGACATGTTCGTTAAAAAGCACTTTACACTGCAACACGTTTAGCTAAATATTTCAGGGAATCCATTAAAATGTACATGAGTTTGAAACATACGTAATACAGTGAGGGGGTTTTATGTTAGTGCATATGTTGGTGATTTTTTAGTGCATTCTCTTGTGCTTCAAATGCTATGGAAAACATTCAACTATGCAATAATTTCAAATAAAAGTTGTAGGCTAAGTCTAAAGCACTGGGAAAGCTCAGAATCGTTAATTTGATAAGAAAGGAATGCAGACAGTTAGCTGACCATGCATAATTCGATTTAAGTCTGCAAACACTGGCCAACCAGGCAACAATGTGCTAACTGCGAGTGGTAAACCTACAAAGACAGCTTATACCGCACGCTAAAATCTATGGCTTTCCTTTTACAGCATTTAGTAAACCCATAAGGAAAGTTTAGGTAGGCATGCTGTTGGTTAATTACCTCTTTTACCGTAAACAATATGGTAACTAGCTAAGTATGCAGCTGGTTTGCCTGCTGACATCCCTGCAAACGTATTACGTTTCAAGCCGCGAGTTTGCCCAAATATTTATTATGAACAGAGCCAGGTTTGTATTAAGTAGACTACTTGGCATGCACAATAATTCCATTTAAAGGCAGATACTCTCTTGACAGCTATTACCAAGAGAACCAGAAGTCCATCAAGCTAGCTGAAAATCCAACATTTTCTCCATTCTAAACACAAGTTATGAAGGCTCGAACTAAACCTCGAAACAATATGAAAATTCAGACAAGCTACCGTTGACTAGACAGCTAGCTAGCTGGTTAGTTAAAACGGTTAGCTAGCCAATTAGCTCTCGTGTAGGCGACATAATTATAGTAAACTAGCTAGCAAACGAGGTTTAACTAATATATGCCAAAACAATTTAGTAATAACACATACGGTCGTTGATTAATCAACCATTAGACCACAACAACCGACTGACAATCGGCTTCACCAACACAGTCAGCAAAAAATGAATTTGCTAGCTAGCACTGCCTATGTGCTACGCTAAATACCTTGCCAGCTAACATGCGTAGCATTCATTGAAACAGCGGCCAGTGTGATATAAAAAAAACGTTAAACGTTATAGAGAACAACAAAACCCAGGGAAATGTGGTTCCATTGTCCCAATTAACACTTATGCGTATGCCCCAATATATTCACAACTAGGTTAATGCTAAAATAAACGTTTACTGTGTATTTTTCCTCACCTGCTTCTGTACGAACTCGACATGTTGACTTCCTCATCAAAACAGCAGGAACTCCGTGTTGCAATAAAAATATTCCGATTGGGAAACAACCTTGGTGGAACCTAACACAGAAGAAGGAAAAATTGCTTTCACTTTTCTGGTTTCGTGAATTAAACTAGCATGAATAGCCCTGTGAAGTGTCTTTCGTTTTGATTGGTAACCCAATAGCATATAGTTTAGGCATAATACTGTCAAGTTATGGGTTTATAATTTGCAGGAAACTGCACAGAATATTTAGTGAATATTTATAGTTGAATGTGTTACTGTTGCATGCTGCGAGAAGAGCGTGGGTTTTCAGCAAGTATGGCGCGTGCGTACATTATGCGGAAAACTGCAAGTATGAATACATAGAGAAAAAACATCAGGCTAAATTACAATTATGAAGAAAGCATATTTTCATTTAATTATGCGCCTTGGTCATAGAACAAATGACAGAAAACTGGTTTCTCCAAATGCTTTCAAAAATCTATTAAATAATCACTTTGTGGATGATTGTACGTGTTTCTGAGACATTGAGACTGTTTTGTATTGTAATACTTTATGTACTCTATGTGGTGTAAACGCATTTCATACGTTGCGAAATTGTTCTGCTGCTCCTCTTCCCAGGTCAGTCTTGAAAAAGAGATTTCCACGTAAGTGAGTCTAACCTGGTTAAATAAATAAACAAATGTATCCATCATTTGAGTTGTGCTGCACTGCACTGCAGACACCGACGTGTGCATCCGGCAGCAGATTTCTGGGGCCTATTTAGACCAAAGCAATGAGGGGAAACCGCGCCTCCATGGGATATACAATCACAACGATATACCTACCTCTACTTCTGACCTCAGGAGCCACAGCATGGATATGTGAATTCCCATATGCCTTTGACGATATGTCTTAGATGCCGCTTACAGCAACTTACCTGCGCTCTGGTCCAGGTTAAATCACTGAATTAATGGTTTTCATCCATGGCTTTTTCAACGCCGAAAAGGGTGCAGAAGTCAGAAATCAAAAGCAATATTTTCTTGGGGAAAATAAATTGGAAATATTTTATATATATTAAACGTCTTTACAAAATAGATACGGGCAAAGTATATTTTTTAAATCAACATTGATTACATGTGAAAGCATTTTTACCTACTACGAGTCTACAGTGACACCTGGTGGAATTCATAAGGAAATAGAATACACTGCCACTATGCATGCAATGCCCTTTCCTCGTAACCACTCAGCTGCTTTGAGGTGACACTCAATTAACAATGATCCTAACGGCTCCAGAAGGGAGTACAAAGTGTTTTCTAATTGCATTTGGTATAAATAGCCACAGTTCTGGGACATACTATATTTTTCATCTTGTTGTGTCCATAACTTCCCCATCAACGAGATGGAACCTTCATCTTTTGGTAGCTTGAAATTTTCTGGAACCAGGTAGTTGGAAGGTTAAAAACAACTTTGAGCAGCAGCTGCATGCCATTCAGGATTTAACAGATGTGTCCTCAAGTGCAAATATTCCGCTTGAAAAAAATAGGATAATCCTAAATTACGTACACTTTAAAGCAAATATGTCACAAAACCCAGGGTCATTCCATCATCTAGACAGCTTTGATAGATGTGCTTCCTTGACTGACAGACAGCTGCTTTGCATAAAATAAAAATAAAAAAACTGATCAAATCAACTGTGCAATATCTGTGCTTCCAGCTGAATCAACAGATGGGATGGAAAATGATATTATATATATTTTAGTCATTCTTCAAGGAAAATCTATCATAACTAATATGAAGGTTTTCCATGTTGATTCACTGTACCTTACTGCCATGAACCGCTCCTCAGTTGTGGATGGCATGAAGAAATTGAGGATTTTAAGGTTGATTTTAGAAATACATTTGTGACCTACAGTGCAAGTTAAATGTTGAAAACAACATTCATAAAGGGGTAGTTCTCTTTCTGGGTTTTTAGTATTATTTAAATTGTTTTATGTTTCTAATTGTCCCAGATTGTTTTTACAATGAAGAATATTTCAGATACTACGTAAGATTTTGATGGCGAATGGCGCAATACTACAAAGGGCTTTTGATGACCAGTGGCTGATGACCAATGGGGGCGTTCAGGGTTTCTGGTCCAAAGCAAGAAAATACACTTCAAGTAATTCCAAAGCACCTTATACAGCAGCATTATGTTTCCACAGGCTGTCCATAGAACAGATTAATTTAATAGCTTTTTCAATTATAGACATAAATATTAGTTTTCATTTCATGCCAGTACTCTTTTTTAAATTAAACTGAATTACAATTTAAAGAATATTCAGGGTTATTTGGCATGCTTTGTAATATAAGGGGGGGGGGGGGGGTGAGGCAATGTTGAGCAGTAAGTTTTTTTTGTATTTGATCTTCTGACTGAAACAACATTACGTGTACATCCATACAAGTTTTATTTTATTAACTGGTGTGTCCTGCAACAGACTACTATGAACACTGAACAAGTGTGAATGTTGTCTAATGAAGAGAAGTAATCATAGCAGGACTGGAGACAAGAATAAGTTGTTATTGCTGTTTCTGACTTTATAGTTTTCGAAGTCAGCGAAGTTGTCCGTTATGGTTGAGTATACAAAGTGTACAAACTGGAACTAACTGTGGCAGGGGTGTAATATCTTGGACCACCCCACTATCTTTTCCTCAGCCGGTGCTGGCAAAGGAAGCCATTCTGTCGGTCACAGAATGGTTGAACCGGAAGCACAGTCTGTTTTGTTGACAGCAGAGGAGACCACGAAAAAACGAAAGGGAAGGAAAATAGCTAAGTAAATAAAAATAAAAACCAAATTAACGGGAACAACCATCTGTCGTTAACGTTAAGGTATGAGGGTGTCTAATAACCTGTGCACTTGAGCAGGGATGACAGATCGTGAAAACGATGAATCTCAAAAGAAATTAGTTAGCTGACTAGCATACAAGCTACCGAGCTAGCTTTACTCGCTAGCTAGCGCTACATGACTGGGTATGAATAACAAGCGAGCTGGCTAGTGCGTTAGCTTGCTTGCTGTATATCTGGCTATTGGTGTAAACCGATCTGGCTAATGTTAGCTACATAAAAATGTATAGTGGCTTGATAGTGATCACTGCTGTGTCTTTATTGTGAATTATTAGTTGTGTGTTTGGTTGTGTCGACTTGTTACGTTAAATGATAATGACTGAGTCTTATTCTTCACTCATCAGTTGACAATTTTAGTAAGTTTGCTGGCTTGCTAGCAAGCTACCTACTTACCGACATACAGTATTAGAATCGTTTATCTAACCATCTACTATGTTAGTTAAGTGTTAGTTTGTTGGTTTTGGACAACTTGTTATTTCAACCGGTCAGTTTTCAAACTCGCTGACAAGAGACATAATATTTTGCTAACTGGTTAGCCAGTTGGCTAGTCAAGTATTCTAGCAATGAGCGAACTGGACGACGTTAGACTAGGTAGCTAACGATAGTTGTGTTGTTCTGTCATGATTGTACGTAGTTTACGCTCCATTGATTTTGACATTTTAATTTATACAATTGTTACAAAATAGTTAGTCTATAGGCGTCGTGGTGGTTTTTGTAGCTTATATTAACGACGATTTATTTGTTTAGATATTGATATCCCATTTAATCATTTCACTCTCCTGTGTTTTCAGATAGCAATAATTCGTTCTATTTGGCTGTATCGCTTTCCATATTTGTTGCCAGCTACCGGTGTTTGTTTCTTGATTTGTCTTATTTTTCGTTCACAGTTGCCTGTCGTGTGGCCTGGGTTGGGTGTCTTTAGCGCTACCCCCATTTGGAAGAACATCCCGATGTCGGTGTGAAAACTTGCGTCCACCTCGAGGCCAGTTGCTTTGCCTGTTGTTGACCGCGTCTGCGGAGAGAAGCTGCCATGGCGGCGAAAGCTGGGGACAACCCGGAGTCCCTGATGGCACTGAGCACCGTATACTGTCTTCGGAACCTTAGGAGGACGATGTGCTGCCTCGGAGACAAGAACAGCCTACGGCTGAACCCAGATATATTTTTACCCAGCGAGATCTGCGATAAGCTTGTCAGCGCGTAAGTGATAGCGAATATGTATACATTGTCGGTCATTGGACAGTCATAGATTTTTCTTGTAAATTGTGCACATATGGACAACAAATTGCAGAGTTCATCAGAGTTAGTTATTCCTTTGCTCCATGAGACGCAACGACCAATATTGTTAGGAAAATATGTTAAAGCATTTAAACTTTAAAGTGTAGTTACGATCGTGCGGAAATGTATCTACGCCACAGTTATTTAAAAATGTTTTGTCCAATGTTGTTGTATTTTCAGTTACATGGAGCTGGTTCAAACAGACAGCAATTTCGAAATGCACGAGAGCTTCTTCTTGCTGTTCTCGGACCCCTACAGCACCCGGCTGACACGGGTGCAGCTGAGGGAAGACACTGTGCGAGATAGAGACCTAGAGGCTATTGCGAAACAGGTGGGGACCACAAGACATCAGTTGAATGCTGCTTACAGCACAATAGGCCATATGAGCCTAGATGGACCTGAATGGTCTGTTTTCATCATCCAAAAATACAATTTATTAAATGAAGAAGTGTGTATGTATATATATATATATATATATATATATATATATATATATATATATATATATTAACATGAAGAATAAATGCTATGGTGATTTTTTCTCTGGGTTTTGTTTTAAATGCGTCTGGTTTCCTATTGGTCTCACATCTCAGTGCCTTCCTTGAGGTGATCATATTTCATAGTCTTTGTAGTCGCTAGTTATTATTGTTTATAGCCAGCCTTTGACTGAACAGTATCTAAATACTGTAACCTTGAAAGATCAGGATTGTCCACACAGTGCAAGAAAAAAGTTAATTTAATTCAAATAGACTAGGGAGAGCGCAACGTATGCAAGTTATAACAGCAAGGTGTTCCGTAAGGTAATCAAAGTACCTGTTATTGCAGGTGTGAATCCATAACTGCTCAATAGATTTGTGTATAAAACCTGCAGGTGTAAAGCCCACATGATGCATAATTTCCTGCCTGTGGTGAGGGAGCACAGATACATGCACATAATCACTGTCCACACACTTAAACAGAGAATGTGTTCTGAAGTCACACATCATTCTCATTCTGCCTTGCTGGTGGTATTAACAATGAAATACTTTTGGAAATTTCAGTGCATGTTTGTTGGTTTGTTCTTCTCATACGACAGGGATGTGGCAATGAGTGTGAAAAACATGGTGTATTTATAGAGTAGTTTAATTCTGTGGCAGACTATAAAACCAAAGTTGTGACGTAGTTTACTTGAGCTGTCAACAGGTTTCGCATTTTATTGGTGATAAAAGCATATCAGCTGTACTGTAGCATTTCTACACTCGCAGCCTGGATTTGCATATCAAAATGGTTTGTTCTGTCGATAGTTGCAGGAGCTTTGTGGTGAAGCTCTGACATGTTTGTATCTCATTTGTATCTCAAATAACGTTTTTTTTTCTTCGGGTTTTCTCTTATGCTGTTTTCCCCTCCCTGTTTCAGGACCTGATCGAGCTCCACCTCACCAACTGCAGCAGCCTGACGGCTCGCAGCCTGAAAGCTCTGTGTAACTTCAGGCAAACCCTGGTCTCCCTCAGCCTGTTCGGCTGCAGCAACATATTCTTCAAGAGGGGCGGGGCCCCGCTGGCGTGTGACGACGAGGACCGGCCCTGCCGGCATATGCTAGACACCGACTTCAGCTTCCAGGGCTTCAACCGGCTGCGCCTCCTCAACCTGGGCAACCTGACGGCTGAGGTTGACGTGGAGACCCTGCTGAAGCCCCTCCCCTCCCTCACCTCCCTGGACCTCTCCTACGTCCACCTGCCCAAAATGACTTTCTTGTCCCAGTGGAAAGACCGCCTGGCCTCTCTGGTGCTGTACAATGTGGACCTGTCAGAGGAACACATTCACACCATCGTTCAGATGGCCTGCCTCCGGTGATTACTTGGGGCTGCTGGGGGGGAGGGATGGTGATGATTTGGGGTTTTGCCTCTTTTTTTTTACCTGGCATGTGAGATTCAAAAGCCTTTTTAATGCTCGCTACCAGAGGGCACGTCTAAATCTGTGTGTCTACAGAGAACATTCTTTGTGCTTTTTTCCTTGCATCAGGCGTTGAGTATGAATGTTTGTCTTTTGTAAGTGCGTTCTGGAAATGATCAGCATCGTTGCTCGTGCCAATATTCCGGCTTGTCTTTCAGACACCTGGACATCTCGCGCGAGAGCCGACGTAACTCCAAATTCAAGATGACCCGGAAGATTCTGACAGCGATTGTGCAGAGCCTGGTCAACTTGGTCTCCTTGGACATATCGGGTCATGTCATGCTAGACAACTGCGCGGTCCCATATTTCGAGGAGGCCATGGGACGTCCCAGGTAAGGTTTTCTCATTTCTTTGCCAGCTCATACTAGCTTCCCTCAAAGATACAGGCCCTCTTTTCAGGGGCTATTGCAGCAAATTTTGACAAACACAAAACTTTATACCCTCTGGTCCAATCATTTTTAATAAAAAAAAAATAATATTGGGTTTCAGTTTTGATGCGTAACTTGCTTAAAACAAATACTTTCTAGAATAAATCAAATTTCCTAAAAAGCATACATCTTCAGAACTGACTGTGTGTCTAAACAGAATGCCAGTCTGACCTTTAATGCAGTTATGACTCATGTCATAAACAGGCAAACATTTTTTCGTGCCGATGGGTTGGTTTAAACGAGTCTAACCACAATCAGACTTAATAACTTTTATCACACCATAAGACTGTTCAGATTGCCCCACAAACATTTTCTGATTCCTGTTTTACAGGTTTTATAATATCAAAGTGCTCGTTCATGAAGGTTTGAAAATTTTTGGATGAACAGTGTAATTAGAAAATTAAAAAAAAGGTTATTTGAACACAACGAGAAAGGTAACATTTAAAAAATATTTTAGCATTTGAAGACCCTGAAGTGCTGTGGTGCGCATGTTTTCATTGTTGTCTTTAAAGTGGTTTTGTGATCTCAAGCAGCTCACCGTGTGAATGTGAGAGAGGTGTGATTCGCAGGGGGGTGCTAAATTATGGTCTGGCTTGCTTCATTTTTCAGCACGGAGCCATCCAAGAGCAGCATATACCCTTTCCAGGAGCTGAAGAGGCCGCTGCAGTTCCTGGGGCTGTATGACACCACACTCTGTAACCTGACGCACATTCCAGCATATAAGGTAATCGCGTCCTGCCCCTAAAAACAAGAACACCAGTGTGAGACAGTGGGTTTATTGGTGTTGTATTGCACATTGTCAGAATTTATGATGAATTGGGATACCAGGTGGCACCCTCAGTTTGAAGAACTTATTCTGAATCAGTACATTGGTCCATTCATACTGTTCCAGTGTCCCCCCAGAGTAAAATTATTTAGGCCATAGTTTCACCCAGGCAGGGAAGCTATTGGGATGGCCCTCTTTGTCATTAGTGACTCCTCTGGTGGGTGAGCCACCTACCATCTGTCAGTGCCAGTTACACAGTCCTCCACCACGGTGACTGCCCTGCTGAGCTGGTGAACTGCAGATTGAAGATAGGCAGCAGCTCAAATTGAGCGGTATACAGGGAATACAGAATACCACGTGCAGTGGTATGACACTGATAATGTGGTATTATTTTTCAGTGCTGTCACACTGCCAGGCTCCAGTTTTTAGAGAATATTGATTGAAACACAGCTGCATGTGTTATGTGATTAAACATTGGCCCAGAAAGCGCTAGTGGTGAGGAACCCAGACCAGTAACGTCTTTCTTATGTAATCCCACTGCCTTGCTCCATGTTCCTTAGACAGCATCTTAGCACACAGCTATGCATACTTCTGTTTTAAATTGTGACACCTGTTGCCTAGTGGACAATGCTGCAACAAGATAAATAGTGTTTAAGAAAGGTGAAGCTTCACCTATATCAAATTTCTGCTATCATTTGAAGTAATGCAGTGTACGTACAAAAATTAAATTTCCCACTCCGCCCCATTATGTTCCGCTATATCGTCCTGTTGTCCTGCATTTGGGCTGTTTGAATCTGGCACAGATCGTAACCTAAAGGTGGCTTAAAGTAGCCATTGTCCAATTATGTTCTGTGTCAAATTAATTAATAATAACAAAGTGATTATTGAAATAATGTGCAGCTAATACACAGGAGCATAGCTGACGTAGGCTAACTATGTAGCCCAAATGGTATGTGAATTATAAGCATGCAGGGTAGCATGCTTTCACACAGCACAGCCACTGATCTTTGTAATTTATTTATGTTTGTAAATAATTTAAACAGTATATTGTCTACCAAGGTATTTTTCAAGGATGGTGTGACAATTTTGACGCCACCCAACCCTAGTGGCAGCTGGATGAATGTGTTTCCGAGGATCCCTGTGCCCCCTCCCAGATCGATGGAGGATGTTTCAGTGAGGGGAAGAGAGAAAAGAATACGAGAAATTTCACTTTTTAAAAAATTGTGACTGCCATTTTGGCCTTGACACTTTGAAATCTCTTGTCCCTTTAAATATTTTTTATTTAATTGTTTTTTCTTTTCTTTTCTTTTTTGCTCAGGTCACTGGAGCCAAGAATGAGGATCAGATCCTGAACGCCATTGAGGCCTACACAGAGTTTCGCCCGGAGGTGGCGCACCGAGCGATTAACCACCTGTTTGACATCGCCAGGATACAGCACTGCAACCAGCTGCTCCGGGCCCTACAGGTACAGCAGGAGCTCGCCTGTCCTGGGGGGATGTGGGGGGGGGGGCATGCATCCCATCCAAAATGGCCGCCAGTTTATCGCTTTGTGGATTTTGACATGCTGCTTTATTATACTGCTGCGACTAATTCAAACCAGATTGTAACTGCAACGTTCTGTCCAATGGTAGGACTTACAGCTTCCATTGGCAAGCAGAATTATTTGAGCTGTACCACAGTAGACGTTCTAGGTTCTAACCTGGGGTAACGTTTCGGTGTCCTCCCAGCTGGTGATCTCAGCCCTGAAGCTCCACAAGTACGACAAGAGCATCCAGGTGACGGGGAGCGCGGCGCTCTTCTACCTGACCAACACCGAGTACCGCACCGACCAGAGCGCCCGGCTGCGCAGGGAGGTAATCCAGGTGGTCCTGAACGGCATGGAGCAGTACCAGGAGGTCACGGTGAGCGGAGGGGGTCACACGGTCGCGCTCCTCCCTGCGTTCTGTCCCGGGGGTTCTCCATCCTCGCCCCCCCCCACGCTTCGGCGTTTGAGATTTTCCCTTTTCGAGTGCTATGTTCAATGAGCCATCTTTGTTTCTTGGTTCTGGAGGTGGAAGTGTATTTATGCAGATATGTTTTTATAGATTTGCATTATGTCAGCTTTTGAAAGTCAGTGTGGAATCTGATTTATGGACCTGAGTTCCATAATGTTTGGGACAAATATTTTTTTAAATATGTATTTTTAAAATTATAATTATGTCTTTGTCGCAAATATTATGGAGCCCAGTGTATGTATGTGATATTTATTTATTTCGGCTTGAATGCGACTTGTGTATGCATCTGGGTCGAATTTTGCACAGGAACTAAATAACTTTGGCTTAATTTAAGATTTCATTTTATCTACAAAATCTAGTAAAAGAGCCAGAGGTTACTCTGAATAGTAATAAACTGAATAGTCAGTTGCAGAAAAACTTTATATTTAGTCTGATATTTATCTGCACAGATTTGAGTTATTGCCGTAGCGAGCCTTTCAGCCTGGCCCTGTGCTCTCTCCAGGTCCAGAGGAACTGCTGCCTGACCCTGTGCAACTTCAGCATCCCGGAGGAGCTGGAGTTCCAGTACCACCGTGTCAACCAGCTGCTGCTGAAGATCCTGGAGCCGGCCCGGCAGGACGAGTCCATCCAGCGCATCGCCGTGCACCTCTGCAACGCCCTGGTCTGCCAGGTGGACAACGACCACAAGGAGGCCGTGGGAAAGATGGGCTTCGTCACGGTACGCAGGGGAATCCGGGAGGCCCGTGCAGTCTTGGGGCAAATTTCCAGTGGAAGTGTACGCTGATATGAAGGAGAAGTGTGCTGCTTATGACTGAAGCTTCATAGTGCTGTTTGTTAATTACCTCTCATTCCTCCTCTTTTCTGCAGACAATGTTGAACTTAATACAGAAAAAGCTACATGACAAGATGGTAAGTTATAACCCATTAAGACTAAAATGCACGTGCACTGCACTTTCTCAAACACACATGCACACACACACACACACACACACACACACACACACACACAGATGCACACACACACACACAGACACACACACACACACATGCACACACACACACACACACACATGCACACACACACACACACACACACACACACACACAGTTGTGTATTCAGCAGTTGCCTCTTGGCTCCAGTGTGACCAGGTAATGGAGTTCTCCTGGAGCGCTCTGTGGAACATCACGGACGAGACGCCCGATAACTGTGAGATGTTCCTCAACTGCAGGGGAATGACTCTTTTCCTGGAGTGCCTAGAGGTGAGACCCCAGCTCACACAGAGAGCTTTTTCTCTCTTTGTCCCTCCACATTATGTGTGTGACATCTGTGATCTATGGTACTGAGTATGGAACAAGTATCATTCTATTTATTTTCCCGTTAAATTGCAAAAATGGCCTAAGTGTTTTTCGAAAACAATATTTATAAATTAATTTGGGCAAGAAAATTATTAACCGGAACTTGGCTAACGGTCGTTAGGCTGGTTGCCCTGCCACCTTTACGCATCCAGGTCATGTGACCAGTGTTTTCTTACTTCTCTCCAGGAGTTTCCTGATAAGCAGGAGCTGCACCGCAACATGCTGGGGCTTCTGGGTAATGTGGCAGAGGTGCGGGCCCTGAGGCCACAGTTGCTGACCCCGCAGTTCATCACTGTTTTCAGGTGAGAGGGAGGGGCACGCGGGCTCACTCCTTCCACACCATGCCTTTGTACATCAGTTTCTGTCTGTCTGTGGAAGACCATCGACTCTTATTTTGGCAGCTGTGTTTTTGCACACCTCTTTTCACTTTTCTGTTTTGCATTCACTTTGTTATTTTTTTATTTACTCGTGTTCAGCAAGCAAGCTGGAGCGCAACATCTCATTTTTGACTTTTCATTCAAATTATGTGCTTTCTCTTTGAATCCCACAATGCTGCCAAATAGTATGATCAATAAACAACACGATTGCCTCAAAGAAGTAATTATATTGTTGTGGTTCAAGTTTGGGACATCGGCCTTTGTAGACCTGGGAATATCTTTTGTTTGTAGTGTGCAGTGTATTCTTCCTGCGTTTTTGGCACTTTTTCTGTGTAAGCACCGCTGAAATTTTTTTTTGAAATAAAGTTTGTGAGGCAGAGAATGAAGAGGGCAGGTGAAAAGACGGTACAGTCATCATCTGATCATAACTTTCCGTTAAAAAGTAGGAAATAATTCACAGTACCACTGCCTCATTTTGAGCCAGGAAAAACCCTGAGTAACCACACTATACTGCAAAACATTTTAAATTGTAATATGAATATCTGCAGACAGAAACAGACTTTTCAGCCCATCCTGGCTAGTGTTTTGTCTATATTTAAGTAATATTTTAAACATGGAGGGATTGAAATAATCCTCTCGACTGGCCAGGATCAAAGCAGCATCTTTCTCCACGTCCCCATGCAGTGACCTCCTGGACAGCAAGGCAGATGGTATCGAGGTGTCATACAACGCCTGCGGTGTGCTCTCCCACATTATTTTTGATGGGCCGGACGCCTGGGCCATGGACGAGCCCAAAAGGGATGCTGTGATGGACAGGATGTGGAAAGCCATCCAGAGCTGGGACGTCAACTCTCACAGGAATATTAACTACAGGTGGGACACAGTCGATGTCATATGTAATATTTGAAAATGGAAGTTAGATTCAATTGAATTTTTATTACGGTGTTACTTCTAAGATGATGCATTATTTCAGTTGTGTTGCTCTTATTTTTGTACCTGTACTGTGTTGAAAGTTGCTCACTACAGATATGAGCATCAGCTAAAAAATTAAATAGGAGGTGGCAGACAGTCGGTAGAAAGTCAAATACTGTAAGAAGATTAGCAATTCTGCCAATTGTTCCTCCACAGGTCTTTTGAGCCAATACTGCGCCTGCTGCCTCAAGGCATTGCCCCTGTTAGCCAGCACTGGGCCACATGGGCGCTGTTCAACCTGGTGTCTGTCTACCGTAAGTATCTTGTATGCCAGATGCTGGCACCAGAAGTGCTGGCATGGCTTGCCTTCAGTGGTCTCAATCTCTGAATCAGCATTAGATGTATGGATGCAACATTTTTAATATATCTGTATTTACTCTCTCTCTGTCTCTCTCTCTCTTTCACACACACGCACACACATCAGCGGGTAAATACTGCCCCCTGCTGATCAAAGAAGGAGGAATCGCCCTCCTGCAGAAGGTGCTAGAGCTTGATACATCAGAGGAGGAGACCAAGGAAATGGCACGGTAGGTAGAGAATCTTTCCCCCTCAGCAACACGTCTTGTCCTCATGCCTACAACACCACAAATATTTAACCCAGTAATCATCACATTTTTTTTACCTGTCTCTAATGCTAAATTTCACTTTGGGGTTTCCAGGAAGGTGATGGAACACTGTGGGAACTTCAAAGAGGATCCCATGGACACTTCAAGGTAAATGGCGACAAGGAGGACAACACTGGGAGCTACAGAACCAGAAGAGGAAAAGAATGTTTTTTGTCTCTCACCAGGAATTGTCTGCAGTTGATTTACTGTAACATGTGTGAGGAAAGGAACCATTCAGAGCACGGCTCAGTTTCTAGAAGGAACCTTGCTGTGGGACATCAGTAGGAGAAGCTGCATAGGAGGTGTTATTTTTTGTGTTGCACACAGGACATACTACTTGTACAAGTTATATGGTTGTGTTTTGTTTTTCTGGTTTGCTCCACTTTGTGTGTGTGTTTTATGGAACAAAACATTTGGGAGGTGTTCTCTACTTAATAAGATAAGAAAACAAGGAGTGCTTCCAGTGGTCCCCTTTGGTGTGGGTCTGGTCTTAGGTGGAAGGCTTTTTCCTATCAGCTTAGTTTCTGCATAGCACCCATTGTCAGAAAACTCAGTAATTTCTGAATGTTACTGTCCGTTTCCCCTAAGGGATTTTTTTGGAATTCTGCCACAAAGACGTCACAAACCCTTGAGATCAGGGTGTGGACTGTTCGTGTGAGGAGTTGTTTGTGTGAACGGTTGTTATTACAGAGCAGCACAGTAATGTCTCTCTCATTTAGCTAAGGTTGTACCTCTTTCCTCTCTCATTGCGTGGGGTGGACACTGAGCAACAGGTTTAAAAAAGAAGAAAAAAAAACATTGTCTTCCCCCACACTGGTGACTGTCAACAACAAGGAAGACATTAGTTTGAATTGTACATACTTGGGAGTAAATTTCTCCTTTTTGTTTGTATGTTTGTTTTTAACATGATTATAAACACTCCTATGATTTCTTGCAATAGATCTTTTTCTGGATCAAAGAAAATGTCTACAAAGCTATAAAACCACACTCTGAAATGGATAATTAAGGAGAGAACTACAGTGTATTAAACATATTTGCTGTACTGTGCATTTCAAGTGTTGGCTCATTGCACTTTTTTCTTTACTGATGTTTTCTAAATAATAGTTTATTTATATTTTTAAAAACTCATGAAACACATCACAAATCCATTTCAGCTGTAAAAACAATGCTTAGAGCCAATTTTAAAACTCAATATTATGTGTTATTTCTGTTGTCAGAACCTTGTATTTCCTTTCTTTAAACAATGAAGTATACATTTTTATCATTGTATATCACAACTGCCTTGTTGAGTTATGGAAATAAGATGTCCTGAATAAAGAATCAAGTTACTCTGATGAGGTACAAGTCTTGCATCAGGATTTAGTTGCCATTATCACAACTGACATCTCATCAAGGTTAAGATAGGTTTTTAGAGAATGTAATGGTAATGATAGTACAAATGATCTTTGAAATTTACATTTTCACAACCACTGAAAGTTGATAATATGTTTCTGAGTTAATGGGTTTGAACTTGTTTATGTGTGGACAAATTTTCTCTGTGGTTATCTTGAGGAAAAAACATGTTTTATCTATATTCCCATTAATAGCATACTTTGAATAACATTGTTTAAAAAAAAAAATTTTTTTTTAAAACTTCTATTTGGAGGCGTGACAAGAATGTTAGAGGTAAATTCACGTCGGGATTTTTTTTGGCATCACACTGGCCCAGGCAACAGTCATTTAGTGAATATTGTTTGATTCATTTCCTCTGCTTCTATAAAAATTTGCAGATACGTATTTCTATTGGCCAGGATGCCAGACAAAATAGTAGAATTAGTGTCAGGAAATGTTTCAGCCCTAAAAATGCTGAATTTTTTTTTTTTTTTTTAACTTGTTTACGCATATCTGAACGGTGAAGTCGTATGTGTAGTTTCACAGTTGAG
Organism: Anguilla anguilla; assembly: GCF_013347855.1. Lineage (NCBI taxonomy): Eukaryota > Metazoa > Chordata > Actinopteri > Anguilliformes > Anguillidae > Anguilla > Anguilla anguilla. The sequence goes on from NC_049210.1 coordinate 16,233,167, forward strand.
AGGGACTTTTTTGGGAGTTTCACAGTTGTCCACAGAGCCACACAGTTTAGTTATTGTTAATATTACATGATCTGTGCATATTATAAATCTTGACTAAAATCGAAATAAATAAAAGCTTACAGGGTTATGCCTTCGTTTGTACTTTTTGTTCATGTCATTTCATATACACCAAGAGTCATAAACCTGGTAAGTCGCAGCAACCCTTGTGCATTCCATAGGCTTGTTTTTTATAACTAGATGGCCAGAAATGTCAGTCTGGAATTCTGGTGCAGAATGACAAGTTCATTGACGCATGTTATGGATCATGAGTTAATAACTGAAAATTTTATTTGCATTATTTGAGAATTTGTTTCTCTTATTCAAACTAGCAAGATGTATGTTACACAGTTGTTAGTTCCACTTTTAATTAAATGACAGGCAACTATAGAAAACAAGTTCAATGTAGAAAATAACCCAGATTTTAAGGACAGGAAAGTTAGTATAGCCTTTTGTGGCTAGAAAACTTTGGTAGTCAAATATGCATATCGCTGTATTAAGATCAAAAATACATCAACATATATTTACTGTAAATTTCACCTGTCATCAAATTTTGACCAGAATATTTTGCAGATCTACAGCTACATACTGTATACATGTTCTACAGTAAGGATTTGTTCGTTATACCGTAATGTTGTGAAATCTATAGAAATCATTCACAGTGTGCCTTTTATTTATCTCTTAATAAAAAGCAGTCTTTGAGATATGTTGTTCCATTTTTTAATACTTTGTAAATGTAGTTAAGCACTTTAGTGGACTATAAAATATATTTTAAATTTGTTCTCCTTAAGTAATTTTTTGCATGTTTTTCTCTAGTGAAAACTGTTTTGACAAAATACATTCTTGTGTATTTAATACATGAGCACAAAGGAGTAAAATTCTAAGAGCAAAAATAACTATTGTGTCAAGCTGTAGTCAGTTAGCTATTGGATCCCACTGCATCTGAACAAAGCCCCTCTTCCCTTTCTGCTTCATGCAAGGCTTGCTCAGCATTTCAATGTGTTAAACATTATATACTATGTAGCTCTCGAAATTTATATACATCTTTATCAGCCATCAAGTTGCACGTTTTCTAAATGCTTTTCAGCTTGCTAGTCCGGTAGTTATTGCTAGTTATCTTAATCAATACGCTGTTAATAATAAGCTTTAATAATTAGCTTTATTTATATAGCACCTTTCATACATAAAATGTAGTTCAAAGTGCACCATTGCCAACAAGCAAACTAAATCAGTTTTCAAATGTATAGGTAACTACTTCATAATAACCTAAACTAGAATTTTTAATAAATTGAGTTTTGTTTAGTTTACTTGTTCTCCAAATAAGTTCTTATAGTTTGTTTTATTGCTTGTTTTATTTGTATTTTTAAAATATGGATTTCTATTTAGAGAGGGAATCTGCGCACCCAGGCTACACTAATTTATTCCTTTCGTTTTTTATTCAAACTAATTCTTTGATTTTTTTAAAAGTCCTACATGTAGGATTTAATCAAAAATCTGGCAACCCAAAGCCTGGCAAACCAAAGCAACGTCATATGAACCTTTTCAGCCAATGTTAAGCTACTTTCGTTTCCCACGGAATTGTGGGAGGTTTATGTAAAGGCAAGATGGCAGCGGCCAGTGCAAGATTACTGGGCCAGGTTGGGCGACATGCTCTCCTGACACAGGGTTGTAACACGGGGTACTTTGCTCTCGCACCTCGAATTTCTCGGCAGGGGGGCGTAAGGGCTTACGGAACTGGTGGCACGGGGTTCAGATCTAAATTGTTTAATGGTGCCCTAATAAGAGGCGGGGGCCGAACCCTGGGATGTGCTTTCTTGCTGGGAGGTGGTATCGGCTTGTACCAGACGATCAAGTTCACCTTTCAGCGTCATTTCGCAGAGCAAAAGGCAGACGTAAGCCTAGCAACCTCGACTTTTGGACGAGTAGAACTTTCCGCTGTGGTGTCATGTTTGTGTTGTTTGAAATAATTGCATTCGTTTGTATGTTCTTGTGAATGGTTCATAAGCTAGCTCGCCTTACACGAAGCTACACTATTTACACCTTGGTGGCTACATTTGAAAGCTAAGCGTATTATTAAAGAAGATGTACTAGCAGGCACATGGTACCCTCATTTCCTACCTGCCTATGTTGTTGTGTATTGTGATTCCTCCAGGCAACCGAAACAACACCTAAGTTGACCCTGTATCAATACAAGACCTGTCCATTCTGCAGTAAGGTGCGAGCCTTTCTGGACTACTCTGGACTCCCCTACCAGATTGTGGAGGTCAACCCTGTCATGCGTCAGGAGATCAAGTGGTCAAAGTACAGGAAGGTGCCCATCCTGATGGTAGATGATACTGTGGTAAGAGACATGTATGAACTGTAAGTTAACTAAAAGATATTAATAAGATGATTGATTAAAGAAATGTGTAAAAAGGGACTTAATGTAATTAATTTTGTGTGACCAAAGAAAATGTGATTCTTCTCTTTTTCACTGTGCATGTGAATTTGTTTTCTCCCCTGTTGTATGACTCAACTGAACAGCAACTGAACGATTCATCTGTAATAATCAGTACTCTGAAGACATTCTTGGTCAGCAAGTAAGTATAGCTAACTGGAAGGGAGATTTGGTATGTGTTTAACAATTACAACTGTGCCTGGTGTTTGCTTGCATATGCAATGCACTAATATTATAACAAGCTTTAAACATTTTAGTCCCAGTGTTTTGTACTCTGTCTATGCAGGGAAAAGACAATTCCTCAGGTCATTATCTGCTACCCAGAAATGAAGTCCAAAAATGATAGTGGGAAAGAGGTGATAGAGTACAACAACAAGTACTGGCTCATGCTGAGTGAAATTGAAGCAGACCAGCTCTACCCTGAAAAGGAGTCAAGAAAGTATGTTGATGTCATGTTTTTTTTTTTCATTTCTACTTATAACACTAATTTTAATTATTCAAATGTCTTTTGAACTGACAGACCATGACAGTAGAGTTATAGCCAGTAATGCTGGTGACAAATATAATATAAAAGACACTGAAGAAGAGGCATGTTCTGTTCAAGACAGGTTGTCTTGTTCGTGCAGAATGAATTACCTTGAGAAGTAATTGGATTGTTGTTACAGTGTTTGGCATACATGAACCCTGTTTATTTCAGCATTGCTCCTGTGTCACTTCCTGTCTTCTAGAGAGGAAATGAAGTGGCGCCAATGGGCAGATGATTGGTTGGTGCACCTCATTTCCCCAAATGTGTATAGGACCCCCAGTGAGTCTCTGGCCTCCTTTGACTACATAGTACGGGAAGGCAAGTTTGGTACTTTTGAGGGCTTCTTTGCCAAATATGTGGGGGCGCTTGCCATGTTCCTCATCTCAAAGAGACTGAAAAGCAGGTGGGTACTGTAAAAAGTTTGCTATTAATGTTTGCCTGATAAGGAACTTAAGAGAACAGTTTTTTTGCTTATGTCTGGAAGAAGTTAATGTTCCAGGGTGTCCTTGTAACAGTTCTGGCAATAATAATTAAAGCTGATAAAAGAAAGGTTTTTAAGTCATCTTGAAAATGATTCATAACTGATCAAACCCTTTTAAGGTTTACAAGGTTTGAAAAACAGTCTTGGTACTTATGAAAACTAAATTAATTAATAATATAAGAATGAGAAAATAAAGAAACAGCAACATGTCTAGACTCCAACAGTGCTGAAAAAGACAAAGGTTTTTTAATAAACAGTAAAGGGAACATCAAAAATAAGTAGTACATACAAATAGGTTTGTTTTCACTATTAGTTTATATTGCAAGAGAAATGCATTAAAGTAGTCCATTCAACATGACTATTACAGCCCAAAACACCAGTCACAAATGTATATTTAATATGCATGTTAGAGGGGGGTAAAATAAATAATTGGTTTATGGACTGTGAAAATGGTAATAACTGTAACAACCTGGTTTGAAACGCATAAACATCCATTTTGAATCAGAGCAGAATCTGAACGTTTTTTAGCACGTGTAGTGTCTTTTTCCAATTGAATACACTTAAGCATTTAAAACGTAAAATATATGAAACCATTGTTTATTGAAATTCTTTAAGATACACTGGTCTGCTCAATTTAAATTTGTAAAGGAGTTTGAGAGGTTTAGAATTCCAGTTAAAACAAACAAAATCTCAAACAGGCAGATTTCCAAATTTTGAAAAAGGGTTTGTTGAATGGCTGGTGGCATAGTTACGGATTGGGCATAAGCCCCATCATCGGGCTTGGCAGCTAAGAGGCACATGAAGACTGGTATGTCTGTCTAGTGGATGCATGGTGTGGCTAGGAGTGTGTCCTCTGACCCTTAGTTTCCTTGTGTCCTATCTATGGATGATTCCCATGGCTGCTCTTTGCAACAGGAAGTTTACCCATAGTGCTCCCCTGTTTTCAGGCACAACCTGCAAGATGATGTGCGACAGGACCTGTACGAGGCTGTGAATGACTGGGTGTCTGCCATTGGCAAGTCAAGGAAGTTTATGGGTGGGGAGCGGCCTAACCTGGCAGACCTGGTATGGGAATGGCAATATATCAGTCATGTTGAATGAGCTTGTGTGGATCTAATACATATTGACTTTTTAAAGATTTACCCTGCCAAATGAAACCCTCCATCTTTGAAGCTGTGACTGATTTTCTGGCCACAGAAAATGCTGTCACAGTTGGGGTTTGATTCCAGAGTATGTGGCACTTGACTGCACTGAGTGAGTGAATTTTGTGGCATCTGGAGGCTCTACCCAATAGCCCCACAAACCTTTTTTAACATGTCTGCCTCCTATTTCACTCCACACCGTTTCTGTCATTGCTTTATCCCATCTGCAGGCAGTATTTGGGGTCCTCAGAGTGATGGAGGGACTGCAGTCCTTTGATGACATGATGGAAAACACCAAGGTGAAATACTGGTATCGGCGGATGGAGAGAGCTGTCCAGCACCATGAGGGACAAAACTAACATTGACATCGCTGGGTTCAGAACACAGCAGAGCCAATCTAATGGAACTCCTGACCCGCTCTGAAACAACTTAGTCGGTGTTCGCTGAACCTGCAACAGCCGCAGGGACATGCAGTTTAGGGACAAATATGCTAAAGGAGGAAATTTTATTTTTTGTTTTCCACTGGTGGTCAATTCAGACAGTGGCAGTTGTGATCTTCCACTTGGCGGGGCTGCTCCTCTGGTTGTTGAGGTTTAGGCAGAGCTTACTGCCCTGTCAGTAATATAATTTGAAAATGTGTCTCCATAGAATACCTTTGAATTGATCTTTTGCAAAAAATATTTGGGTTGTAACTATGCATTATTTGTATTGTTCCTGGATCCCAGCTTTAGGGCTTTCGAGCAACTTCCGAAGCTTGCATTTTCAGATAAATATACAAATTTGTGACATCTGCAAAGGCCAACTGGACAGCAATGGATTTTGTTTGGCCTTGTGGTAAGAAGCTTGTATCTATGGAAATTGACTTGATGCACTATTTCCTGAATATTTATTGATACTTTCCATCACAAGACTTAAGTCCTTGCCCTCTTCGGTGGGGTTACTGTAAAACCAGTTTTTCTCATTTGAATGAGTTCTTTCATAAGTATTAGATATGAAAGATTTCATTCTGTAGTTTAATTGTTAACATGTTAATTCTTTGATATCCAAGGATCCATCCCATTGATGTTATCTGCTGCCTGTGACCACATAACTCTGGCCATTTTTCCTGTAATTATCGTCAAACGGTTATTGGCCTCAAGTTGGGGGAATGCTTTTTCTGCCATTGCGCAAACAAGTAAAATAAATCACTTGTAACTCATGATATACACATATGTCAAGAGAATATACTACTGTACTACAACCATGAACATGAGAGCAACATGTTTTTGCGTCCACATTACATACAGGATACAGAAGAGACGTGATGTGAACAGTGTGAAATTGCCCCCCTTTATCACTCAGAGTGATACTATGGTGATGCTGAAATTAAGTGATCAGGGTCTGTGAAAGTTCCACAAGATATGTGATAACAGGATGTTTCTGTTGGTCCTTCATCAAGATAGCTCTTGCCTTTGTGCAAATGGTGTTGCATACCAGTGCAAACAGTTTGAAATAATTTAAGGTTAAGGTCTCATACTGATATGAAGAGATACTGTACTCAATGAAATAAAAGATGGAAAAATCTGTCGCTGCTTATGATTATTTTATCTTTTTTTTCTTTTTTTTTTAGCTTTCCACTTCCTGCAGGATTCCTGGCCTGCATGTGTAGCATCATTATCAAAAATGTACAGAATGTGTGTTCATGACACATGCACGTTCTGAATGCGATAATAATGAAGTAGTTAGTGCGGATCCATTTGCAAACTTCGATGTTATTACACATGAGAAGGGTGAACACAGATCACTCAACAACAAACAAAACAACAAAAAACAGCTGAAATGCAACGCTTTAGGAATTTTGGGCGATTTTTAAGAGATCGATAATAGGTCATGTAAGACGTTAAAAAATTCAGTTGCCTTCAATGTAACACGGTTTAAATAGCCAGAAATAGAGCTAACACAACAGGTAGAAATATTTGGTGTTTCTTGAATACGTCAGTGAAATGGCTCAGCCGCTGATATGAATGGCATCGGAAAGAAACGAAAGCATTGAGGGTAACGTGTTGGGTGTAACCGCTTCTACGGCACCAATACCTCAATTTTCATACAAATCTCTTTTGTTCACGTAACTTATCTATTTGAAGATTAGCACATATTTTACATTGTGTTGAAAATGCATTTACCCCATCGGAAAAATGTAAAAGCTTGGCAACATCTCTCGGCTCCCGTAGCCCAGTGCTTATTATTTGGTGCGGTTACTAGGGTAACGTCAAAAGAAAATATAACCATAGGAACTACAATAATGACAGAGTGGGATACAGTCTGCTCACAGAACTGTGAGTCTGATGCTGCGATTGCATTTTTGGACCAAAGTTTCATTGCATTAACTTTTTCCTTCGCCACTTTGAACGTTAATTGGAACTATTCAGTCCGACCAGGAATAATCGATAGGTAAACAGTAAACAGTCTCTTGTCACTTCCTCCTCCACTCACAAGCCAACAGCCATTGAACATATTTGAATGAGCCAATCGGATACAAGAAATGAGCGTATCACAAGAGACTGCAAAAGGAACACGGGACACATTCAGCTTGCTGGATAAATAAGCTAGCGAACGAACCAAAATATAAAGTTTTAATATTTGACTCTACAAATGGTAAGGAGAGACTGTAGAGAAGATAGCAATAGCCTGGTCGTCATATTTTTTTAAATTTCAGATATAGTTAACAACCTGCAATTAGTGGAGGTGTAGTAGATGAACTACGGATGGTTACAACTCTGTAAGCATCTAGCCAGCTGATTGTTTTAACGTTGACATGTGGACACTTCTCATTGTAGTAGCTAGCCTAACACTGTTAATGTTCTTTTGCTAGTCTATCTAACTAACGTTGGCTTGCTAATATCGAAAAGTCGCGACGAATACAATTTGTTTGTTTAGTAGCGAGTTCAGTGTACAGAATACTGTGTTAGCCCTATCTAGCTAGTTAATTAGTTGTATCACACACAGTGAAGATCAACGTTAATGAGCAAACTGGCTAGACATGAGCAACTAGCTGTACTAGCTAGCCACTTTCGTTCTTGTCTGTTTACTCAGGGAACGCTATCTGGGTGATTCAAGCTAGCTACCCAGTATGATAGCGATAACAACAGTTGAACCAAGTCTAAACTGTATGTAGGGGGGCATGCACATACGCAAACAAGGCATCACTTGGCGCATGACATACCTTGCCATCCAAATAAATATATTTAGCTTTCAAACTATTTTCTGCACTGGGCTAACGTTATGTTAGCATGAACACTGATTTGCTGTAGTAACTGATGGCTCACAATTGTCACATTTCATTCGTTAGTTATATTTAATTCAAGAAATGTGACATTCAAGTTATGAGATGAGCCCTGTCCTAGACATTTAGCTTGTATGCCTCTTTAATTCACTCCACAGGGGAAATTAATGAATACAACTTCCGCATCACCACCTCTACACGTGCATGTTCCAGAGAGTACACCAGTGCATGTGCACATGAAGAAGGGTCGGAAGATGAAAGAAGCAAAGATGAAGGGGGACACAGGGAGTCAACAAACCTCCGTTAGGAGGAAAGCAAGGGTGCCCTGGATACCTCCTGGGAAGGGCTCGACACGTGACGCCCTGTACAAGTGGGAGGTACCATGGATCCTATTTTAATCTCTGTATGATTAGTTTAAGGTTCGTTTTTTAGAAACATACACATCTTCTTGTTGCCTGGTCTCTAAAATTGTGTTGGTGCATAGGGACCGACACACCGCCTAGAGATGAGGCCTGCTCCAGAGCCTGATCTTTCCCAGTCTGCGCTACGATTGGCTGACCTCTCCTCTGATGAGGAGGAAGCGCTGCAAGGCCGCATCCACCAATATGAGAGGAAGATTGACAGCCTAATGACAGAGGTTGGCTCCCTGAAGAATGAGGTTGGTCTTGCTTGTATGTTTTCTTTTGCCAAAGGTTTTAGAGTACAGAATGGCATTTAGTAGGCTCTCAAGTGGCTCGGTGGGTTAAGGTGAGTGCGTGTTGGGCACTATGCTCGCAGATTCTAGCCTCAGACCTAGATATGTTATTGACAGGCTATGACGCTGCAGCAGTCAAATTGTCTCACCAAAGGCAGGGTGGGTTTAAATTGGCAGGGTGTTTGGGTTACTGCTAAATGAGTTCCTCTAACAACAGACCAGGTTTCCACAGGTTACCTGTTTTCAATTGAACCTGCCCAATTGAACCTGCACGTGATCTGTACTATTTAGCAAACCCTAATTTTTGTTCAATATCACGGTGGTCTCCAGGTGGAGCTGAGGAAGAAGGAACAGCAGTTGAGTGCGTCTCAGCGTGTAATCCAGGAGCAGGAGGATGAGCTGGTGGAATTCACCAAAGAACTGGAGGTCACTGGACGCGAAAACACCCGCCTCCGCCACTCTATTGAGAAGATGCGAGAAGAGACAGACTTCACCAGGTTTGTCACAGGAACACACCCACCCAAACCATGCGGGTATCATGTAGATTTGAGTTTGTTTTTTGTTTTATGTTATATGATAACCTGTATCATAGATTTATACCCAGTTTATTTTAGTCGATATTGAGAAGCAACAAGATTACATATGTCTGTACAATGAACAGAAACAGCATTAAATATTAGTTGCTTGGCATGAAAACCAATATTATTTGAGATCTACAAACAATGTTTAAAAAAAAAAAAAATTCTAAATGAAAAAAGAGATTATATTATTTGTATAAATGTTATTTGGTAATGACATGAAAACAAGTTTCAAGTAATTCAGTTTTAACGATACTGTTTCTTAGTACTTGGTATTATTTTCTTAATACTTAGTACAGGAGTTTTAGTTTCTTCCACGTTTTTTCAAGGTTTTATTACTCCATATTTTTTTGTTACCCAAAAAGTATGTTTTTTTTTTTGTTTTTTTGAATATCCAATATATAGTTTCAGTTCAGATACTTTTTTTTTTTTTTTTACCATTTCCAAAATGTTGGGCTGTATGAGATGTATATAATGGATAAGTATTTTATAACACATCTTATTTGAAGGAATTATGAGGTGTAGGTGTTACAAAGTCGTGACTTGAGATTTAAGAAATAAGAAACGACTGACCTACATTACAAAGCCAATTTATCACCAAATGCAAGGGAAAAGTTCCCACTGCGTAGACATGGTTGCTAAAGCCAACTGCCTGTCCCTGCAGGCAGGAGACGGAGGCTCTGCTGCAGCAGAAAGACATGCTGCTGAGGAAGCTGGTGGAGGCCGAGATGGACGGGACTGCAGCTGCCAAGCAAATGTCCGCCCTGAAAGAGACTGTGGGGAAGATAAGGACTGTGAGTGACTGGGGATGGCACTGGGGATCAAGTCAGGTTGCACCAGACCTAAATCAAGACTCGCTATGTTATGTGTTATTATGTGCAGTGGTAGACTGGTGCTGTTTGTGTATAGTTGCGCAAATATACACAAACTGCACCAGTTGTCAGAATAGCACTAATAGTCCACAAGTTCATGATCATACTGTTCCTTTGTGGTAATTGTTATGATGACGAGGGACTGTAGGAACATTTGGGCTGGAATATCATGCGATTCTTTTCCCTGTGACTCTCTTCTCTGGTTGATGTACATCATGACCGTGCAGAAGTCATTTCTATGTTTATATTTATGTAAATGTATACTCTTAGCTGTTTCACATGGTAACTGTGTCCCTGCAGGAGAAGCGGATGTCGGTGTCGGACTCGACCCTGCTGGGCAGGCAGAGGGACCTGCTGATACAGAAGCTGGAGACTTTTGAGGGCACAAACCGCACTCTGCGTCGCCTTCTGAGGGACTATCACGGGCATGAGGTGTGATATACCCCCTGCGCCCGGTATTACATCACAGCCAGTAATATATGTGTGTAGGCATGTGTGTGACATTCCGGCCAAATAAACATGTTGGATTGTTCCCCCCCCCCCCCATTTTTTTTTGGCTGATCAGATGGATATTATGAGGTTGTCGGAGCAGAGGGACGTGCTTATGAAGAATCTGGCCACTGCCGAGGCAGAGAAGGTGGTGAGTTTGACTGCAGTCAGCTCATGGATAAGGATAACGGTCTCATTTTTAATGAATGAATTACTATTCATAATGATTTTTATTATCCATCCGTCATGCACTCTTCTTATGTAGAAGTCAGAGGGCTTTACAAAATAAAATAGATGGGCCACCTGGTGATATTCTTTTTGCTATGTCATGGTCTCTCCAGCCGCACAGCTTAGCTCATAGTGTGAATCTGTCCTTCATTAGCATTGAGCTTCAGTGGCTCAGTGCATTAAGCCCTCTCTGTTTTTGTTGCAGAATCTTCTGGTGAAACTCCAAGACAAAGAAAAGGTAGTCTGTCAGCTCACTGTGCTTTTGGAGACTGAGAAGGTAAATGCAGAGGGACACTGTGCTGCACACAGTTTGTTATGGCTCCATCATTGCTGACTACACAGTGGTTATCGAGTTTATGGCTGGGGAAGATGGCGATAAGGATAATCACATCCAATTTTGTCCTGATCTGTTCGATATTCTGTCCATGTCAAATTAGTCAAATTAGTCAGGTTATTGCGACAGTCCAATGCCTGCAGTGACCCCACTGGGATTTAAATGCTAATGAAAGTTGAAATCATTTTGAGTGAAGTGTCCCTAGTGAATGGACCTAATTAGGTAGATCGTGATTTTTATTCAAGTAAAATTTTTGTATGAGATTAAATGCACAAGGTTAAAGCAAAGATATGAGACCTTACTTTCTTCAGTTACGTCCACTAGTCTATTGCATGTAATCATGACATATGTTGTCCACAAACAGATGTAGTCATATTTTTTAGGTTATATTGCTCATCAGTAGCTGAATTCAGTTCCTCCGTCCTTTAACTGTAAATCACTTAGATGAAAGGTACTATATGAATACCATCCATTACCATTATGTACACAGACTTTAACGTTCCCACCTCCATCTCCTTGGCAGGAGAATGTGAAGACCACCGCAGAGCTTTCCAAAGCACTGGAGTTGAAGCGCGCTCATCTCCAAGGCCAGCTACGCAAAAAAGAGGCGGAGAATAACCGACAGACCGTCCAGATCAAAGTATGGGCCCTCCTTTTGCTCTCTGCGTCCTTTCTCTTCGCGTCTACCTACACTAAATTTTGATTAGCTACTTTTGAGCCACTGTGCGTTTTCCTCCCTTCTCTCGTCAGAGCCTTGAACAGACGGTTAACCTGCGACAAGAGGAGGTGGAGAAGCTGTTGAAGGAGCTGAAGGAGGTACAGGAGAGTTTGGACTTGGGGAAAGAGGCCCTGAAGCAGGAGGTGCAGACGCAGAAGCAGCGGGCGGAGCGAAGCGAGGGCATAGCCGGGCAGCTTAGCGCACAGCTTCTGGAGAAGGTGAGAGAGCGCGGGGCTGAGGCATGGACTGTAGAACAAATATGGACATTTGTGTCTGTGATGTCACCTTCTGACTTTCCATGGGCTTGTGACAAGCGTTTTTAAGCTGTGAAAGCATGGTTTTCTGTGCTGCCCTGTTGTACATTTTCGTGCCAGAGACTGTGCAGTAGGGAAAAGGGGGAGAACCTTATATGGTCTTGAAGGCTGGGTCTGGGCACAGTGTGATTGACAGTTTCTATTCTTTACTAAGCATGTGAGATACCACCCCCCCCCCCCCCCCCCCCCAAGTGATGTGCAGTGATGCAAACTATCCCTGATTGCTCCAGAAAAAATATTGTGGAGACCACAGTTGCTTCATTTACCATCCGGTTTCAGTGTTCTTTGCTATATATGTGCACACATGACTGGTTACATTCTGCATAGTGTACTTATGTGGTTTTGCTCCTGGAAACTTTGTTTGTATTGGTTACTTCATTGGTAGGTGATAAGCAGGCCACAACCCCTTAATGAATTTAGACCAAAGCATATATATGTGAACAATATACTTTGTTTCCATATATAAACTTTGAATACATTTGCTGCCACAAACAGCTGTTCATGTGTGAGCCTGACCTTTGCCCTTATGTGTTGGGTTGGGTCGTGCAGGAGACCCAGCTGGCAGATGCCCAGGCTGCAGTGGAAAGCTGGCGCGGTCGTCACTCCCAGGAGGTGAAGGAAAAGAGCCAAATGGAGGTTGAGATTACTGTCCTCAGCAAGTGAGTAGTGAGCTTATGAGAGAAGCCAGCCAGTCATTGATTGTGATAATCAGTTTTCTGTTATGGGAAGCTGTAGGCATTGCAGTACCATACTAAAGCCTACAAGTAAATGTCCTATGCACATACATATCCTTTTTGAAGATTTCATCTTCAAATTTGTTGTCATTCTAAAGATAATGCTACCCAAAGCTCTGATTGTGAGACCAAAGTTGGTATGACTGAGGTGAGTCTAATGTGACATTGACCAGACTAGTTTATTTTGTTTTCGCTGACATTCTCTGTTCTAAGGTAGATAACAACTGTGTAACAATAAAAAAAAATACAGCTTGCTGAAGGCGAAGCCTTTGAGGTGTTCTGCTGTATGCTGGAGGTGCAGGTATAACACAGAGCGTGTAGTGCTGAGGGTGCTGTGTTGACTGCGTTGTGTCTGCGCAGCCAGGTGACCTCCCTGACCGATCAGCTGCGCAGCGTAGAGGACAAGGCCCGGGCTGAGACAGAGGGGCTGCTCGAGCGGCTCCATCGCCTCACTTCTGAGAGCACTGCCACCAGGCTGGAGAAGCAGAGGCTTAAGGTCTGTTTAACCTGCTGCGTACGTGCTCTGAATCCTCTCCATCTTCACCTTCAGTAGCACAGCTTGCATCAGTGTCAGAGGAGTCTTACATAGGAATGGAGTTCTGCATTACTGTCTTTGCCATTTATAAAGGTGTCAGTGATATCTATGTTGCTCTGTCGCAATTATCATTTGAACTGACTATTTGGAGAAGTGCACCGCCCTTTAGTATCTCCACTAATACAATGTTGAATAATCTTATGTAATGCATATATATGTATGTTCATTTTTATTTACAGCATTTGAAGTTTTGAGACATGAAAGCATGACATGATTATTTTATTTTTGCAACAGTCTATGTTTGTTCTATGGTAGGAACTATGTACATATCTGGACTATTTGCTCACTTTTAAGTGACAAGACTCTATGGCAATTGATGGGATGGAGTTCTGGCTGTGTAGTTAATATTCTTTTCTTGAGAAGGCTACAATAACTGTTAATCATGAAGTAGTTATGATAGGTTTGGTATGTCTGCTGGTCTCAATTTCAATCATGACATAATTTTACAGCTATAGTGTATATATTGTTTGTGCTTGTTCTTCTCCCTTGGGTTCTTTCCCCCAGGCCGCTCAGTCAGCCATGGAGGAAAAACAGGGCTTATCCCAGTCAGAGGTGGAGCAGCTGAAGTCCTCAGTGAAGCAGTATGAGAGTCTGGTGGACAGCTATAAAAGCCAGGTACCTCCCTGTGGAAGGTTCTAACACACCCCAGACCAAACGGTACACAACTAAATGCACATGAATGGATTGAATCGCAGCATGAGGGAGCAGAATTGCACTATAACGGTACACATTTATTTGTTTTGCTAATGTTGTTGGGGCTTCTCGCGTGTTGCGGCGCAGCTGCATAAGACCCGTTTGGAGGTGGACGAGCACCGCCTGAAGCTTGAACTGGCGGAGAGGGAGGTGCAGGAGGTGCGGGCAGAGCTAGAGCGGGAGGTGGAGGCGGTGCGGAGGCAGCTGCTGGGGCGGCTGGCGGAGCTGGAGCCGCTGCCCGAGCGGCTGAAACGCACAGAGCAGCAGCTGTGGGAGGCGGAGGAGCAGGTGCAGGAGCACGAGAAGAGGAGCAGCGAGCACTGCAGCGCACTCTCCGAGCTGCGCCTGAAGGTGGCGTGCACGGCTTCTGATTCAGCGCATTTAATCATTTAACCAGTTAACCTGTAAATAAACCCATTAATGACTGCCTTTGCAAATTTGGGGAGAAAGTGGAAAAGCTTCCCTTATTGACCCCATGAAAGGTGATCCAGTAATAGAACCAGCAATGGTGAAATACCTGAAAATGCTAGTTGAAATATTTAGCAGGACATGAAAAAATGCTTATTAACAAGTAGCACTTAATTGAAACTTATTTGCATGTAGATTCTAGGTGAATTGCTCTCACAAATAAGCGTAGTTTCTGTATTTATGGATATGTTGCCCACCGACACCTATGGAAATAGCTTTTTGTTTAGATTCCGACATATCAGATCTACTTCTCCAGGAGGCACTGGACATCTACCTCTATTAATATGTAATAACCTGTGTGTAATGGCTGTCCAAAGAAGGGGGTGGTGGTGGACATAGATAATAAAATAATCAGAAACGGCGCCCGCTACCTGTGTGTTCTGTCTGTAGGTTGAGCAGCAGGGCAGTCGGATGGAGGCTATTCGAGAGAAGAAGATGTTGCTGCTAGAGGAGAACAAACACTTGAAGCAGAGGATGGAGAGTCTAGAAAGGTCTGTATCATCATGGGGGGGTGGTGTTTCGATGGTTATTTTTCCATAAAAATCACAAAGAAAATTTACCTCAGAGCGCTAAAAAATTTGCCTCGAGTTGTGTGAGACAAGTGTTTATTTATTGCTTTGCTGGGGAAGCCGCAATTGTAATATAAGACCATTTAAATTTGTCATTCACATGACAATGGTTCATTTTTATTTTTTAATGTTGTCAACAGGAGTAGGGTAAGATTTGTGCAAATTATGTTGATTTTCCCTTATTTCTATTTACCTAATATTCCTAAAATTTTAACACCACGATCTATTGTTTTTATAAAATCAAACTTAATTTATTTGTCTTCATAGCTAACCCACATAATTCCACACAACTGGAAACAGCTACAGAGGACAACTGGAGCATTATTTCCACCTGTCCTCAGTCAAGCTCCCTAGTCCCTCTGTTTCATGTCTGTTGTGATGTCCTCCATCCGTGACAGGAATCTGGAGGAGACCAACGCTCAGAACCGAGACCTGGTTCAGGTGATCACCAAACGGGAGGACAGTATCCACAGCAGCCAGCTGCACCTGCAGGAGAAGTCCCAGGAGTGCAGTGTCCTAACGCACAAGCTGGAGGATGCCTTTCTTGGTGCACAGCTGCAGGTTTGTTCTGTGACGAGGAATAATGTGAACTGGACGCTATTGGTCATCTGTTCTTTCCTAATGCCAGCTCATAAACAGTTGAAATGCGTTCTGGTGCTAAACCCCTGACTTGCAGTGACGTTCTGTTCAGTCAACAAGTTGACACATCATTTTGGGTCATCTACATTATGATATTTACTTCCCTAATTTCAAAATTTGGTTGGTGAAAGGTACTTCTGTTTGTGAAAAGAACACTTCCCTTGCATTACTGTTCGTTTTTGAATGTCTGGTGACTTGCTGTGGTTTTAGGAAAAATGACTTTCCCTGGAAAATGTGTTTGCAGCTGGATCAGACCCGGGAACGAGCAGCCTCCAAGGAGCGGGTGGCCCAATCTAAGGTTCTAGACCTGGAGGCACAGCTGAGTCGCACCCAAGTCGAGCTCAACCAGCTGCGTCGCAGCAAAGAGGACGTAAGCATATATGTATCATGTCTAACTTGCACTACAGGTGTTATAGTGTGAACAGTTTTAAAATAATTAGCAGTGTCATTAGAGGAATACTCATATTGCATCTAGTAGCAGTGACATGCTAAGACAAGGAACTTGTCAGGCTTATTAATCTCAGACTCATGCTGCCAGTTTTCATGTGACACCTTCAGCTCTCCTTGAAAGGAAGTTAGTTTTCTTCAGGATGCGCAGGAAAAGGCTTATTTTATTTTTTATTTGACATCTACAGTTGCTTGTGACAAATTGTAACCTATATGTATAGATGTAGTACACTCACAAAAAAGTATCAAACTGCATATTTTACCCTTTAGTCTGTATTGGATTGGAGGAAATGAATTCTGATTGTGAGATGTATACAGTAATTGTATCTTAATAGTTGCTTATGGCAGTAATGGCTTGGTCTGTTTTGGAAATCTTGATGGGAGCCAGGCAACTGAGATGTGGGGAAGTGTGAACTGAATGTGCATTTTGTGCATTTATGTGTGGTCATTGGTTACCCGTCCTGCAGATAGAGCGTCGACACCAGACCCGGCTGCAAGATATGAAGGATCGCCTGGAGCAATCTGACAGCACCAACCGAAGTCTGCAGAACTATGTGGAATTCCTCAAGACCTCTTACGCTAATGTTTTTCGTGACTCTGCATTAGGCAGCTCCGTTCTGCGGCCCTTGTCCCCTCTTTGATTGGACACTCCCTTTTTCCGTTTCTCTGCTTATGGAGCCTCATCTGCTCCCTGCCTTCCTTGTTCCTCCGTTTATTTTTGCTTACATACTTGTTACAGTCATTCAAATATATGTATAATATATTACAGCGTTGCTAGTCATACATACTCAGACACATAAATGCAAATTCAGAGGCTGCTGGGCACCCATCCTGTTGAGGCACTGTTCTTGTGTATGGATGGTCCCCAGCGTCTGGTTTTGGATTCAGACTGTGCCAGTGCCGATGCAAGGAGGCGCACATTCGCTGCTAGCATTGGCCAGGGAAGGGAGGGCAGCGTCTCGTTGCTTACCAGCAATCTGTGGACTGCCTGTTGAGCTGCCCATAAAGTGTCTTCTTTTAACTTGTGTCTGTGGAAGCTAAACTTGGAGACTGCACTTTAATAAGTGGAAGCTGACATTGCATGCTTTGCCGGAGAGCATATGCTTGTCTGTTCTGCTTAATCGATAGTGGAGTTTGCTGCAGTGTGGGAGCTGCCAATGAATATGATTGCACATCAGAAATTGTGAGAAAAAGGCATTTTAAAAAGTGAGCTTCGTGGGAGAACTGACAGATTTAAGACCCTATCCCTTCCCTTGGTCTTTGTCCAAATACTTTATCCAACCAAAGTTTTTTCTTCCATCTCAATGTTACACTCTAGTCCTCTACCTATCTGCTTGGCAATCTTTGAAAACAAACATGTCTCTTGTATGCTATTATCAGAAAATTGTCCCTGGGGCTATTTCTGTCATTTGCTGCTAGAACATTTATGATCTATTTTAATTGTGATACCAGTAATTAGGTCAAATTCATCTTCTTGTTTCCAAGTGTTTTTGCTAGTCATTTTTTTGTTTTTACTGAACAATGAATGCTATATTGATGAAGGTAAATTACAAAAGGCTTTCAAATGTTTGTCATTATTTTTTAATATTATTTTAATATTCCATGGATGTTTTCATCAGTGCAATTTACACTTGTGAATGAAACATAAAATGTCTATGAGGATGTTAATAATAAAGCCTTCGTTCAAAATCTGCTGTTGTAACATCACATTTATCAGCACAGGATCTATGAACATCTTCCAACCCTTATGGATGACTTATCAGCCATACATCAAATGTAGTTTGTGTTATGATCATTACATTTATAAATTTAAGTTGGATGACAGCTTAAATTGGTTCACTGCAAATATCATGTATACAATTTGATTCCATAATTCAAGTTGTTGACCATAAAAATGTAAATAGAGTTAACTGAAAGTGCCCTTTTTGGACAGCTATTTCAGCCACACCCATCGCTAACAGAGCATACAGCAATGCAAACTCCATTGACACATTGACAGTAGAATGGGTCGTACCGAAGAGCTTCAACAAGTCAGTTCGTCAAATTTCTGCCCTGCTAGAGCTGCCCCGGTCAATTGTAAGTTCTATTATGAAATGGAAATGTATTGGAGCAACAACAGCTCAGCTGCAAAGTGGTGGGCCACACAAGCTCATAGAACAGGACCACAGAGTGCCGAAGTGTGTAGCATGTAAAAATCATCTATCCTTGGTTGCGACACTCATTACAGAGTTCCAAACAACATCAGCGCTAGAACTGTTTGTCAAGAGCTTCATGAAATGGGTTTCCATGGCTGAGCAGCTGTACACAAGTCTAAGATCATGGACAATGCCAAGTTGTCTGGGGTGATGAAAAGCACACCGCCACTGGACTCTGGAGCAGTTGAAATGCATTTCTCTGGAGTCATGAATCACGCTTCACTATCTGGCAGTCTAAAGGATGAATCTGGATTTGGTGGAATGCATAGTGCCAACTGTACTGGCTTGAATAGTGCCAATTGTAAAGTTTAGTGGAAGAGGAATAATGGTCTGGGTCTGCTTTTAGTGATTTGGGCTATACCCCTTAGTTATAGTGATGGGGCATCTTAAGACTACAGCATACAATGACATTCTAGAGAATTGTGCACTTCCAACTTTGTGGCAGCAGTTTGGGGAAGGTCCGTCCCTGTTTCAAAATGACAATGCCCCATGCACAAAGCGGGGTCCATAAAGAAATTATGTGGTGAGTTTGGTGGGGAAGAACTTGACTGGCCTGCACAGAGCCCTGACCTCTACCCCATCAAACACCTATGGGATTAATTCGAATGCCAACTGCAAGACAGGCCTTACACCCAACATCAGTGCCAAACCTCACTAATGCTCTTGTGGCTGAATGGAAGTGAATCTCCCCCAGCCATGCTCCAAAATCTACTGGAAGGCCTCCCCAGAAAAGTAGAGGCTGTTACAGCAGCAAAGGGAGGTCCAACTCCATATTAATGCCCATGGTTTTGGAATGTGACGTTAAACAAGTAAATATAGGTGTGGTGTTCAGGTGTCCACATACATTTGGGTATGTAGTGTATGTACCATAAGACATGCCATCTGAGGCTAACAGGGAAGAGGTGGAGTTAGGCAAGACCATGTATCACATAAGACTGTCTGGCTCTTGGTTATGCAGAGCAAACATACATACAGTCATCACAAACGTCTTGAACACTTCTTTTCAGAGAGAGTCTGAAGGGTATAAATGTATGAGCCTCCTTTACAAAGTAATATATTATTAATGCCATCCCCTCTTCTTGGGGCCCTAATGTGTCTTAACCCTTTAAGGTGTAAGATCACAAATACGTGATTACACTGTTCTACCATTCTAATGCTGATGTAACAATCACTACTGGAGTTCTAGAAGACTGATTTAGAAAACTGTAAATACTTTCCAAGAACCCACTCTTCAAATGGTTAAACAACCAACATAAATTAATAGAAGATTAATATTCTCTTTTTGTGTTTCAAACCTACATTGTGCTTGAATGTAATATGTAAATATTAACTATGTTAATATTGTTCTGTTTGGATAATCCGATATCTAATTGCTAATTCATAACGTGTGTCTTGTGAGGTGTTTCGCCGTCTTTTAGCTTCAACTGTGCACTACCCGGAAACGGAAATACTCGCAGAATCGTGTGTTTGGTTTCTGGCTATACAGTCTATGGTTTCTTGCCGCTGTTTCAATGCGGCAAATAGACAGAAGCTTGTTTTCCAGTATAACCACATTCCTGTTGTGTTTCTAAGATGCCTGCTGAAAGTCTAAGGTGGGATACGCTGGATGCCTTGAAAAATTCTCCGAAAGGGAAAATAATATACAAAACATATTGGGAACAAGATGGGGAGGTGAGTGAGAGTTTCTACTACTTATCTGAGTTATATGCTTATCTAAGCTAGCTAAGTTTGCTAACAAGCAGCTGCTTGTTTGACGGCCGTCACCAAATTTTAAGTTTCCCAGCTAGCTGGCTAAGTTGCTTTTTATTGTTTAGAACTGAAATATCATCTAAAGAGTACCAACATTCCGTTTTCGTCTCGAGACGCTCAATCGTTCCTGAAGGTTAGCATACAACGTGAGGTTGCATTCCAAGGGTGTGCTAACCTACTGTATGTTTGGCCGGCCGGTTTCTGATCATACTTAGAGTGTAACTAACTAACTTGTTAGCTAGCGTTGCTTATTCACGGCTGTCTGTTCTCTTGCTAGATGGAAAACTTCAAATACCTGTATACTCATCAATAATTGTTTGGCCTCTAATCACCGTCCCCAACTGAATTTAAGTGGTTGACCGTAGTCACCACCTGTGAAAAAATAAATGAACTACAGTACTTGGATCTGTTTAGCCAAATCAAATAGATGCACGCGGTTTCACTTAGGAACTGGCGATAGAGAATTGTTGTCTGGAAGACTGAAGGAAATGTGTGAGTCTGATTTCATTACTGTGTATTCTTGTCATGATTTGGTGCACTGGCTCCCCTCGCCAGGATATTCTGTCCGAGTGCAATGCTCCACCAAGCCTGTCGCCTCTTGCTGGGGTATTCCTGAAAGGGCTGAGCGCCCGGCCCCTGCAGAAGACCTGCTCCCTCGGCTCGCCCTCCCGCGACTCCAGCCCAGGCCAATCTGAGGATGTCCTTGTGCCCAGCTCCGCGCCAACTAGCCCCCGCCTCCTCGCCCCAGCTCCCCAGTCTCCCCTCATCTCCCCACCTCCACCCTCTAGTACAGAGGTTGAGGAAGAAGAGGTGAGATCTTTGCTCTGCTGTGCTTTGTGCTGGAAAACACAACTTTTAAACCCCCCATCCCCTTTGAGCAGAGCGCAACACACAATCTTCTGTGTCCTTTGTTGTCACGGTTCATATTCGTAGTGTTCATTCATTTAGGTTTCACCTTTACCCTTTTGAGTTAAAGTGAAGTAATCAATGGAATGTATATTTTAAGCTCAAAATGATTCCCTTTCCAATTTCTCTTCAGCAGAACACACAGGATCAGGAGATGGATCGTGAACCCAGCCCAGAACTGAATTCCGCCCCCAGCCCAACTCCACCCCCCACCATCTCCCTGCTGTCACCCCGAGCAACTCAGATGGCAGGCTGCATCCGTGTCTGTGAGGAGAAGCATCGTGCTAAAGCCAAGGTCAGGCATCCCATTCCATTGCCTGTCTGCTGCTGTTTTGTGGCTGGTTTGGTTGTTTGTGTGACAGTTTAAATCTGTTTCACCCAATGGGAAACATTTACATGACTGTAAATATTCCTGGGTGGAATTCTGTATGGTCTAGAATTTGAGAAAAGTTGAGTGGTTTGAAACCAGTGGATGTATCACTGCTGAAATAAACTGATTCAGGCATATTTCTTTGATCAATTATCTCTTTCTTAACTGTTGTACCTTAATTCGTCTACATGTGTATGGATATACATACATTGTAATTTTGTAAGTAACATCAGTATATTTCCCTCTTAACCCATTTAAGCCCGCGGGCAACTAAAGTTGACGAAGTCTACCACTTTTTCCATTTGTGAATATTTTTTGGATGACTATAGATGCTTATGTAAGAAATCTCTGGGAACAAATCTTGGCATTAATGGGTTAAAAAAAAAAAAGCTGAATTCTTTGACCATCATTATGACCTTCCTCTTGCTGTGTCTCTTGTCGCAGGCAGAGTTGAGTGCCAGGCAGGAGCAGCAGGAGCGGCTGGTGGAAGCTGTGGCCAGCCGTGAGTCTGAGCAGCTGAAGCGCTTTGAGGAGTACATGGAGTTAAAGCAGAGACAAGACTACCAGAGCGTGCGGGACATGATGGACAAAGAGTGGGCATCATTCTGGACCATCTTGCTTAAATGAGCTCTCGTACTTTCATTTACCTGTAGATGTCAGAATGGGTGAGCTGATTTGGCTTGTATACCTCACTTAACAGGACACAGGAGAGTCTTGGGCGCCAAGAAAAGCTGAAGGAGGAGCATAGACACAGGATGAAGGTACTGCTTGTGTTGTAGACACAGGATGAAGGAAAGACTGCTTGTGTTGTATCCGAACAGTTTGTCTTGCCTTGTCTGTCTGATTTGGTTCATCTTTTCTTATATCTATGGTAACCAACCCTGTCCCTGGAGACCTACGCTTCTGTAGGTTTTCATTTCAGCCCTAATTTGGCACATCCGACTCTACTAATTAGCAACTCAACAAGACCTCTTCGTTTGCTACCTTTTGTTTACAAGCTCGGTTCCGTAACCGTTATGTTACACTGCTGCCACAAATTTGGAGATAATTTGAAAATCAAATAGAAATTTGTTAACAAGTAAACCAACACACTCACACACACTCTCGTCCTTATTTTACTTGCTGTGCCTCAGCTCTGTTTACAGCTCTTTGTTCGCTCATTTGCCTGTAGATCCAGAACTTGCGGTTGCGAGAGGCGGAGCAGCAGCGCCTGCGGGAGGCGGAGCTTGAGAGGCAACGGCAGGTGGAAGGCCGGGAGAGGCTGCGCGCCCTCAACGCCATCCAGGAAGAGGTGCTGCAGCTCAACCAGCAGCTGGAGCCCTCCGCTCTATCTCAGGCCACGCCCACCCATGACCTGGCCTCCTACAGCATGCGCGGCAACCAGCTCTGCTCGCAGGTTTCAGAAGTTGTTCGCACTACGGCTGAGGTACAACTTGTACTCCCCTTTATTCCCGTGTGCATATTTGGTTGCTCTCCACTACATCGGACTTGTGAAATAGTTACTTTTTAAACCCTTTGGTCATTAAAGCAAGCAGGGGAATTCTAGGCTTTGACCACCAGAGGGGTTTCTGGTTTGTGTTCCAACCAAGCTGTTCCTCACACAACTTGAATATTTAGTCTTACGAGTATGAGTTGTGAAACCCTGAGTACTTGTTCATCTGCATTTATTCAGTCGAATGACACAGCCAATTATGTAGTTAGGGGTTTGAATGGAACAAAAACCAGAAACCTCTCTTACACTCCAGGAGCATGGTTGCCTGTCCCTGGTGTAGAGAAGTCTGTTTGTCTGTTTTAAAGAGGAGTGTAGACGTGGGTGTGTGATGTACCTGTGACTCTGGGTCCCTGGTTTCCGTCCATGTCCTCACAGGGACGGTTCCCCAGTATGGAGGACATGGCTGTGGCAGACCGTGCCTTGCAGGACATGAGGGCACTAGTGAGGGCCATGCAGCTGGAGGCCGCCCAGGCCCAGGAGAAGAGGAGGAAGGAGGAGGAAGAGGAGAAAGAGCGCAGGAAGCAGGCAGAACTGCAGGCTCAGCTGGAGGAGCAGAAAAAAAGCGCTGCGCTCTCAGCCAAGGAGAAAGCGAGGAAAAAGGGTATGGGTCATAAGGTTGTTTGTTGAAGGGAGAGAGCACTCTGACTTCTGAGGGGATGAAGGACCAGTGCAGCTCTGAACATTGAGTGACACTCTTGACGTTGTAGGGCTGCAGACAAAAGCAGAAGAAAGCACTCTCAAATGGTACCAGGAGTTGCAAGGCTCTGCCAACCAGTGTGCCCTGTCATTTGACGACCTCAACAACACCAAAGATCAGGTAGGCTTGAGAGCTCCCCAATTAGTATGTGGTGTTGTGTTGAAGTAGGGCTTTGCACATATTCCAAAGCCAGGAGCCATGCCAACGGAAATGTAACTGTCAGTTTTGGCCAACAGGCCTACTTGTGTGTGGACGGTATTTAAGGTGCTCATTCTGTGTTACGTTATGTCCCCCCATGCAGCAGAGTAAAAGGCTAAAGATGGAGCTTCAGAAGGCGGCCTCAATCCCCATTAGCCAGATCTCCAGGACCTCAGGTAGGTGCTTCTTTGGCTCTGTTGTCAGCACCGCTAAGTGCTTTGACATCATGAGATGAGTCACTATGTAACTGCACTAGATTGTAATTATTTATACGGTGCGTGAGTAATCAATGATAAACTGTCAATCAGAACTGTTGAGTTAGTCCACCTTGTAATGTGTTTGTGTTGCTAGGATCCAAGTTGAGGGAAATCTTTGACAAGATTGACAAGCTGTTATCTGGACGTTCAGTGCAGTCAGGGGGCAAGTCGATCTCCGCCTCCCAGCATCCTCACGGCCTGTCCTTTGTCAGCTACAAGCTGGCAGAGAAGTTTGTGGTGAGCTGCCCTTTCTGTACTGGAAAACCATTAGTAGGCTTTTCTGGACAAGACCTGTGTAGGTCTGAAATAATTCACTAATCTGCATTTTATCCTTGTGAATGTAAAGTGAAAAAGCTCACAAAACCCTAATCTCATTGATGCACTTGTGCAAACACTCCCAATCTTAACATTTCCACTGTTGGGTAGTCACAGCTGTAAACATTTTATTCATTGTCAACCAGATTGACAGGTTGATTGGTGCAAAAGAGACCACACGTACATAATTGTGCATTTACCATTTGTATAAGTTAGAAGATGAATCATTTACTGATTTTGGATTTGCTGGGAGTCATTCTTGATTATGAAGTCACCGGAGCTGAGTGTCATTTTCATGTTTTCTCAGAAACAAGGTGAAGAGGAGGTTGCCTCTCATCATGAGGCGGCTTTCCCAATTGCTGTGGTGGCTTCGGGGGTGTGGGACCTTCACCCTAAGGTGGGGGACCTCATCCTGGCCCACTTGCACAAGAAGTGCCCTTACTCTGTGCCCTATTACCCACCCATGAAGGATGGTACATCAGTGGAGGACTATCAGAGGTGAAAGCTGTACTTTATACCAATACTCTGGACTGTTTAATTTTATGAACAGTGCAGTTTGGGCAATACTTCTGCAGATTTATGGAAATCTTTATCTAAAAGAACTGTGGGATGTTCTCTCCCTCCTACAGGATCCTGGGATACCGAGTGGATGATTCAGGAGTGGAAGCTCAAGACAGCTTCCTTAAAAGAATGTCAGGCATGATTCGACTCTATGCAGCCATCATACAGCTGAGATGGCCCTACAACAAACAGGGGGTATGTATACACAATTGCTTTTAATTCTGAATGAATGAACAAGGTGGTGTTACTGGTTTTACTCACTGGCTTTTGTCCTGCTGCCCCCCCCCCTCCTTTTTTGTAGCCTGCCCCTCATGGCTTGAACAACGGCTGGCGCTGGCTGGCCCAGATGTTGAACATGGAGCCCCTGGCTGATGTCACAGCCACCCTTCTTTTTGACTTTTTAGAGGTATGTGTGGTTTCATCCTTTCATTTCCAACCTTTCCCAGTCCCCTTACAAGATTGGAAAAATCTGACCAGTTCTACACTCTGCAGGTGTGTGGTCATGCCCTGATGAAGCAATACCAAGGACAATTCTGGAAACTCATCCTTCTCATTAAGGAGGAGTACTTTCCCAGGTATGGGATTCGAGCATTATCAGTCAGAGTAACTTATTTGATTCTGTATGTAGTTTTATCTAAATAGCCATTATTTAGCTTGAATTTATTGTTTGATTGAATAATTGTCTGAATTCAAAAGAAAGGTTAGTCTTCTTGTTCTGTGAAGTCTTCCTTGGGCCTTTGGTCTACAGCCTGCTGTGAAAGAACTGCTTGTCCTGATTCCGACTGATTCTCTCTCCTCCCCTCAGAATCGAGGCGGTGACCAGCACAGGCCAGATGGGCTCTGTGATGAGGCTGAAGCAGTTCCTGGAGGTGAGGACCCCAAAACCTTATTGGCTAAGTTTTTTTATTTATTGCATGCATGTTCATTACGCTTCTAGTTCGAGATTAATATTAATGGTGTATAACCATTCAGATGGAACCAACTTTTCTAATTGTAGCTTTTTTGTGGGCCACACAACTGGAAGATTACTATTCAGACTTTATTGCATGAACAACTTACTGGGCTCCTTATCAGTTGCAAAAAAGAATTTATGGCTGTCACAGCGCTTGCATCTTCTAAATTGAAGGGTGGTATTTTGTACTCACCATTTTACTCTCCCTTCCCACAGAGTTCTCTGAGGCGCAAAGAGATTCCTCCCCCGAAAGGTCAGCTCAGCTCCTCGTTCTGGAGGACTTGAATTGGTGAGGGAGGGAGGGGCAGGAAACGCCCATAACTGAGAACATCTGGCCAACACAGCCGGAGGAATGATGGTCTTCATCCTGGTGACGCACCGTCTCCCAAGAGAACCTGTGACAGTGTACTTAGTTCCGTCCAGATATGACTGTGGCAGAAATGAATCTGCAGTGCATCTGTGAAATGTGTGTTTATGATTTCTTCATGCAGTTTTTTAATTTTGCATACACTCATCATGGATGTGACATGTAGAAAGCCTAGCTCATGGGATTACTTTGTTTTGGGCACGGTCATGGCTGTTATGCATAGAGAATGAACTGAGGGTTTTAGATTGCACTTGGTTTTTTTCTTCTCAGAAGAGCTTTGGTAAAATTACACTTACATTATTAGAGAGTTTGGTTGTGAGTTCGATGAATTACACGAAACGAATCTGAAGATGAACATATGTCTTAACCTCAAATTTTAATTCTTGACATAACTTGAAGTATATACAGTGCAAGTTTACTTTGGAATATTATATTATTAGATGTATTTGGAAGTAGACCATTGCCTGTTAGACCTTTTAATGAATACATACCATTCAGTCAGTTTGCAAAATGTCCTTGAATTCTGTTTTCTCTGTTATTTAAAATTTTAATTTTTTATTCAATTATTCTCATAAACCATGGTATCCTCTCTACTAAAGCCATACTGTGCAACAGATTAATATGTCATATCAAGTACACTAATGTGATATAAAGCTGTACATTAGTTGTAAGCAATTCATGATGTTGTGTAATATAATTGTCCAAAGAATAATTTACTTGAAAGCCTTGTATATAGATGCAAACGTTTTATACCTACTGTGAGAATTAAATATGCAAACCAAAAGCATAATTTTCTGTTGAGATTTTATCTTGCTTCTCTGATTCAGGGCTCCTGTGGTTCAATAAATTGTTCACAAGGGGAAAAAGGTCTCAGCAGTGGTAAGCCTGCCAAAGGGTGTTGCTGCACTTGAACAGAATAATTCTGGAATTTAAAACTGGAATATTGATCTTTAGTCAGCACATTTTGCACATAGTGCCCTATTTGACAAGGGCTATGCAGCACCATTTAGGCCCCCACTCGCTACTGGCAAATGCTAAACGCAGAACTAAATGAGAAAGATATGCATCTGAAAAGCTTTGCCATTCCCTCTCAGAATGTAAGGGCTAAGCCACCAGGTTTGGTTCTTGTATTATGTGAGAAATGTGCAATGAAATTGCTTCAATCAGTCATGTCTGAGTTTTCCCTACATGTCAAATAAGACATGGATAGGCATACGTGAGTGTCTATGAAAAAAGAGAAGTGAGAACACAAGCAACGTTTTAGGTTTGAAAGCAAACTAAAAAAGGTATGTCAAATTCATCTGTTCCCATATTCTACGCAAAACATTTAAAACCAGGTGCTAATTCCTAACGTTAGATATATAAAACACTAGATTTTAGAATAAAGTTTAATGTGACAAAGACTTTAACATATAGCAAATATTTGATAATCGCTTATTGTACATAGCAAGCTGGCATACAATTACATTTTAAATATCGATTTCTGGTTTGCATGCTGGCATGAATGTTGACAGAAAAGCGAAGTGGAGTCCGCGTGCACTTGGGATCGCATTGTGCGATTCGACCTTTTTCGTTAGTGTCCGCTTTTCGTTCGGCTCGTTGCGGCGGTGTGTGATGTCACCGTCTCACGTAGCGCAGTATATCTAGATCACAACGGAGCAGAGGACTGCATTCGGGGGTACCACCTTTTTGTGTCGTTTACAGCAAGAAAGCTTTCCAGTGCAGGTAAGAATAATTTAATATGTAGTTTAAAGCTAGCGCTACACTGGGAAATATGGCACAGTCTAACTGCAAAATAATACGGCTTTGAATGTTTAGTTTAAACGCTGATTCTGCATACTTCTTACGTTCTTTCAAGCTACCGAGCTAGCTAGCTAGCTACTGGACTAGCTTTGGTCGGGTTAGCTAACGTTAATTAATGCTAATTTGGTTGATTTATGTAGCTAGCCGATTGCTGGCTATTTTGCATCACATGTCAGACTTTTATGTTTTACATATTTTAGTAACTACACTTGAATATTGGTTTAGCTATGCTCTTGGCTGTAAGAAATATTTTCCGAGGTAGATTTGGCTAGCATTCAGCTAGATACTAGCTAACTAGCTATTGTTGTTCAGTCAAATCTCAGCCGTCGAGGAGCCGCCCAGCGCCGGTAAGAATGTCATTGAACCAAATGGACAAGACAAATGGCGTAGACAGCTGCTGACGAGACCACCAGACTATTGCTGGTCATCCAGCTAGCAAACCAACCAGCAATAACCTAGTGATTTCTAACGTTATGTTATTGTTATTCGCGTTATGCAGAGAATGTTAATTTACCAAGTTATCGTTGTAAATGAGCTACTTATGCAACAGGAAATTGGTTGAAATTAGACTAGTGAAATATGGAGAGCTTTTACGCATACCACAATATGACTTCAGGTTAGCGGTAGCCAGCTACGTGACATTCTCCCGAAGCTAGCTCCCTAGCTTATAAAACGTTATCTATATATAACGGGGTGGTGTTGGCTTATCTTGGCGGCCACTGGCGCGTCTATAGCTAACGTTGGCAACACATGCGTGGCAATAGTAGACCAACCCGAGTAAACGTACAAAGTATGCTGCTTGTCTAACTGTTTGGGTAATTCGGTCAGTAATTTGTTGTGAAACAAATCTAGCCAGCAGCTAAAAGCCACGTAATGATACTATGATAATTAGATAAGGGTGAGTAGCTGGATAACTAGCTACCATAGCTGTTTTGCTTATAATATTAGGCAGCAAACAGCAGTCCTTCATTGCATAAATACTGCGACGTACCTACACTGGGGCGATACAGTATGAAGTTGAGGAAAGTGAAAACCCTATGCTAATATTTTTTGATGAAGCTATCTTCAGCATTGCCACCCCACCTCCGACCGCCCAGCCGCATAGCAGTTCCGCAGGCCTAACGTATTAGCTGCTGTAGCTAGCTAACTGTCAATACAGATGAAACTTTTTGCGAAGAGTCGTGGTTTTGTCCGCATTTTTAAATGCAAGCCGTAGGTGCTGTAAAGGGCTCAGCTGCCCCTGAGTCCCCTCTCGCCCTGTTCCCTTCTGCCATGTAGCTGTCTGAGCCGTGCTCCACCCTGCTCTTCTGGAATGGCAAAGGCATGCGCCCAAAGATAGCCATGTGTTACGCATGCCGTAGATTCTTAGTTTCGACTCTCCACCTCTTAGTTCTTTTTGCAGATTACATCTGTAGTTCAGAGTTTATATTTCATTAAAACGTTCTATCTTCATATTAACATTAGTATTCAGTTTGCCATTTAAAAAAGCTAAATTGGTAGGCGCACCCAGAGACCCAGTAAAATGGTCATTTGTTCAGGCATTGTTTGTTGTATCTGTCGCTTGTCTGGTTGCTCGTTCATCTGCTGAAGTATTTTGTGTTTGCGTTACAACCTTGTGACGCGGTGATATCATTAGTCTGCCTCGAGGACAGTATTTGACTGTTTACCGAGCCATTCTGTCAGGCCTCTGTATTCCCCTGCGTTGGAATACTGCATAGTGTAGCCTGCTGTTGAACTGGTGAACATACCAGTGGCTCCTGCAGATGTCCAGGAGAAAAAAATTCAACTGATATTTTTAAAGTAACTTTATCCTTGAAAAATAGTATAGGTTGACAAGCACTTTAATAATATTGAGACTTCATAAAAAGTGAGGACACAAATATTGTCCATTATTGTGTTGGGGTGTTTAGAATTCATCTTCAAAATATATCACTCTTCAGAATATCCTGTATCTAACGACGATTGGAAGCATTCAGTGTATGGTCATTTTTAAATTTCAGGGGATGATCATTAGGTCATCAAGGTATGAACATTCATTACTTTTTTTGCGACACTGCTTGGTCAATATTTAACAGTGATTATGTTCTGTAGCCAGCACCTGCCCCAGTCACCATGCCCTCATCCCGTAAGCGCAAACCAAAGGTACTGAGTATCGCCCCTGAGTGAGTTTGTGTGTCTGTCTGTTGGGTGGTTTTTGCATCCTTTTGCAGTTGTGAGCGGTAAGGTTGCATGGGATGCGCTAGAATGCAGAGCAAGGAGTAGTCCAGGGAGGGCAGATTCTGCCTAGGGGAGTGGGGTTAGTCCAGCATGCCAGCTTTGGGAGATGCATTGGGCCGAACTCAGACTTGGCTCCCTCCCTGCTCTGCTGCGTCGTTGCAGGGGCACTGCGTCTGCCTCTAGTGCCAGAGATCATGAGCCCGCCTCTCCTTTCTCATTAGGATTTCTGTGTCAGCCCTTTCTCATTTCTCTACAGCCACAGACCTTTTTTTAGCTTTCACGGTCGAATCCATCAGTGCTACCCAGCGTACAGGCACTTAACAGGAATGTCTGTTCTGGACTTTGATTATGACAAGCTAACGGCTGCTGTAAAGTTACTGAGTCATTTTATCAATAATTGATCGGTGTGGTTTTATTTTCGCTGCTGTTATCATGCAATATTTATATTAGGCCTTTTCCCCCTAGTGCTTGAGTGCCGCATGACTCTGGAATTTGTGTGTGTGTGTGTGTGGGGCAGGGGGATCTGTGTGTGTGTGTGTGTGTGTTCTGTGCATGAAAATTGAAGTGCATGGTTGTTGAACTTGCTGGGCATTTGTATTTATATTCAAGTAGGCCTGTGTACTTTTGCAAAATAAGGACAGTTTAGTTCCTTTTTTTACATGCTTGAAACATACATCCCATGGTGAGGGTCCTCAGTTGGTCCTTACTCATGCATCTTCACTGCAGCAGAAATGCCATGATAGATGTGCTGTCATTGGAGTCGTTATTGATTGCCCTCTCCTCTTGGGGGTCCCAGATCGTGTTCACATCCCCGCTGTTGAATCAATGGCGGGTGTCCCTCGTGCAGTGAGGTCAGCTGACACTTTTTTAGGGACACGAAAGAAGAGGTTTATGCGGTTGTTTCTGAAACGCCCTTTAGGCATGATCCCCTGCGTGTGTCTTTCACTCGGAACGGACCCTTTCCAGTAAATTCCTGAAAGCCTGCGGCCTCCTCCCCGATTCTGTGTTTGACGCTGTACGCCTCCTCGCCCCTGGGGACCCTGGAAGGGATGTGATCTCATCCTTTTCCTCCTGACTGCACCCCGCCCATGGGAGTACCCTTATTTCCTCAGCACAAAGGCATCTCGTTCCAGAAACGCATATCAGCCAAGAGACGCAAGCCACAGCTTTGGTATTGTGGTGTTGTAGTGCCTGCACTAATTTTTAAGTGAAAATTAGTGTTAATTTAGTCACTGCAGCCCTTTAAAGGCATAGTTCACTTTTTACGTACCTGGCACGGTAAAGTGGGCTCGTCATCAAACTTCTGCAAACGGTACACTAAAATAAAAAATTATAGAAAGTGAGCTATCCCCTTAAGAAGATTTTTTCTGCGGTGAATGAGAAGTATAAATTGCTTCAACCAGGAGTTTGAAAATGCTTTTTCATTTGTTGTGTTCACACCGTATGCCTAAATAAACCATTTGCTCTAGGGTTCATGCTCCATTAGCTGACCTTTCTCAGAAACCAAAGGGTTTTTCAGTTATCTTCTTGTCCTAATTCAGTATATATTTTAGGATAACCTAGGTTCCCTGTGACTGTTGGAATCACTGATAATTCATGACGCGCAGGTTTTTCTTCCCTGCCTCAGTTTCCTGCTAGATTTGTCCCACTGTCTGCGAATGAGCCCTCTTCACTGATTTAATCACGGGACACAGTGACAGTCTATAAATATCAGCTTGGCTGCCATAGAATCTGTGGCATGTTGTAGAGAAAAAGACTAATCGAGAAGTAGGACAGACCGAGCTACGCTAGTTCTGTGACAGTTCTGACAGAAGCCATTTGACATTTGTGTAGCCTATGTGGGGTGCTGCTGGTGATGTTTAGTTTATCTGTATTGCCTGAAATGGTTGGAGGCTTATGAAACATTGCCCATCCTTTTTGTTGTCCTTCTGGTGTATAGCATAGCCCATGCCGTCATTACTGACAGGCAGAACGCAATTCTCTGAGGATGGGCGGCAGTACTGCATAATGATTGTGGAACTGGGCTTGCGAATACAAGGTTATGGATTTTGCTGTTGTGTTATTGAGAGCTTTGTAGCCCGAATTGCCTCTGTACATATTCAGCTGTATACATGGCTGTAATATTTGTAAGTCACTCTGGGTAAGAGCATCTTCCAAATGCCTGAAAGTAAGAAATATCAAAATGCCTACCACTTTCTTAAGCACACCTTTCTGCTGGTCTGTGGATTGCACTCATGGATAGACGCATAAAAACGAAGCGGAAAGCCCTGTGTGATAGGATGCATTGTTATAGATGCTGTGGAGCAGAGAGGCCAGCAGACCAGCTGGTATCAGTGTTGCAGTGCTGCATGTCATTGCAATGGAATGTGTGTAGCAGCAGCTATGGGAGTGTTCTTCAATAGAGAGGGCTGGCGAGAGAGAGAGGGTCATAGTGCACAGCCGACAGAATGTTCCGGAGCCTCTGCGTATGCGCTGGTGTTTAAACCGGCCGTGGACGGTTTTAAAAAAAAAAAAAAAGAAAAGAAAAGAAAAAAAAAAAGCTTGCAGATGCAGGAAGGGTGGGGCTGCACTCTGAACTCCTGGGCAGGGTGCCAGCGCTGAGCAGCCAGGCTCTAGCACTCATGGTTACAGGGTTAGTTTATGATTTTATGACGTGTAGTAGATCATTTTTCGAATTAGTTTATGAGTTAACTGCCACATCCCCCCCCAAACAAAAAAGGTAAAATAGAAACTGTAGTGAGATGTAGAAAATGGTGTAATGTGTGGCCTCTGCTGACAGCCTTAGTTTCCATGTCGATCTGCCCTAGTTAAAACTCCCATCGCTCATCTTGCCACCAGGGGTTATTTCTAATCAGTTGAGCCACTACACAGAACCCCCAAAGGAGCTTGTTCCCTCCCTCTTAGGATCAGTATCCAGGAGATGTCTGTCCCCCAGACACCGTGGCAGGGAGGTCTAGGCAAGCTGACGTGTGCCCTTTGGTCTGGATCGTAGACCTGTGTCCTAAATCTTATCGCCTCGCTGGATCACAGCTCGGCGAAATCGGTTTGTTGTCCGGTTTTAATCCCTCGGGAAGCAAGCACTAAATCCCCAGAGGAATGAAGCTGACGGCACACTCAGAGCTGTCACATTACATCAGGCCAGTCGCGGTGTGGGGGATGGGATTGGATGGGATGGGATGGGACAGGGGCGGGGTTGGTTGAGCCTGTTGTGTAGAGAAATTTTACGATGGCTGAAAGAGGGTAGTCTTCTCAGCAAATTCAATTGCACAGGTTTTTAAATTTTGAAAAAGTTTATTTTAAAATGATTTCCCCTTTTTTTTTCCTTCATTACCTCTGTCAAGGAGGTTATGTGATAATGCCCGTTTGTCCATCCGTCCATACATGACAGACATGTCTGAAATGGTAATGGCTGGATTCTTAAATTTGCTGTGTACATTTATGTTCCCAAGAGGAAGAAACAACTGATTTTGGTGACCACGTGGCCTTCTCTGTAGCGCCACCATCAGGCCAAACATCTTGGAAAAGTGATGATTGGATTGTCAAGACTATTTATTTATTTTTATTTTTATTTCAGTTTATAATAATGTTTTTTCATGCTAAGTTTTTTGTCTTAGTTTTACTTAATAACCTTGTTGGGAACACATGTAGGCCTAATTCATTTCTTTTATTGATTAAAAGGAATGATGATGATGATTGATGTGGATATTTAAAGACTCACAAGTGCACAGTCAAACCCAGCACTTAACTAAGGCGTATTTGCTGCTTTTGGATTACTTGGCTAGCCATGCCTTTGGACCACTTAGATATGTTTGCGGAGAGAGCCGAACGGCTTCTGTTTGCGCGTGATCCTGAAGTCAGCATGCTTTATACGGGATTGGGACAGTGTTTCCTTATGTGCATGAACAGGCACACACCTCAAATTTACAACCAATCAGCATTCATCATCTGATACAGTGGCTGAGATACACTCAAAAAGGAAGGTCTGCGCATGTTTCATGAATCCCACGTTGGTTTTTTTTGTAGCATCTTTTCCTAACAACAAAAAGAAAAAATATGAATTTAAGAGGTTTTGTAAATGAGTGTGATTATGATTTCTGGTGTCCTTTTTGGAATGACCATAACAGTCGCTGATGTTTGGGGGGAGTTCAATTTTATGTCTATAGGAATACCGTTCTTCTGATCCCTTGCATACAATATTGTTCAGCAGTGAACTGCACTGGTCTGGCCCAGCTCTGTTACATGGAGTGCATTTGGCAGAGTGGAATGTTGCTGCGGTCAGCTGATTCCAGTTTGATAGAGCAACAGCGTGAGCAGTGAATGGGGGCCTGACTCTGTCCCTGTGCTGTCTCCCAGGCCGTCAACAAAGGGACCTTTTATTCAGCCAGGCCTCCCTGCAGCATGGCACCCTGCCTCTCTCTCCCGTTGGCCTGCCGAAATGAGCTCGTGCTTTTTTCCCTCTGTTTTATTTGCCGTCAGTGGCCTTGGGTTGACTGCCTCTTTTCATTAATTGTCTTTTGCTGTCTCTCTCTCTCTCACACCACGGCCCCAAAATACAATGAGCTTGACTGTGTGTTAGTGGGGCTCGGGGTAAAGCTTCCAAGAAAGCCAAGTGTTTGTCAGGGACAGAAAAGTCAGGCCAGCTTTTTTTTTTGTCTCACAACATTTTTCACTTCTTGGTAACTGGGTGCTGTAACTGTTGTGTAACAGCGAGGAATTGCTTTAGTGCTTTCACAGCACACCCTCTGGTCTGCTTCAGTGGTGAACATTGATTAGTTTTTATGTCTAAAATGGAACCATTGAGAACTGACAGCTGTTTTTTCTTTCAGTTCCTTAGCTATGACATCTATGGAATTGAAAGAATGGTCTGTGTGCTTGAATGCATCCTTGTAACATGATCAATGGTGACTCTCGCTGGGTGTGGTTCAGCAGGCTGTAAATGACAGAAAGGCTAGCCTGCGATACAGTCTGCTCCCTCCCCCACTGCAGCCCCCGCCACCACCACTGCCCTGTCCCCATCTGCCATGTGGAATCAGCCACTTGTGTCCCCTGCTGCTTTCCACAGGGAAGAACAGCTGTATAAACCATTAGGAATTTAGCATGTGGTTGGGTGGTATTTAGCTTTTGTTGTTTCATCTTTGAAGACCACCAGTGTTTATAGTGTACTATTGTAGCATAGAGATGCATGCATTCCTGGTCAGAAGACTTGGTTGGTATAAAATGTCCCATCATGCCATAGGCATCAAGATTTCAATTAAGGGATGTCCCATTTTATAACGGTAGAACATGGCTAGCCAGGTACAAGGAATTAACATTAGTCCAAGGGTGAATATTCTGTGTTCATGTAGACTAGGTAACGAAAATCAACCATTGGCGGGAAGTTTTACTGTAGTTTTCCTCTAACCACCTCCCAGTGATTTTTCTGTACTTAATTGTGGAAATTGGATAAAGAGATTTCATTGGTAGGTATTTTATGATGGTTTTCTGTTTGCCTTAGTCATTTTAAATAAATAAACCAATATTTCTCTGTTCTCTGTTCCATCCACTGTGTGTGTCTGTATTGCGTGTTGCTCGCTCGGTCAGAAAATGGAAACCAGCGGGGTGAAAGTGCTGGAGACTGCCGATGACATCCAGGAACGGCGGCAGCAGGTGCTGGACCGCTACCGGCGGTTCAAAGACCTGTCCACGCTGCGGCGGCAGAAGCTGGAGGACTCGTACCGCTTCCAGTTCTTCCGTCGAGATGCCGACGAGCTGGAGAAGTGGATCCAGGAGAAGCTGCAGATCGCCTCCGACGAGAACTACAAGGACCCCACCAACCTGCAGGTCAGAGCCGAGTGTGTTGCTGCAAGGCAAGCGGTGTACTGATGTAGATGAGATTTCAGAGATGCCCAGCATAGTAGATTTGATTGATTGAATCACAGATTGATTTCTGTGTTGTCTAAGATTTATGTAATTGATCAATAATGGTACTTACTTCTGTGGGTTCCAGGATTGGAAGTCTTGGCCATAAAGCAGACCCATGCTGTTCACTCTGTTTTTATGTACATACCTAGCATGTGGGGATTGTGATTAGGATGTGAGTTAAAACCTTTGCAAAGCAGGTCCCATTTTAGTGTGCCATTGTAAGTACTGTAGGCTCTGGACAGTGATCACATACGGTGCCGCTCCCCTGTTTTCCCGCATGGCGTTACCATTCATCTCTGTCCCACAGGGGAAGCTGCAGAAGCACCAGGCCTTCGAGGCGGAAGTGCAGGCCAACGCTGGCGCCATCATCAAGCTGGACGAGACCGGCAATCTGATGATCTCCGAGGGCCACTTCGCCTCCGAGATCATCCGGGTAAGAGTTTCAGTTTCAGGCTTTGATCACAAAGAAACGGCAATTAAAAAGTGAAAATTCTTTGAAGTACTGAAACATTTTAATATATCCATTGGCAGATCTTTCATAAAGGGCTTGTGAAAGGGAAGCTCACTGCTGAAATAGTGTAGTTAGTTTGCACATGCAGGGAGGGCAGGCCAGTCAGTGGTCTTTGGCCATTTTGGCAAAATACACATTTGCTGTTTTTCAGTTACAGGATACAGGAAGTTGTAGCAACAGCATATACTGTGTAGCAAGTTACGGTTTTAAAATTCTGTCAAGCTGTGAGCTGCTTTTTGCTGGCTGTTCTGAGGAGAAGTTCACAATGAATGCATTGTAATTTAATCAAAAGAACAATCATTTCTCTCAAGAATATCACCTTTTACCTTACACCGTATTGTTAAAGAAACGAGAGACCCTTTAATTAGGCAGTATTTGGCCAAATGCACCTGTGTTACTCAGTGAAAGTCATAAAAGTCTGTATTGTTTGGTGTCTACAGCTTCAGCTCTTGCTGAGTGTGGCTATGGCTTCAGCATTAGGGAAAAATACTGACAAGCACAGTGGACTTTTTTGGTGTATTTTTACATGTCCCAACATTAGATTCGGGCTTACTACAGTTGTAAAGTGACTATCTGCAGGTGTGTTGTAAGTTTCTTGAGAGAGGTGAACCTAACCCCCCTGTGTTTGGTACAGTCTTTCATGCCCCACCGGACTGCCCAGTGACCCAGTGTATAAAGTGTCTGTTAACATTTACTGTAAGCAAGTAGGTACTTGGGTGGGTGTTGTCAGCCTCTTGAATCTGCTTTCTCTGTTTCCTGTCCTTCAGAAAAGTTTTTGACTTGCAGTGCTTTATCAGTGTTAGTTACTGTGTGCCTGTCAGATTTGCATGCACTGAAGTTTGAGATTGAATCATAATCTTGCTAATTAATTTTATCGGTGTAGGTAAGGCTCAGTCAATTTTAGCCAATGTCCAGGTGCACAGAGTCTTTCTCCCTGTGTCCAGGGGACTCCTCTGGTGTGGTAGTGATGACTGGTGCTGTTTGTCAGAAGGCTGTGATGTTGCACAGTAGCAGTGAAGATGCGCTTCTCTCCCTCTCATCCTGTCAGTTGCGCCTGGAAGAGCTGCACAGGCTGTGGGACCTGCTGCTCCAGAAGACCCAGGAGAAGGGAGTGCGCCTCCTGCAGGCTCAGAAGCTGGTGCAGTACCTGCGGGAGTGTGAGGACGCCCTGGAATGGATCAGCGACAAGGTGACCACACCGCACGCTAATACGCCTTCATAAACCCACCACATTAGTGATGCATCACAGACACATCACGTTGCACCCCACACCCAAGGCATACATGCAGACGCCACACATACAAGCACACAATGTGAGAGTTTTGTGGATTACGAACAAGTTTTTGGGTGCCTGTGCAGGAAGCCATCGTCACCTCCGAGGAGCTCGGCCAGGACTTGGAGCACGTGGAGGTCCTGCAGAAGAAGTTTGAGGAGTTCCAGACGGATCTGGCAGCCCACGAGGAGCGGGTCAACGACGTCAACCAGCTGGCCAGCAAACTGGTGCAGGAGTCGCACCCGGAGGAGGAGCTGATCGTCAGGAAGCAGGAGGAGGTCAACGCCGCCTGGAAGAGGCTGAAGGGCCTGGCCCAGCAGAGACAGGGGAAGCTGTTTGGGGCCGCCGAGGTTCAGCGCTTCAACAGGTACGACTACTCTCCTCCTGTCCATTGGGCCCTGACTCCGGTCCTCCAGGCATTTGGCTAAGATTATCAAAGAAAAGTGCCACTTTTTCTGCCTCGTCTTGAAAGAGAATTTGCCTTAAATGTGTAGCTTAATGCAAAGGCCCCTCAAAACTAAGCAATCTTTCCTTGTTATAAAGTGCATCTCATATTTCTCTTTGTAGTGGCATATCTAGTTATTCGAGAGGGCTTAAGGTGTGAAATCAGGGCACTGGTACACTGCGGTTAAAATGTTTCAGTGGCGGTGTTCAAAATAATCTGCTGTTTTTGGGGAAATGTTTCTCTTTTTTTTTTTAAATTCCCTATATTGGAATTTCATTATGGGCTTTCTGATGAGTGTCTGTGGCCCTGCAGAGACGTGGATGAGACCATCAGCTGGATCAAGGAGAAGGAGCAGCTGATGGCGTCGGACGACTTTGGGCGCGACCTGGCGAGCGTGCAAGCCCTCCTGCGCAAGCACGAGGGCCTGGAGAGAGACCTGGCTGCCCTGGAGGACAAGGTCGGTGGAAACATCTTCCTGTCGTTGTCTTTGACCGCGTATGCAGGGAGCTTCGGTCTGTACCTGTGTCCGTGTGTGTCTGTGTTGAGAGCCCTCTGTCAGGTTTATATATGACTTAATTTAACTCCTTATAATGCTGGTCAGGTTCGCTGACTGTGCTAATGGTGCAGTTCATTTTCACACCTCTCGCCGCACTTTTGTGTCCTGTCTGAATGTGCTTCTGCACGTGCAAAACCGTGAACGCCCCGTTTCGGCAGGTGAACACCCTGGGCTCGGAGGCCGAGCGGCTGCAGCAGACCCACCCCCAGAACGCCTCTCAGATCCACCTGAAGCGGGACGAGCTCATCACCAACTGGGAGCAGATCCGCACGCTGGCCGCCGAGCGCCACGCCCGCCTGAACGACTCGTACAGGTGAGCGCTGCGCAGCGCCGAGCCGCTGTCTAAGAGCTTAGGGTGGGAAAGTCACTAATGCGCTAGCATCAATAATCAAGTCTCAGTTTTAAAGAAATCTTTTCTTTTTGACAAATGCACGCATAAGTGTATTCCATATGTTGATAGTTGTATATTGTGCATATATTGTGTGGTATAATATATTAAGCACCCATCCATGCGTTTATACATGTGCTGTTTCCAAAGGGTGAAGATTCATTATTAAATATACCTCTATGCAGACTACACAACATGCTCAGTGTATACTAAAGTATTTCTTTGTAGAGGCATCGCCTTAATGAATAAACTGGTTGTCTCCACTTTCAATAGCCATTTAACTTAGTATAGTTAGATTTTACATGTTTGCTTTTGTTTGACAACCACAAAAACATTTAGTATGATGAAAAACTAATTAACTATTAAACTAATAATTAAACTAATAACCCAATTTTCCACAGAGCTCAATTATTATAGCAACTACACCCCCTCCAGAACATGACTGCAGTGTTCTCTTTTGCCCCCTATAGGCTGCAGCGCTTTACTGCAGACTTCCGTGACCTGACCAGCTGGGTGACTGAGATGAAGGCCTTGATCAACGCAGATGAACTGGCCAATGATGTTGCTGGGGCAGAGGCCCTGCTGGACCGTCACCAGGAGCACAAGGTGAATGTCCAAAATTATCATGAAGAGTGAGATATTGCTTGGTTGAAGCAAAGAAGGCTGCTAAAGCGAATGGCAAATGGTAGCTGCAGGGGAATTCAAAATGGAGGTTCAGATGCTGCTGTGTTGCTGTCTCATGCTGTGTCAGTCGTATGCTTGTGCACTAATTAGCGTTTGGTTTCTTGCAGG
This sequence comes from Anguilla anguilla, assembly GCF_013347855.1. Lineage (NCBI taxonomy): Eukaryota > Metazoa > Chordata > Actinopteri > Anguilliformes > Anguillidae > Anguilla > Anguilla anguilla. The sequence continues at coordinate 16,273,368 of NC_049210.1, forward strand.
GAGAGATCGATGCCCATGAGGACAGCTTCAAAAGCACCGATGAAGCTGGTCATGCCCTCCTGAACACCGGACACTATGCCTCTGAGGACGTGAAGGAGAAGGTAACCGCTTCATGTTAAATCTTCATGTAATCAACCCCTTCCTGCCCACCCCCCTCCCCCAGCTATGTTAGTTCCTCTGAGCTATATGCTACCCTTCCACACAGTCTGCATTTGAATTTCCCACCCTCTGTGGTGGTTAGTCTGTATCAGGGCATCTCCCCTCTTCTGAACTGGGTTTTTTGGGTCTCTCTGCGCAGCTGGGCGTCCTGTCTGCGGAGAAGGAGTCCCTGCTGGAGCTGTGGGAGCTGCGCAGGCAGCAGTACGAGCAGTGCATGGACCTGCAGCTCTTCTACAGGGACACCGAGCAGGTCGACAACTGGATGAGCAAGCAGGAGGTGGGTCCCATTCCACGCACGTGCACTCTGATGCACCTTTACTGTCCCCCTTGAGCGGGATTACAGTTCACTACATGCCCAATTATAATCGACTATTAAAAACGAATTAAATAAATGTGGTAATGGTTTGATGAATGATTGATAGTGATGGTGTGTAGTAGACTAATGTTATAATGCATGAAGAAATCTTGCAGGGGAATTTTTTAAAATACGCAATTGAGTATAAATGCACAGACAAATATGAACATATTGACCTAATGTAAAATTGATAAAAATATCACAGTGCTGTTTTGTTAGGTGTCATTTTTCACACGCTGAATGCAGGGGTATTTTCTCAATACACAATCTACTGTAAATGTGCCATTAGTCTGTATTTAAAGTGAGTAACGTGATTTGCGGACGTGCCTCTTCCAGGCTTTCCTTCTGAACGAAGACCTGGGCGACTCCCTGGACAGTGTGGAGGCCCTTCTGAAGAAGCACGAGGACTTTGAGAAGTCTCTCAGCGCCCAGGAGGAGAAAATAACAGTGAGCGGCCCTAATTTGGGTTTATAACCGTTCTGTGGTTACATTGTTTTGTTCCCCATGGTGGGAGCATTGTTTTACTCTTTGTTTGCTGTTTTGTGTTCCATAGGCCCTGGATGAATTTGCCACCAAACTGATCCAGAACAACCACTACGCCAAGGAGGACGTGGCCACTCGCAGAGATGCAGTGAGTGCTGGGAAGGGGGAGGAACTCCTACTGGCTTCATTAATTAATTCACATACACTTTATTTTATTTTATTTTATTTGGTGTGTGGAAAGTTCCAGAATCGTGGGTAGCAGAAGCGGATTGTGGGACTTCCTGTTGTTAAACGTGCGTAACTTTGCAGCTGCTTAGCCGACGCAATGCCCTTCACGAGCGCGCTCAGTCCCGCCGCGCCGCACTGGAGGACTCCTTCCACCTGCAGCAGTTTTTCCGTGACTCCGACGAGCTCAAGAGCTGGATCAACGAGAAGATGAAGACCGCCACCGACGAGGCCTACAAGGCAAGGACCGCCGAGGAGCTCTTTCATTCACACCGATACACTGCAATCACACTTAATTTTGTAGTTTTTTGGGTCATGTCCTGTTTTGAGCTTGACCCTTCTCCATTACCCCCACCCCCAGGATCCATCCAACCTGCAGGGGAAAGTGCAGAAGCACCAGGCCTTCGAAGCCGAACTCTCGGCCAATCAGAGCCGCATCGACGCCCTGCAGAAGTCTGGGCAGGAGCTGATCGACGCCAAGCACTACGCCTCCGACGAGGTGTCCGGCCGCATGGATGAGGTCAGCACCATGTGGAAGAAACTGCTGGAGGCCACCGAGCTCAAAGGTTAGAAAGGCTGTCAAGCCCTACCTCAATGGGAACATTCAATCTGTGTATGCATGTACAGTAGTGAATTTAAACATGGCATGATGTTACACATTTAAAAGATCAAAGTATTATGAATTACAGATGCGTATGCTAATGTCTGTAGTTGCAGGTTTTAGACTTGGAACCTGGAAATCCTTAATTGTTCTCAATAATTGACCTGACGAGAAAGTTAATGTGACAGTTTCACGCCAGAAGATTGTACAGATTGACACAACGTGTGCCGTCTCTGTTCAGGCATCAAGCTCCGCGAGGCCAACCAGCAGCAGCAGTTCAACCGCAACGTGGAGGACATCGAGCTGTGGCTGTACGAGGTGGAAGGCCACCTGGCCTCGGACGACTACGGCAAGGACCTGACCAGCGTGCAGAACCTGCAGAAGAAGCACGCCCTGCTGGAGGCCGACGTGGCGGCGCACCAGGTCTGCGTTCGGGAATCTCGCCTGGGCGGAAGCTCGGTGTTTGCGGAATGAATGTGATGTTTGGAATGCGAGCAGCAAGTGCGCGTACGGAAAACGGGCGTGTCCGTGGTCTGGTGGGTGGTGCATTCAGGTTAAAGTCCAGCTCATTGAGTAAAAAGTAATGGGCAATGCACGTGATTACAAAAAAGAAAACAGTGCCCCACTGAATGACACATTTAAACTACTACTTAAATGTAAACATGAAAATAACATTATTCACCATCAGCACCATTGTAGGAAACCTTGTTCACTGTCTGAACCTGTGCTATTGGATTCATCTGGACAGCCACAGACTGAAGCCCTCTCTCTCCCATCCTTCCCTCGCCCGACAGGACCGCATTGACGGCATCACCATCCAAGCGCGGCAGTTCCAGGAGGCGGGCCACTTCGACGCCGACAACATCCGCAAGAAGCAGGAGGCGCTGGTGGCGCGCTACGAGGCGCTGAAGGACCCCATGGCGGCCCGCAAGCAGAAGCTGTCCGACTCCCTGCGCCTGCAGCAGCTCTTCCGCGACGTGGAGGACGAGGAGACCTGGATCCGCGAGAAGGAGCCCATCGCCGCGTCCACCAACAGGGGTCAGTGTTGCGGAGGCCGAAACAGCAGTCACGGCAGTTTGAGCCGTTCCAGGTTTTACTTGTAGCAGGCTGGTGCGCTGAGTTTAATATGTTCTCTCACCTCTCCCAGGGAAAGACCTGATCGGGGTCCAGAACCTGCTGAAGAAGCACCAGGCGCTGCAGGCCGAGATCGGGGGACACGAGCCCCGCATCAAGGCCGTCACCCAGAAGGGCCAGGCCATGGTGGATGAGGGTAGGCTCTGCTGTTTCCTACTGTCACAAAATGCACCCACATCAGAATTTAGGGTGCTCCTATAAACCAGCATGTGCCTGTTTCCTGTTTCACTATGCAAGCAGATTGTATTAAATCCAGTCATGTCTTTAAGTACAAAAGCCACACTGTGAAGTTAGTACAGTGTACAGAGAGAGGCCCCTTATGGTGAAAATGTTGCTCATGGTAAAAATGAACCCGCTCCATTGTACAGCTGTGAGGGGTTCATGACTAGATGATCTTTAAAGGCCCGCCCGCCGGTGCTCCTTCCCCCTCAGGCCACTTTGCCGCGGAAGACGTGAAGGCCAAGCTGGGCGAGCTGAACGGCCGCTGGGACTCTCTGAAGGGCAAGGCGTCGCAGCGGCGGCAGGACCTGGAGGACTCCCTGCAGGCGCAGCAGTACTTCGCCGACGCCAACGAGGCCGAGTCCTGGATGAGGGAGAAGGAGCCCATCGTGGGGAGCACCGACTACGGCAAGGACGAGGACTCCGCCGAGGTGAGTGGGGGGCAGGGACTTTGCTGGTTAGAGGCAGAGATCAAGGTCAAAATAACAGAAATAAAAGTCAAAATAACAGGGCAATGTTACTGCAGTTTGATATCTAGTTGGATGGTGAATAGTAAAGCTTGTGTTGGTGGTTCAGGGGGGGATGTGTGACTGGCAGTTAACTGAACAAGTACTCCTTCTCATCCCACAGGCCCTGCTGAAGAAGCATGAAGCCTTGATGTCTGATCTCAGCGCTTATGGCAGCAGCATCCAGGCCCTGAAGGAGCAGGCCCAGGCCTGCAGGGTGAGTGTCTGTGGATCAGGGGGTGGAGGAATCAGCCAAACTGAAACGAAGAAATTCAGAATCCAGTACATAATGCAAATTTTGCTAAATTCATCAGAATTCAAAAATGCAAAAAGTTACACCTGTCAACCTGTTTTTCCTCTAGCAACAAGTGGCCCCCACAGATGATGAGACTGGGAAGGAGCTGGTCCTGGCTCTGTATGACTATCAGGAGAAGAGCCCCCGTGAAGTCACCATGAAGAAGGGCGACATCCTCACCCTCCTCAACAGCACCAACAAGGTACAGCACCCCCGCTATCCAATTTTCAGATATTATTTATTATCTGATGTATCGCATGTAGTTGTACTACAGATGAGTTGTAGTCTTTATCACAAAACTGAGGTTTCCCATGGGCTTAGTCTTGTTTACTGATCTTCTACAAGGCTGCTGTGGTGTAATGAAACACTATTACTTTTGATGCTTAAAGAGTAATATAGGATGTATGTATGTAATGTTGGCTTCCTTTGATCTAGGAATAGGATGTGGTTCCATATTTCCTCTAACCCTTCAAACCCTTTTCTTGGTTCTGTCGCAGGACTGGTGGAAGGTGGAGGTGAATGACAGGCAGGGCTTTGTGCCGGCCGCGTACGTGAAGAAGCTGGACCCCACCCAGTCCTCGTCCCGCGAGAACCTCCTGGACGAGCAGGGCAGCATCGGCCTGCGGCAGGAGCAGATTGAGAATCAGTAAGGCTTCGGCTGAAAGGCCTCAAAACGCGCTTAACCCATTTAACTAGCGCCCACCGTGATCTCTCTGTGTGCTCTTCAGTCTTCTGCTGTCTTCCACATGAGCACTTTGCACATTCGAAGACAAAAGGGGGGGGGGGATTTTTCCCTTACTTATCCAGAAGGTCATTTGTCTTGTGCAGGGATCCAGATGAATTGGTTTCAGTGTGCAACTAAAGTCTGAACATCGCTCCAACCTTGCTGTACCTCCTGCTTGTTGAGATACACAGGTGCTAATGGTCTGTTTTTCCAGACTTACAAAATGGTGATTTATTTATAGTATATTATCTTTTTTTGACAGGGCCTTTCTCAAGGGCAGCGAAATTCATTTGTTAGGGAACACTAATCGTTAATTGGCTCCGTGCCTAGGCTGTGGTTATGTGTTGTGCGTTTGAATGTCAATGCTTATTTTAAACCTCATTTTGTATTCTGACATTAATTATTTTTGTCAGTTTACTTCTGAGAATAGTAATTAATCTTTCATGTCCATATGGTTCTTACATTTGTATTCATTGGAAGATGGCCACCCAGATGGTTGAAATATTTTAATTCAGTGAAAGCATTTTATTTTCTGTTAAAGCAAGTGTTGTACTTTGAACAAGATCACTTGAAACGGAACTGTTTTTCTCACCTCTTTTGCATCCAAAAAACAATAAGAAGTTTTGGCACCTCATGTTGAAGAACATGCAGACCCTATGTACTGGATTCAATTAAAAAAAAATTTTTTTTTAAAAAGGTCATTTTGTAAGAACATGGAAACTGCACGCACAGTACGCATATACTGCTAGTTCGCCCATTCAAAAGCGCAGAGTATCACCAGTTAGTGGGGCAAGAATACCCCAGAGAAGGTTGTGCTTTGTGATTTAACCCATGCCGTGTAATGTATGCATGAAGAGGAAGACTGCACACGTATCCCTGTAACTACATCCAACGCACTTCACAATGACTCCTTATCCGCTTTTAAATTTGCTTCTGCAGCAAGTGGGGGTTCCCTTTTAACTTCATCTTCTTTCATAACCATTAACTTTTACGTGCTTTTCTCCCGAGCTTCGCCAAATCCTGCAGACTGAAAGCCTCTCCTCACGGCTATGCTTCTGACTAACCCGGTGGCCTTCTCTCTGTCTGTCTTTCTCATCCTTATTCTAACCGCTCACGCCTGCGTGTGCCTGCGCGTGCCTGCGCGGCCCGTGTCTGCGCAGGCCTCTGGTCACCAAGGAGACCTGCAGCGTGTCTGTGCGCATGAAGCAGGTGGAGGAACTGTGAGTAGGACCCCTCCCCCCTTCCCCTCACTCCTCCATGCCTCTGTGTTTGGCATGGGACAGTCCCATCCACCGCCCGCCACCCGCCCTGTCACCCTTTCCCATGTTAATTACCTCTTTACCGCTGCTTTCTTTTTGGTTCTTTTATTATATATTTTTCCGTTACCCATTTCTCTTCACCTCTTCTGTTCATAAAAATGATCGAAGCCATGTGCTTCCTGGCCACGTCCTCTACCATTTTTCTTTTTGGGGCTCTCAAAAGCAATGCTTGTGACAGCGATTGGCAAGAATCCCTCCCACCACCCACTGAGCAGTCTAGCTGTGAGTCATGTGACTGAGTGGAGGTGGGCGGAGCTCAGTGCCATTTCCTTGATGGTTTTGGTTTGCACACTGGCCTTGTGTGTGCTTTCCCCCAGTTAAATCCTTTTAGATCTGGCTTTCATTACACCCTTTCTTTGGATGCCATGTCTTGGTTTATACAACTGCCTGTAGGCTCATTCAATCACTGTGACTGTGGAGTGTCTTTTGTGGTTTGTGTTGTGGTGGTTGTCTGTCCCTCATCTCAGTATTTATTAATAAGTTTTTTTTTTTTTTTAAAGCCTATGTGATTTGCCAGATTATCGGGGCAACATGCAGTCTTTCATTTTGAATAAGTAGTTTATGTGGAGTTTACTTTTATGTCCTGTTAAAAAAAATTTGGTACAGTAAAATTGTTAGTGGCAGTTTCCATTGTATTAAAGCCCATTCAGTCTTTCACAAAATATGATTGGAACTGTGATGTCAACAAATATTAGTGCATAATTACCTGAGTGAACTGCTGATTGTCGTATTGGGACCAGTTTAGATTTCTGTCTCTGAATGTGTTGGGTGGTTTAAATAGCCTGGAAAGCCTGCTGAATTTGAGGGGCATCGATCCTGGAGATGAGTGACGCTTGCGTGAGATTCTTACCCTCCTCTCCTCCTCCTCCCCTCCCTCGCACTCAGGTACGGTGCCCTGCAGGAGCTGGGCGACAAGCGCAAGGACATGCTGGAGAAGAGCTGCAAGAAGTTCATGCTGTTCCGCGAGGCCAACGAGCTGCAGCAGTGGATCAACGAGAAGGAGGGCGCGCTGACCAACGAGGAGGTGGGCTCCGACCTGGAGCAGGTGGAGGTCCTGCAGAAGAAGTTCGACGACTTCCAGAAGGTAGGAGACCCGCCTCGGTCTGTAGCGTTCGGCCAAAGTTGCGGCTTTCTCGCGTAACCCGTAAGGTTCTCCACCAGTGGCTTCGCGTGCGGTTGGGTCTGGTCTGCACGGCGACGGGCAGTCAGGGCCTCGTGTGTTTGCTCTCCCCAGGATCTGAAGGCCAACGAGTCGCGGCTCAGGGACATCAACAACGTGGCCGCCGAGCTGGAGTCCGAGGGGCTGATGGCCGAGGAGGCCCCCATGATGCAGGCTCAGGTGAGGAGGCGGGGCTACAGCGCCGATGAGTAACGACAGGGAGGAGCCAAGGTCAGAAATCAGGTGTTCAGTCCACTCGGGAAAGCAAAGCTTTTGTGTGTATGTGGGTGCTAAATTATTGTAGTGTTAGGTGTTTGAAAATTGAGTTGGTAAAATCTTTACTGCCATTTAGTAGAGCTCATCCAGAGTCCGCTAATATTCCTTAATGTGCAGTCTAGTCTTGAGCAGATAAAATGGATTAGGTGCTTATTTTTTTTCTATTCCTCCTCAGCAACAAGAATTATTGGGTTCTGCACCAGGAAAGGTAAGACTCTTCATTTGGATGCTATTATTCAAATAATGAAGGAATGCATGCTATATTGCCGGGCAAAAACAATGCTCATCATTCATGGTAAATAATTCAAACTTTTACTGCCTGACTGATACTGTTTTGTTTTGTGTGTGTGTGCAGGATGAAGCAGATTCCAAAAATGTTTCACCATGGAAGGTAAAAATATTTGTACTTGTATCGCACCCATCCCAAGCATGAATCTGTTTTTTTTTTTGCTTTTTTTTTTAAAGATAAGAAACCCTCATCTTTGGTATTTTTTCACTTAAATGTAAAGTCCTTGTGTACTTCTTTTGATACAGTGACATATGCTGCTATTTGGAGCAGGTCAATACAATTTGTATGCCACTTTTTTTTTTGTAAAAGCATAAATTACTTTGAGAAGGAATATTTAAAACTGAAAGCATGCAAGGACTTTCAGGATTTTACTGCATGGGGTGTTCATGGTGGAAGAGGATGATGCATTCTGTCCTGACTAGATGTAGAGGTTTGGGCCTGAGGAAATGTTAAACCTGCTTTCTTGGCTAACATGGTGACTCTTTTGACTTGGTGTGGTGTTTTTGTTCCCCTCGTCTTCTGCTCTTATTTTATTTCAATCTAGACTGTACGTTTGACTGTACAAACGGTGGCTAACTTTAATACTATCAAGGTAAGATTCTTGGTCTCCTTCCCTGTCATCTGTCTTTGTCCCTCCTCCTCCTGAATCATGTCCTCCATGTGCAGGACGCTAGTCCCGCCCACAGGTTCTGCCACATGTCAATCATCCACCCTGTCTTCGTGCATGTGGAGTTCGTCCATTGTGTTCCCAGTCCAACCTTCCTGTTTCCACATCCCTAATGGGCCTCATCAGTTCATTTAATTTTGTTCTGTAACCTTTGTTTAATTTTTCCCCTCAAAGCTTAGCTAGGACAAAAATAATCTACAAAATAAAACCCTAACCCTCAACGGCTGTCTGATTGGAAGTTAATGATGTCAAAAGACTGTGTCTGTTCCATTCCCTGCACTGTGTCGTTCCCCTCCCCTCCCTGTGTCCCTTCTCATTGTCTCCTTGTCTGGTCTGGCTTGGGTAATGATGTGTCATTCATTACTGGGGATGTGCTTGAGGATGCATGCACAATGTCAGTTACCTCTGCTCCTTCCATACAGTGACTTTGAAATGGGAACTTTTGTTTTTATAGTGTACAGCAGCCCCACCTTTTGGCCTTTCTCTGCCCAATTAACAGCTGTGATTCATGCAAATTGCGGTTGAGAGTGAGAGCATGGGGGAGGGGGTGGGGGCGTAGGGGGGTGGGTCTGGGCTATTTCTGGGTGAATCCTGCTACATGTGAGTAAGCCACCCAACTGCCTTCTTTTTACGGTGATGGTCTATGATGCCCTCTCACCTGACCTGTAAATAAGCAATGGATAGCAGTGAGCCACATGCCACTTTGCCATAATTTTAAAAACTGGTCTACCTAGATCTTAACAACAAACAAACTATAAAATACTATTACTATGACTAACTGCTTGGAAACTATGAAATACCAAATACAGAGCTAATGAATGAAATGGAAATAGAACAGAATAAGGAAAGGCTGGCAGTACATGGCTTTAAAAAAAATTCACAAAATGCAGTGGAAGGTCTTAATTAGTTTTTTGTGATTTATCAAATGGAAACAGGATTAAACTAAATTTAATTTGTGTTTATTACTCCTTTGAAGCACAGTAATTTAAGTGTGTAGATCCCATCATTAACTCGAATAAAATTCCTGCCAAAATTGCACAGCATGCCTAAATTTCTACCCAGGATCAATTATGAGCTTATTGCCTGAGAAGTCTTAAGTGGCACTGTGATTGGCTTTCATCATGGGAAAGAGAAGCCTCTGATTGGTGATAACCTTGCACTGCTGTGTTTCTGCCAGGACCTGAACCAGCAGTGGAGGTCCCTGCAGCAGCTGGCAGAGGAGAGAAGCAACCTGCTGGGGAGTGCCCATGAAGTGCAGAGATTCCACAGGTGGGTCCACCTTAATGCACGCACACACACACACGCACGCAGGTGCACATAGACACACACAACATGCGTGCACACACACACACGCGCATATGCGTGTATGTATGTACGTATATACACATGCTCTCAGCTAACGGACCAGTGTTTTTGTGTTTGTGTGCGATTCACCCATGTAGAGATGCTGATGAGACCAAAGAGTGGGTGGAGGAGAAGAACCAGGCCCTGAACACCGACAACTACGGCCACGACCTGGCCAGCGTCCAGGCGCTGCAGCGCAAACACGAAGGCTTCGAGAGGGACCTGGCCGCCCTGGGAGACAAGGCGAGCGCGCGGCCCAGAATGCACCGGGAGGCTCCGTTACATCACCGCTCCCCGCCCGCGTCCTGATCCTCTGCCTTCCCCCACGCAGGTGAACTCTCTGGGGGAGACGGCGGACCGCCTGATCCAGTCCCACCCGGAGGCGGCGGACGACATCAAGGAGAAGTGCAGCGAGCTGAACACGGCCTGGAGCAGCCTGGTGGGGCGCGCCGACCAGCGCAAGGACAAGCTGGGCAACTCCCACGACCTGCAGCGCTTCCTCAGCGACTTCAGGTGAGGGGCGGAGCCAACGCCTAAGACTTGGGACGGGGTCTGGTGCGCTACGCTAACGTTTTTTCAAGAAGCACAGTGGTCGCTGTGTGGGAAAATTTAACGAAACAGTGGACCCTCTCTCTCCCGTTCTGTCACAACCCTCCTGCAGAGACCTGATGTCCTGGATCAATGGGATCAGGGGGCTGGTGTCGTCCGATGAGCTGGCCAAGGATGTGACGGGGGCTGAGGCTCTGCTGGAGAGACACCAGGTACTGACTCTATTACAGCTCTGTACAGCTCTTACAGTGAATGGGAGTGATAGGAGACACATTCTTTTGATTCCCCCTGGAAAATCTGTACAGTGAAGTGCTGTGTCTGTAAATGGCACTACATGAACAAGATCAGAGGCAGAAAATCCATCTTTAGAAAGTAAAAGTCCTCCCGATTATTTTGTTCCAGTCACCTGGATTTACTAATTACCACAATGAAATGAGCTGGGCTTTTACTTTTACTGAATGACGGGACAGTCTTTATGGAAGGAAAAGCTCTCGCCCCCCTCACTCACTCTGCCCGTCTCCTCCCCCACCCCGTGCCCTCTCCAGGAGCACCGCACCGAGATCGACGCCCGGGCCGGCACCTTCCAGGCCTTCGAGCAGTTTGGGCAGCAGCTGGTGGCGCGGGGCCACTACGCCAGCCCTGAGATCCAGGAGAAGCTGGAGACCCTGGACCGTGAGCGGGCCAACCTGGAGAAGGCCTGGGTGCAGCGCAGGATGATGCTGGACCAGTGTCTGGAGCTGCAGGTCTGACCCCGACCGGACGACCGTCTGTGACCGTGTGTCGAGTGACCGTCGCGCGTGTGACCCTGTCTGTCTGCTCTCTTCCCTCCGCAGCTCTTCAACCGCGACTGCGAGCAGGCGGAGAACTGGATGGCGGCCCGCGAGGCCTTCCTGGCCAGCGACGATAAGGGCGACTCTCTGGACAGCGTGGAGGCGCTCATCAAGAAGCACGAGGACTTTGACAAGGCCATCAACGTGCAGGTCAGCGGTGTGCGGCCGTCTCTGTATAGGGCAGCATCTATTTGCTGGAATTAATCAATATTTAGTTAAAAAAGCTTCCCCCTGTACTTCTATGCATAAATGAAATTGGGCGTGTTTGACTCATCAATTGCCCTGCTGCGTCTGCAGGAGGACAAGATCGCCGCCCTGCAGTCCTTCGCAGAGCAGCTGATTGGAGCAGACCACTACGCCAAGCCCGAGATCTCCGCCCGCTGTAACGAGGTTCTGGACAGGTAAGCCCCCGCCCCCTGCCCCCCTCCCCCTCCCCAGCACCCCTTCACAGTGTGCCCCAGGTTTGGTCACTCCGGGCTCCTCTGTGCCCCGCAGGTGGAGGCGGCTGAAGGCCCAGATGATCGAGAAGCGCTCCAAGCTGGGCGAGTCGCAGACCCTGCAGCAGTTCAGCCGCGACGTGGACGAGATCGAGGCCTGGATCAGCGAGAAGCTGCAGACCGCCACCGACGAGTCCTACAAGGACCCCACCAACATCCAGGTGCGGTCTCGCAGCCCCCGCGAAATAACGCGCCGTTTGAGCTCTTTAGCGCTCTTATTTCATCGCGTTTTTACCGCGTTTACCATCATTTTGATTGGACGAGGTGGTTTTCAGTCTCTTCCGAATAAGTGACTGTTGAATTGCTTCTTTAACAAATGTTTTTGTGTTGACTTATTACCCTTTAATCCTTTTTTCTGTTAAACAAACCCCCCCCATACCCATAAATCTCTATTACTACTGTTGTCCTGTTTATCCCTTGTTCATAATGACTGCCTTGTGACTTCCCCAGCCCTTTTGATGGCAATAAAATCTGAATCTGTCTTTGTTTTTATTGTCTGTTTTTAGCTGTCCAAACTGCTGGTAAGTTGAGTAGTGTGTCAGCGCACTAACATCTGTAGGGGTCTTTCACTTGTGTCCGTGTCTTTTTGCCATCTGTAGACACACAGTCCTTTTTAGCTGGATTTCCATCCATCTGTCTCGTGTTCACCTACATGAGTGCTTGCTTCTTTTTGATTTATGCCGTTTTTTAAATGTAAATGCACATTTTGCCTTGTTTGTAGATGTGTACTTGTGTCTCGTGCCCTTAAGTTATTTTAAGCTGCTGGGTGTGGCTTCCATATTTTTGTTCTTCGCCTTAACAAGTTGGGTTATCTTTTAAACTCGTTCCACACATTGTGCGATGTTAATACTAAGTGTCAGTCGCTATGGTTACCTGCAAACCACAGTTATGTCTCTAGCACCATCTGATAGTGATCTTGATATAAATTATGTTGTGGTTTTTATATAAATACAGAGCTGCCATCCTTTGGTCAATACAACCAGCTTTAGATATCCAACATGTTTATTTTCTGAAAGTAAAACTGAAAGTAAAACCGAATTTGTGTTGAGGGTATAGTGGCAAAGGTGAGGTTATCCAGTGAGTGAGGTAGAAATATGTAGCTAGGAAAGGTGCCGCTTTGCTTCAAGCTCTTAATACAAAACACAGGTATGGTTTGCTTTCTGTGTTTCAAAAACCCCCAGTGCTTATTCTGCTGTATATTACATTTACTGATGCCTCCCATTTAATTAAAAAAAAGAATTAGAAAGGCCTTTGACTACGAGTGCAGGCGAAACGGGGGGCACAGTGTAGACCTTTCTCCCTCACTCTCTGGTTGAAACGCAGGTGTGGAACGACATTTAAAAAAAGAGAAGCTTTTTAAGGTGCTCCAGAAACATTTGCTGTGTTCCGGAGGAAGTCTCCAGTTCATTTCATGTGTTTTTTTTCCCCCCACGTGTCTCTGTCAATCACTGGTGGTGTCTAGGAATCTGTCTTTTTTTTTTTTTGTTATTTTTTGGGGTGTCCTTTTAGTTCTGGCTTTTCATTTCACGTTTACCTCCTCCCAGTCATATCCCTGGGAGTCACTGACTGCCATACTGACAATTATGTCTACTCATCAAAGTCAGACACTATAACTGTGGTATTTAAAAATTAAATAACTGGTAGTTGCTCAGTCCCTCAAGGAGTCGCAAAATATGAATAGTGAGCCACTCAGAATAAACCTACTTGGCTCAATTTACTATTACATACTACCATTGTACTGGCATTTATGATCAATTTGGTGCAGGTATTTAAGTGACTTAAGAACGATAGACTACTAGTAAGTAACATAAGACTACTCAAATTGCCTTCAGACACCTTAACTAGATGCATAATTCACTGTCATATTTCAGGAAGTGTCATTATTGCACTAGTCTCATTACTAAGTTTATTTTCAGAGGGAAATGCAGCCGTACACACACACATGCATACACACATCTGGCCTGTAACGGGGCTTGTGCTTCATCACCCCCCCCGCCCCCACCCCTCCCAAAATCTGCTCGGACTCTAACTCTCTCCCCTCCTCACGCAGAGTAAGCACCAGAAGCACCAGGCCTTCGAGGCTGAGCTGCACGCCAACGCGGACCGCATCCGTGGCGTAATCGACACGGGCAACTCCCTCATCCAGAGGGGGGCCTGTGCTGGGAGCGAGGACGCGGTCAAGGTAATGGCCGCCTCCCACAGTCTGCCCAGTGCTGAAGGCTGCAGGCTCACGCCTGGCTACAGTTTCTCATAGCCGGTCATAGTTTCTCTTATTCATACCAGTGTATAGAGCCCTAATTACTACAGTTCATCACTCTGCATAAGGCCAATTTGGTGTAACGTAATGAACAATGTATTATTATTGTAGCCCTCCAGATGAGGACCATTTTGCAATAACTGCATTTCATTTACATTTTTTGGGCATATTGCAAATACGTAATGCAAGCACCACCTCGCATCCTTCTGAACAATACTTCAGAGCTGAAACAAAGGACTTTCTGAGAGGGGATGCAGGGCATGTTGAAATGGTTGAGCTCTTATTGTGGGTGCTGTTTCTCTCCCCAGTCACGCCTGAATGCCCTGGATGACCAGTGGCAGTTCCTGGTGAACAAGTCTGCAGAGAAGAGCCAGAAGCTGAAGGAGGCCAACAAGCAGCAGAATTTCAACACTGGCATCAAGGACTTCGATTTCTGGCTTTCAGAGGTAAAAATCTTCAAAAATCTGTAAATTAACTTTTCAAATATGCTTGCTTTGTTGATGCTTAGTTTGGCAGTGAATTCAGTTCCTTGCATTGATTTTGCTGTAAAATGTAGGTAGACCAAAATGAATTTTTTCACAAAAATGAAAAAGATTTTCCCTGCTCTATAATGACATTTGTTGTTTGAGCTTACTGTACATAATACAGATGATGAAATTACACTCAAAATGCCACAAAATAACAGTGAATATGCAGGAGGAATCCCATGAATATGCAGGAGGAATTCCATGATTGACAGCTTTGTTTTTTCCCCACTCCAGGTTGAGGCTTTGCTTGCCTCTGAGGATTATGGGAAGGATTTGGCCTCCGTGAACAATCTGCTGAAGAAGCACCAGCTTCTGGAGGCTGACATCTCTGCTCATGAGGTAGTTTACTCCACCTTCCTGTGCAGTATTGCAGCTATTCTGAATTTCAGCCATTACAGTTAGACTGCCATGGGGTAACTGTTATTGTTGGAAAAACCATGATAAATTGATATTTATAATGTACTTGCTTTTACGGGTAAATGGTATAGAAGATTGTGTTTTTGTTTCAAGTACTTTCTTTAGATCAGTTGTAACAATGGAAAAACTACGTGGGCATTTTTATAGTGTTGAAACATTGTTAGCGCTTTATTGGTGACTACAGTAGGAGAGTAGAACGGTCTCCACTTCATGCACTGTGACTGTGCACTTCCTCCGAGCCTGACTGTGCACGCCCCCCCCCCCCTCCCTCGCCCTGCAGGACCGTCTGAAGGACCTGAACGGCCAGGCGGACAGCCTCATGGCCAGCAACGCCGTCGACACCTCGCAAGTGAAGGACAAGCGAGACGCCGTCAACGGCCGCTTCACCAAGATCAAGAGCATGGCCGCCGGCCGCCGCGCCAAGCTCAACGAGTCGCACCGCCTGCACCAGTTCTTTAGGGACCTGGACGATGAGGAGTCTTGGATCAAGTGAGTCTTTGAGGAGAAAGTACAGCATGTGGTTTTACCTCTGACGTGTGTAAGCTGCGTGATTGGTCAGACACAAACAATCCTAGTTCAGAGTTTGTGAGCTGAAGTGTCCGTGGCAAAGCAATCTGTGCTGTCGGACTGGCGAGAACTGTCTCCACTAATGTTCCATCCCCCTGCAGAGAGAAGAAATTGCTAGTGAGCTCGGAGGATTATGGACGTGACTTGACAGGAGTACAGAATCTGAGAAAGAAGCACAAGAGACTGGAGGCTGAGCTGGCTGCCCATGACCCAGCCATACAGGTACAGGGTCCCAGCTATCTCCTGTTAGGCCTCACACAGGTACAGGGTGCCAGCTATCTCCTGTTAGGCCTCACACAGGTACAGGGTGCCAGGTACCTCCTGTTAGGCCTCACACAGGTACAGGGTGCGGGTTACCACCTGTTAGGCCACTCACACATGTACAGGGTCCCAGTTACCACCTGTTAGGCTACTCACACAGGTATAGGGTCCTAATTATTTCTTAGTAGGCCACTCACACAGGTAGAGGGTCCCAGTTATCTCCTTTTTGACCACACATAGGTACAGGGCCCTAATTATATCCTGTTAGGCCACTTGCATAAATAGAGTATAGAACGTTCATCCCCTGAGGAACTGGTCATGAAGTTTCTTTTCAGTTTTGTGTTTTGTCTTATTTGCCTTTTCCCACCTTCCTGGCTCTAGTCTGTTCTGGACACGGGGAAGAAGCTGTCTGATGACAACACCATCGGACAGGAGGAGATCCAGCAGAGACTGGCCCAGTTTGTGGATCACTGGAAGGAGCTGAAGGACCTTGCTGCCGCACGGTAAGTGCCACGTTTCTGTTCCAGGGTCACAATTTACTGGCGTCTAACGCGGCTCATTTCAGTGAGCTTAAGTCGGAGAAATAGCTATTTTTGGGTCACAGTGTTGTGTCTTGGTTAAAGAACAGGGCTTGAAGTTGCAGGTTGAAATATCAGTGCACACCCTTGAGCAACGTACAGTACTTTACCTGAATTGTGACAGAAAAATAATCGGCTGTCTAAATGGAAAAGGTGTTGGCTCTGTTTTTTGCTCTGGATAAGGCAGTCTGCTAACTGAATAATAATTTGTTCTTGTGTTGGTGCATGTGTGTAGAGGGCAGAGGCTGGAGGAGTCTTTGGAGTATCAGCAGTTTGTGGCGAACGTGGAAGAGGAGGAGGCGTGGATCAACGAGAAGCTGAACCTGGTTGGAAGCGAGGACTATGGGGACACGCTGGCAGCAGTGCAGGTGAGGACACACGGAGGACCCCATGCGTCTGCATGGGCGCACGGATAATTGGAACGTAATTAAGACTGAGTACATCAGGCAGCAGTCTTTGTGGAACTTAAACGTGAAGCCCTTGGGTGCTAATTACAGTTACTCTCCTGTTGTGCAGGGCTTGCTGAAGAAGCACGAGGCCTTCGAGACCGACTTCACGGTACACAGGGACAGGGTGAACGATGTGTGCGCAAACGGAGATGAGCTCATCAACAAGGTATGGCTGAGGAAGTGACAACGCGCAGTCCATGTGCCCATACACACACAAACACACACACACACACACACACACACACATCCACACCCACACACAGGGGCCAGCAAAGTTTTTGACGTGAGTGAACGTGCTGCTCTGTGCTGCAGAATAACCACCATGTGGACAACATCAGCGCCAAAATAAAGGCCCTGAAGGAGAAGGTGTCGGAGCTGGAGAGGGCGGCCGCGCAGAGGAAGGCCAAACTGGACGAGAACTCGGCCTTCCTGCAGTTCAACTGGAAGGCCGACGTGGTGGAGTCCTGGATCGGTACGTTTGTGTCAGCCAAGGGCTTTTGACAGGGCTCAACATATTTGTGTCTATCCTGTTTAACAGAGATGGCACTCTCTTTAGGGTGTTTGGGTGGTGTATCCAGCTAAAACGGTGGTCTGGAGGGTTTGAATACTGACTTGTACCAGTTGCGACTGGCTGGGAGTCACACGGGGTGCATTATTGGTCACACGGGGTGCATTATTGGCTTCAATTTCCCCCAGGGGGGAGGGTTTTAGTCAGCCCGGTATACCCTGGCTCATTATGCAGGTCGCTAAGGCATGGTCATTGTGCTGGAGGACTATGAGAGGGAAGAGGGTGACCTGCTCAAGTTATGGAAGACTAGTCTCCACTCCCCAAAATTAAGAGGCTGTTACTGGTTTGGGACAGGCTTGCAGACATGACTGGCCATTTGTAATTCTGAACTTGTTTTTTTCAGGTGAGAAAGAGAACAGTCTAAAGACGGATGACTACGGAAGGGACCTGTCCTCAGTGCAGACTCTCCTCACTAAGCAGGTATGATTCATCTGCGATGCGTGGTTATACTTCAGGGAGGGTGAAGGGGTGCGCTTGGTCCCGTTTCCTCACACCCTGTCCCCGTCTCGCCCCGCCGAGCAGGAGACGTTCGACGCAGGGCTCCAGGCCTTCCAGCAGGAGGGCATCACCAACATCACGGCCCTGAAGGACCAGCTGCTGGCGGCCAAGCACGTGCAGTCCCGCGCCATCGAGGCCCGCCACGCTGCCCTCATCAAGCGCTGGAACCAGCTCCTGTCCAACTCCACCGCCCGCAAGAAGAAGCTTCTGGAAGCCCAGGAACACTTCAGAAAGGTGGGTGTGTGAGGGGCATGTCTGCCGACTGGATTGGTCTGGAATTTATGAAGACAAATTTACTGGACTGAGCGCCGGTTTTTGTTGAGGATCCTATAAATATTTGCTGTGTTGAACTATGCTTTACAAGCATAATTTTTCTGTCAAAACCTGGTTGTGCCAGTGCTGATTTTGGCCAGGCGTCCCAGGTGCTGACTCATGATTGGCTGTGGGGTCGTCCAGGGATGGAGGTTCTCAGTCGGTGGTCTCTCACACTGTCAACCTCTGGCTGCAGGTGGAGGACCTCTTCCTGACCTTTGCCAAGAAGGCGTCGGCTTTCAACAGCTGGTTCGAGAACGCGGAGGAGGACCTGACGGACCCGGTGCGCTGCAACTCTCTGGAGGAGATCCGCGCCCTGCGCGACGCCCATGAGGCCTTCCGCTCCTCCCTCAGCTCCGCCCAGGCCGACTTCAACCAGCTGGCCGAGCTGGACCGCCAGATCAAGAGCTACCACGTGGTGTCCAACCCCTACACCTGGTTCACCATGGAAGCTCTGGAGGAGACCTGGAGGAACCTGCAGAAAATTATCAAGGTTATTAAGAGAGGGTGCAATATAACTTCTGTGAACAGCCAACGTTTTTATACATTCTGAATTTATGGTAGAATGTCCAAGGTACGAACACATTGGGAATGAAGGTCAGTCAGAACTTGGAAGTCAGAACTTTAATTTTATTTCCCCATCCTCTTGATATTAAAATGTTGACTACATTGGATTATCCAACCGTAGTGCCAAGTTAGGTCAGAATGTCAAAATTTTATACATTTTTTTTTTAATCAGTTGGAAGTATGACTAATTTTCATTCAGTACTCACATTTTTATTCAGAGGAGGAGATTGGTAAGGCGTAATTGCCTATACTATTTGTACCCTGTTCACTTGACTGGTAAATTCATAACTGAGCTTATAAGGTTATTTGTATAAATGTGTGTGTATAATAATAACATAATGGTGTAGTTCAGCAGTATTTTTTCTGTGTCGTCAGGAGCGAGAATTGGAGCTCCAGAAGGAGCAGAGGCGCCAGGAGGAGAACGACAAGCTGCGGCAGGAGTTTGCGCAGCACGCCAACGCCTTCCACCAGTGGCTGCAGGAGACCAGGTGGGGGCGCTGGAGAGAGCAGTGGAAAACCAGAGATGGGCTCTGCCTGGATAAACTCCAGATAGCTTACAGAAACTTTAATCAAGTGCTGTAACTGAATAATAAGTCGCTTTTTGATCGCCCTTTTCTTGTGCTTATAATGCTTAAAACGGTGGTAGTACATTGCGTGTTAGTCTCTACACTGTTCAACAGCTTTCTTTTGTGGTTGGTCATTTGATTAATTGTAATTTAGCAAAGGCTCTCGTTCATTAAGTTTTTACCTCCTGCTTTAGATATTTCTTGCCTCACTCTTGGCACCCTCTTCCTCTGTAGAAAACCGATCACTGTAAAGCACGCTTCACTGTGGGGGATGTTGTAGCCATACGTAACTACAATGGTCCATTTTCTGAAAAAGGGCTACCAGTGTTGGGCATTGGTATCGATAGAGCCGTGTCATGTGACTGCTCTCAAGTTGACATTACATGAGCAGTGCTGATGCCCCTGTATGATTTAATAATTTGTTCTCTTTTTTTGTCATCCCTTCTTCCCCTCCCCCTCTCTGCTCCGCCCTCCTGCCTCTTTCTTGCTACACGATGCTCGGATCACTTCACTCATCAGGACATATCTTCTGGATGGGTTAATATCACATTTTTACTCTCTTTCTCTTGTTGTTCTATGTACATGTTCGTCTTCGAAAATTAGAGGGGAAAAACTATTTGGCTTACTTCACTGGCTGCTAAATTCTCTGGGGGCTCTGTAGCAACCCAGTGGTGAGTAAATTGGGAAAATGGCAACGCTTGGCAATAAGTGTCCATTCAAGATGTGTTCATGGAAAAAATGTAAAGTCAGGCTTGTGGACTTAAGAATTCATAAGGAACAAAGTTTATTTAAAGCAGTATTAAATAATGTTCAGACACGTTTCTGGTGTTGCCATGAAAACCGATGGACTAACTGGATTTGCAGACAATCCAGCCTGTGTAATAACTGAGTTGTAATGGACCCAAATTGATGTGTAATCATGAACCCCCTCTTGAGTGTCTCTCCTTTTTGGTCTTTCATTTTTCCTTTTCGTTTTTGCACTGAAACATAACGGCTTCTGGGTTTTTGATATCATTTTCCCTTCCTGTTTGTGTGTCTTTAAATTGTTTTGTCTCTTTCTATTGGTATTCACACTATTTCCCCCTGACCCCCTCCTCCCCCTTTTCTAAATAGCATAGCCTATCGCCGGGTTATCCGTGTCTATCAGTATGAAGTCGGTGATGATCTTTCTGGAAGGTTTTCCCCTTTTTTTCCTGGTTTACTTTGGCCTCTCCCAGCCCCCCTCCCTCCACTCCTCCTACCTCTCCTGCCTCCTCCCACTCCCCACGTTTTTTTGGGTTGTTGCTCCTCACGCATTTGAGTCTCAAACCCTCGTTGTGGGCTCTGTGTGTTCCGTTTCCTCCGGACTAACTCTCACTGGCACTGTGGCTTTTCTAAAAATGGGATTTCACCTCCTTTTTCTGCTGCTTATTCCTCCAAGGCTGGCTGTGTATAGCACCCTTCCAAAGGGTCTATGGATTTAATTTGGGGGATATATACATTTGTAGCACTTGTATATATTTTTCTTTGATTTATGCACCCAAAGAAGGGGTTGAAACTGCGATCATTTGGTTTAGGTTTTAATTTAGCTGCTCTCAGCTTAATTCTTGACATTCACAGTAAATAATGATAGTAGAATAAAAACTGTACCTAGAGGATTTCTCAGTTGCATTTGCTTAGAAAACGGCCAGCAGTTTCCACCCCTGTGCACAGAGGTTCTAACCATGCATGGTATGGGTACCATGGCTTGAGTTAGCTTCTTTGGCATGCACAGTGTGGCACTGAAAAAATTGTGGGGCCAAGTGCATTCTGGGAACTCTTGGTGTTATCAATAGCACAGCCTGTAGGTTACATCTTGCAGGTAAGTATTGAGGCAAGTCTTGTTTATTTGGGGGAATTACTTTGAAAAGCTTTTGCAGTTTTATTGGAGTACATCCTGGGATCATGTTCAGGGGATTTTCTTTTCCATTTAAAACTGAAAACAAATCACTGATTAGTTTGTAAATTACGCATTGAGAAATAAGTTGTTTAGTGATAGTATTTGTAACTTAGATGTGGTTATTTCACTCACAGCAGCAGATGTAGGTATAGTTCTAACCCTGGTGTCTGGTGAAAGAGGTCTATTTATTGCACTTGGTTTCCAAGATCTGATTTGTTGGATTTATTTAGTGTTTTTTCTGATTTGTGAACTTGGCACTTTTTTTGACCCTTGTGACAGTTGGGCCACACTGATCACTCTTTTTACATCACCACGCCACCAAGACCCTGATCCTCATGTTGCCACATGTTCTCCAAGTGTTTCCATGTCTTGGAAAATCTAATAACTATAACTATAATAACTAATCCATGGATTAAGTCAGATATTATACAGCTGTGCATCATTATACCACACAATTTGTAATTATGCATTCAAATTTACAGAAATGTGTTGTGTTTAAGTATTTCCCTGCAGAAGTTGTGTTGAATTACTTTCACTAAGAAAATCAACAAAATATACCCTTTGACCAGGGATGCCTAAACTTTTGCATACCACTGTATGCCATAAAAATTCATTACACTCTAGAGTTTTTCTCTTTTTTTATGAAAAACGTTCATACTGTGTTCTTTATCCAGATCAGTGGAAAAACACTAACTTTGATTACATTAGCAGTTAGCTGGTGAGGTGTAGTGGCATGGTGATTGTGGTCATTTGGGTGGTGTAGTTCAGGGGTGGACTCTGTAGGCCCCGCCTGCTGCATCATCTCACTGCTCTCTGTGTGTGTAGGTCTTGTATGGTGGAAGAATCTGGAACACTGGAATCCCAGCTTGAGGCAACTAAGGTGAGAGAGGGGAAATAAATCATTTTATTCTCAAAGGGCTTTTTAACTGGATGCATTGTTATGTGTTGGTAAACCTGTGTTGAAATTACTGTAAGTGCACAGGTGGCCAGGTGCAACAGAGGAGTCCTTGTGCTTCAGCTGCTTTGATCCTTGCCAGGTGGCACAATTTCTGGTGTCACACTGGGAAGGAAGGAAAAAAGAGAGGATTGTAAAAATGTGTAAACAAATTAATTAGTATTAATATTAATTCAGGCTTTTGCAGTTGTTGAGGAAATTAGGAAAGATCTGATATTTGATGTAAAGTTGATATCACTGATGACATATGTAAATGAAGATATGAAGAACTCAGTTAGTGTGCTGCAGTGGGTTTGGTCTGGTTTGTCATGGCTTTGGTTCCGGGTGGCCTGCTCCCCATCCTGACCCTTGCGTGTTTCCCGCACGCCCGTAGCGCAAGCACCAGGAGATCCGTGCCATGCGCAGCCAGCTGAAGAAGATCGAAGACCTGGGCGCAGCCATGGAGGAGGCCCTGATCCTGGATAATAAGTACACAGAGCACAGCACGGTGGGGCTGGCGCAGCAGTGGGACCAGCTTGACCAGCTGGGCATGAGAATGCAGCACAACCTGGAGCAGCAGATCCAGGCCAGGTCAGAGGGAGAACGTGCTGGCCAGGGACCATACATACCCATCCATACACATGAATACCTCAACAAACTCGTCAGAGACCAAATGCACCCACACACTTACCTTAACCTGTCATCAATGTGCTTATAGTAGCCCTGTTGGATTGCGTTTGATCTAGTCCTCATGTGCCTCTCTTACTTCTGTAGAAACACCACTGGAGTAACCGAAGAAGCCCTGAAGGAGTTCAGCATGATGTTCAAGTGAGTGTTACTTCTATGTTTTTTAATGTATGTATGTTATATTATATACTTTTCTCACTTTAGCAAATTAGTTGGTATTTTTAAGGCCTTGGAATTTTCACAGTAAACAAGATTACGTCTCTGTATCCATGATGATTTGCTACCTTTCTTTAATTTTGCTTACAGGCATTTTGACAAGGACAAGTCTGGGCGGCTGAATCACCAGGAGTTCAAGTCCTGTCTGCGCTCTCTGGGTTACGACCTTCCCATGGTTGAGGAGGGAGAGCCTGACCCGGAGTTTGAGTCCATCCTGGACACTGTCGATCCCAACAGGTCAGAACTTGGCTGTGACCATTCTCTCTCTCTTGAGAAACTTACTGCCGCTGTTCAGCATGGCTGCAGTTACTTAATGTCCTGCTTTTCTAATGCGATGTTCACAGAATCTGACAGATAATTAAAATGTAGGATTCCGCTTCAACTCTGAATGGCAGGTGCAGCTCACAATGCCTATTTTAGTTTTAAAGAAAATGGTTCTCAAGAAAGATTAATTAAAATTTTTTGTGTGTACTTGTCTTTCCCTCTCCATCGATCTATTGCAGGGATGGCCACGTGTCTCTGCAAGAGTACATGGCCTTCATGATCAGCCGAGAGACGGAGAACGTGAAGTCGAGCGAGGAGATCGAGAGCGCCTTCCGAGCCCTGAGCGCCGAGAACAAGCCGTACGTCACCAAGGAGGAGCTCTACCAGGTACTGAAGGGCGCGGCCCTGCGCGCTTCTCAAAATTACGCTTTCCTTTCGCGCCGTACGAGAGCGAACGTGCCGTCGTTTTTTTAAACTCTTAATTTTTCTTCCTTCAGAACCTGTCGAAGGAGCAGGCCGACTACTGCATCTCGCACATGAAGCCCTACATGGACAGCAAGGGCCGGGAGCTGCCCTCGGCGTTCGATTTCGTGGAGTTCACCCGCTCGCTCTTCGTCAACTAACCTGCACCAGCACCTCCGCCTGTCAGTGACAAATCGGGATGCGTTTTTCCCAGCAGAACTGCATGACTGAATCTTAGACACTAAACTATATCTCTCCAACTCTCAGTGGGTCCATTAGAAAGGGGGGGGGGGGGTTCATGCCAAATTCATTCTGTGCAGAGTTAATGATACACGATCCCCATTAACGTAGGGACCTGCTATCTCTGTGCTACTCTCTATAATAGCTTAGTGAATGTCTCTGCATTTAATTGTGATGTTTTGGCTATTAAAAGTGCTTTGCTTGATTTTAACCTCATAGAAATTACTGTGTAGCAACTCTCCTGTGACTGCAGTGTGCTTAATTAAACGCTTCTGGTTCTAACTGATCCAGTGGTGTTGTGTTCTTGTTTTGCATACAATAAATCATATTTACTACAAAACGATCCTTATTCAGAAATTGGTTCACTATACCAACATTAATATTCTCACAAATGAGCAGTGGGCAAAGCAAATGTTTGAGGATAAGGATGTTCAAGACTGTGCTGATGTATACTTACAAGCAGAGACTCAAATGTGGGAATTACTATAAAATTAGTGGGTTTTTAAATGAGAGCTCAAGTATTTATCATGTGGCTGCAACTCAATATATGAATCATAAAGACATGAAGAGATTTAGTTGGACTAAAACATTAGAATGGGACCATTAAATGATTGTTGGTGTCAGACATGGTGGTTTTAGAATCTCAGAAACTACCGTCATCTTGGGATTTTCGCATACTGCGGTCTCTAGGGTTAACAGAGAATGGTCCAATAAACTAAAAACATCCAGTGAGTGGCAGTTCTGTGGTGGAAAAAAATGCCTTGTTACTAGGAGAGGTCAGAAGAGAATGGGTAGACTCATTCAAGCTAACAACAAGGCCACAAAAACTCATAACAGCTGTTTACAACAGTGATGTGCAGCAGACAACACATCCAACCTTGAAGTGGATGGGCTACAGCAGCAGAAGACCACGCCGGGTTTTAGTCCTATCTGTTCAGAGCAGGAAGATGAGCCTACAGTGGCTATGTGATCACCAAAACTGGACAAGTGAAGATCAGAAGAACGTATGCTGGTCTGTCTAATCTTTATTTTTGCTGTGACATGCAGATGGTAAGGTCAGAAAATGCAAGCATCCTGTGCCTGCATTCTTGGCACAGATTAGCCCCCTTAATATCAAGTGAGCATCATTTTAATGTCAGCACATACCTAAGCAATGTTGCTGACTAAGTACGTTCCTTTATGGCCACAATCTACCCTATTTTAAATGGATACTTCCAGCATGATAATGCACCATGTCACAAAGAATGTATGATCTCAGGTTGCTTCCACAAAACTGACTGTGACCTCAGTTTATTCCAATAGCCTGCACAGTTCCTACATCTCATATCACTTTTTCCCCACATCTCTGTAGACCAGTCCCTATGGTTTTTCCACCACTGAACTCTCAAATGTGCATTCTGAGTCACCCAAGGAAGAGTTGCTCTTCTGTTTTTCCTTACATGTCACACTAATGCACAAGCATCATCACGGTCATCGAATGTGTGCTCTCGACCACAATTTCCAACCCTATTTACTGATGTATTTCTCATAGATCTAAATGCAGATGTCACTGTAGTCACTGTTCCCATTAAAACACTAGCTAGTCGAGCAGTCTTTGTGACTGAAGCTCCTGCCATTTGTGCCCCAATAATGAACCCTCTTTCAAAGTCACTTAGATCTTTTCCTTTTACCGTCTTGATCCAAAATCAAGGTTGTTATGTTTCTCCACTCATTTATTTAGGTTTTTACTTTAGTTTGTCACCTGTCTGTACATCTATATGTGTACATATATACACTAAATAGCCAAAAGTATGTGGACACTCTAACTAGTGGGTTTGGCTACTTTAGCCATACCCATTGGTAACAGGTACATAAAATCAAGCATACAGCCATGCAATTTCCATAGACAAACATTGGCACTAGAATGAATTTGAATGCCAGCTGCGAGCCAGGCCTTATCGCCCAACATCATTAATGCTCTTGTGGCTGAATGGAAGCGAATGCCCACAGCCATGTTTCAAAATCTAGTGGAAAGCCTTCCCAGAAGAATGGAGGCTGTTATAAATTCCTTAGCTTTCTGTATGAAGGATAGTAAGATTAAGATCTGTGATAATAATGAGGAAAAGGGTAAATAGATTTTAGCTTGGAATATTGTGTGCCAACCAAAGGCATACCAGGTTGTGTGTGAGGATACTGTCGAGTTGAGAAGGAAAAAGCACCTATGTCTTGTAATGAAGAGGCAATCCAGTCAGGAACACACTTGCAATCCAGTTATAAGGGCCTTCCTATCTACAGAAAGAACACACCTGCTGAGTCAACACAATACTAAAAAAGCATTATTCACACTGATCCTTTATACTTTCCCAGAGAGTCTGTACACCTCTGTGTCAGATAAGGACAATTAACTCACAAAGTATAAAGTAGAACTTATTTTCTCATCATCCAGCTGCATACTACCTTTTTGCTTTTTGCTCTAGGGTTGTAGGGTTTGAGAATGGGCCCCAGCCCGTGACAGTTTATTGGTACCTAACTCACGGTTACTCAGCCAGCCCTTATCAGATGGAAAATAGCAAGCAAGGTTGGACAGAATAGGACAGAATATATAATGTGATATGACCTGTTAAATTAAATTATAATATGAATGTAAAAAAAAGTTCACCCTTCAATCTCTCCTGTTTTTAGATGATGAGATGAGTACTTTAGTGTTACATTAGATGATAATCACTTAGCAGAGGCTCATCCAGAGTGAAGTACTTGTGTAGGCTACGTTGTTAATTTTAAAAATAATAAAATCAGTTTTGTCAAAACCCAGTAGTCTATAAGTCAATGTTTTACAGTAAGAATTGACTTACAGTTTTCTTATTGGGCATCTATCTCCTCCTGCCTGTAGATGGCATTATTTTTTTATTCCATGACTTCGCCAACTACGCAACATAATGTGAGTGGTGTTCAGATACGTGCACAAGCACACTACGTGTAACTACCTCGTGTGGTCAAGTGCGAGGGTGTTCTGCCGTAATAATAGTTTGCTTGTACGGCTACGTTAACTCTGAAAACTCGAGTGGACGCGAGTTGTGCGTAGCAATTAGCTAGCCACATGCGGCAGTCAAAGTAACATCGATAGTTGCTCCCGACATGGTGTGCCAGTCAGCTAGCTAGCTAATATTAGCTAGTCAAACTTTTTAATTGTATCGATATCTGCAGGGAAATGCAAAAGCAGTTTACTCTAGTTATCGTTTAGTTTATATCGTCTTGATAAGAAGCTATAGGTGTACAGATATAGGGTACGCTATATAATTAGCCATATGTTTGTGGGGCAGAAAGTCATGCGACTGTCACAGTTACTATTTAGAAAAATGCACGTTGTTGTGTCTATTTGTGTTTGGCTGTCCTGGCTTTTTTCATCCTGTCGCGCCTGTGCCGGAGAAGACGACTTGTTGCTGTGTAGATCTTGTGGACACGAAGTTGCTTCAAGTTCAGATGCGCGCTACGTTGCTAGTAGATTGGCATTGTCGCATCGTAATAATACCATGATCGGAGATAAGAGGGCCACTGTCCAGCTGTTTGAAAATCCCAATGGTTTTCAGTTTGAAGTCGTCACATTTAGGAGAGCGGACGTATTCAAGCACTGGCCAGCGGACAAACGTTTCACCTGGTACCCGGGATATTCCTGGACAATTGCCACTTGCCCCCGCTGCAGCGCACACCTTGGTAAGAGATCACTTTGATAAACAAACAAATGTTAATTTGAAACTAATCTTAACCGTCATATTAGAAATATAGTAATATAGCAACGTTTTAACCTTATATGTTCTGCACACTGACTGCAGATTTACCTAAATCCACTCATGAAACATCCAGGCATAGGCTATATGAAAATACTTCGCACATAGTGAATTGACGTTTTCATTATTTATTTACGTTTGGCAGTAAATTAGCCTGATAATACTTAAGATTTATATGTGTGTATTTACTTCTGCAGGTTGGGCTTTTCAGCCCAGTGAGTGGCCGGACGTAGTGACTGATGCTATATTTGAGGATTCGGAGCAGACGTTTGTGGCATTGGTCATTGACAAGCTTCTGCAGGAAAACTTTGCGGCCACGCTTCTCATGGTTCCAAAATCATTCAGGAGTTAGCCTCACTTTCTTAACCCTGCTGCCTCAGTTCCACGGACTAAGGACTTGTTTGATCTTCCCAGATAGTTGTGTGTCTATTTTCGCATTATCCAGTCCCGAATACTTAACAAGTGTCACCGATGTCCACACTGTTATTTTGCAGAT
The DNA here is from genome assembly GCF_013347855.1 of Anguilla anguilla. NCBI lineage: Eukaryota > Metazoa > Chordata > Actinopteri > Anguilliformes > Anguillidae > Anguilla > Anguilla anguilla. The sequence continues at coordinate 16,301,547 of NC_049210.1, forward strand.
TTCATATTTAACGTTGCCAGGTGCAGTTTCTTTCACTCGAGCCCTTACAGCCCTTCTGGTAAATTTCCATCGTTTAAAAGATGGGTAATTTAGGCCGCATAAATGTTTACAAATGAATGCCACCTTCGGGGCCAAGTGAATTACAGGGCTGCTTTACCCTTGTCAGCAATTGTGCCAGACAGCCAGTCTACAGTAGAACTCCAAAGACCCGAAGGTGAATTTTCAATGTTGTCGGAACAATGCTGCCATATTCATAGACGGTGGAACGCTGATAACAAATCTTTGTTGGAGCGTGGAGGAAATGAAAATGTACTGTATTCAGTGATACTTCTTACGCCAGATTTACACAGCAATTTTGTCGAATTATCGGCTTTATTTGCTGTGGCTCATGACAGTTAAGAGACGGTACACGGTTTGTGTACACATTTAGTTTTATTGTAACAAAGCAACTTGTACACTTTGTTTAAAACCGTCATTTCAGTGGAAAAAAGAAAAATTATTAGATAGATGTAGAGTCCATGACAGATTCTACAGATTTTTTTGTTTCATGAAGCATCGGGGTTCAAAATTACAAGAGTAACATTTTTTGTATTTTCTTTTTCTTTATTAAAAATGTCATTTCAAACCTCATGAATGCCTGTAAAACAATACAATGAAAATCAAAAACCCTAATGTTGATGTGTCAAAAATACGCATCTGCCCCTCCCCCCCTTCCCTCAGACTTCTACAATAACCCCAGCCCTACCCTAATACTGACCCCCCCAACCCTACCCCAAACATTGTTATAAGAGGCGATAGGAACAAGCTGGTAATTTCTATCTGTCCATTTAACCACATGGAGAGAACAATGTCAGCTCTAGGGGCCTACTTTGTATTGAACAAAATTATAAAGACAGTGAGGGGATGCTAGAGCTAGCAGGTCATCATTGCACCATGGCTTTTGTTCACTTATCTTACAACTTTAAAGAGGAAGAAAATTTATATATATAATATAAATTTCTATTGTATTTTAGTCTACTGAAGATGGCGTGCTGATTCTATTGAATTTTATTTATCCCTCCCCCCCAAAGTTCTCGGATGTACGTGGGAACTGGACATGGTACATGGGACGTCAGCAAGAAATTTTGCCACTGGTTTTCTAATGCAAGTCTGTCCAGGGGCATAAAACTTGTATTAGACATGGCACGGACAGGAGAGGTGCTTCAGAACAAGAAGTCAAGGGGGAAAAAAAGCATCTTGCTCCCAAGGACTTGTGGGTAATCAGTAGGAGAAAATGGGAAAGGATGTGGGTGGAACATGTCCCTTATCCGGTTTAGTCGTCCTCGCCATCGTCGTCCTAAAATCAAGATGAACAACCCTTAATATTTGTGAGTATTCCATCTCATACGTTGAATGCCAAAAATCATGTTCAGCCATCTACCTCTCCTTCTTCGCCATCCTCGTCCTCTTCATCTTCCTCTCCATCATCCTCATCTCCTTCCTCATCTATGTCCTCCAACCCTTCTTCCTCTTCATCATCATCATCATCATCTTCACCCTCCCCTTCTTCGTCATCCATGTCAGGGACCTACACACAGAAAACAAGAGTCAGCCCAAAGCCTACCTTTAGAACAGACATCAGTGCACCCCTCCATGAAGTGAGCCACACCTGGGCATCAGGCAACAAAAATCTCCAATAACATCTAACACTTCAAGGCTAAATTGATCTTTCTATGCAGAAGCTGTACACTAGGAAAATGTTTCATCATTTAGACTTGACGCACCAGGTAGTACTGCAAGGGGTTTGGCCAAATGTCATCCTTGATGACTTCCCCGAGCTCGTCGGCCCCTGCGTCGGAGTGATCTGTGAACCAAGTGAAGAAGCTCTCTGGCTCTTCATGCTGACGCTTCTTGCCTGCTTTGTTCTGCGTCTGGCTGGAGCGCTTTGTCAAGTCCTGGGGAGGGAGAGTGGACACAAAATCCATCAGGTTAACAAAGTTCTACTTTGAATGTGGGATACTTAGACAAAAATTTTAAATTAACTCCTGGTATTTTCTGGAGTGCATTTTGGGCAAAGGGTGCATGGAAGACTACATCAGTTGCATATTGAATTACATTTTTATATCAGCAAAGCAGCCAGAGAAAGTGGCATGCACAAGCATTTCCAATAGTAAATATTCAACATTAAAATACTTGCAAATTACCATGTAAGCACCTTTGGAAATAGTACAAGTCACATTTAATTAATATATTTGTACCACTCCACCTTTTCCACATCTTTTGCTTTCAATGTTCCAGAAGACAGTAAGTGAACACAGACATACCTTTCCTGCTTTCCATTTGATCTCTGTTGATTTTGAAGATGGATCTCCACTCTCATTGAGATGAAACTCTTTGGACAGAACTTTGTTCTCAAAGTATGGGTTTTCATCGAAGTACTGAAAACCACAAGAAGCCATATAAGTGAAGTAAACTACAAATCATCAAACAATTAAAACTTGGAATGGGAAAACAAAGTTCTTACAAAATCTATTCTGTAACCCGACTTGATGTCTTCAAACTCTGTCACCTCCACCCTGGTCAAGTAGTGAAGTGCTTCCTCATCCTCTTCCCCAAGGAGAGCAGAGACTTAAGAGAAGACAGAGGAGTAAAATCTCAGCAACTGGCAGTCTTAATATGTTTCTGGTTGAGCTGATTTTCAGTTTAACAGTTAATAGGCAAGTTGCCTAAATTACTTCATGGGCCTTAATCAGAAATCAAGATGACTCATACATTTTTTATTTAGCCAACCAATACGTAAATTTGTGAACAGTAAATATGTATTATTACTACGCAACACATAGCAGTGAACACAAATATTATACATGCGCATGAACTCACCTTGTGGATGGTTGACGAATGTTGTGACCCAGAAGTTGGGGATTTTGGCGATCAGTTCTGATCTCTTCTGGAAGAATGGCTGGCGTAGTTTATTGTACTTCTGTTCTACTTTTAAAATTTCCTCACTTGCCTGTTCATTCAATCTAAAATATAAAGCATTTTAATGTTATTAATCAATCAATAATGTTAGAACATTTTTTATTTCACTACTTTCATATACAGTAATTGAGAAACTATGCCTAACGAAATTACCTGTCAATTTCATTCTGTACTTCATCAATGTGTTCAATGGCTTCCTGTTGCTCTTTTTCTAAAATTGGAAGAGAAATCAGAAATTTAGTCGTTAAATGTATTGGAAAATAAATTACCCAAGTACCCAGCTATCCAAAATTGCACTTGAGGAATGTGCTAAAAAATTAATGGGTTTGAATTAGAACTAAAAAGAAAAACTACTGTACTTGCAACCTGCAGTTTGAAAATGACCACAGCCGATTATGCTGATCAGCAAGCAATTAGTCAACTGGCCACCAATGACGAGTGGATTAATATTTATTTTAATTGCAAATATTTTGGTGGGCGCCAAACGCAAGTTCGACAGACGTAGTAAGCAATCGTCTCAATAACCAACATATCTTTCGCTGCTCCGAGACAGCAGCTTCCTGCCGTGGCCGAGGGCCGCGTGGTTTGAATGAGGGGCCGCACATTGGGTTGTCCTAGCCTTCCTCTCCAACAGGGCTGGCTACACAACGATCTGGCGCCCGTTAACTATCAGCTCGCTGAGGAAATAACATTACCCAAAAAAAGGTCAAATTCGTAGTATAAAACATTAAAAAGTGACGGCGGTTATCATTTTTATAAATTTAGCATTACCTCGTTGTATCCTTCAAACTGCACAAGTGCATCATGGCGGAGCCGCACAACAACAATGAGCAGTGCTAACGAATGCTAGCTGCGTAGGCCTGATTCATTCAACAACAAACCAGACAAGAAATGTTACCGGCCGTCCTCCAAGCCCGGCAAGGAGATGTGCGTAAATATAAAAGCACCGTTTCCAACTTAGGGTCAAAGCAATTCCAGCGGTATGCATTTAAAGAGCGCGAGCTTCTCCGAAAACTACACCGAGAATAGCTAGCTAGCTCCATTTGACACACAATGAAGCTTGAGCAAGGAAACATGGCCTCCGTCACCGGTCTGTTTTCCACACAGAACACGCTATCAAACACGTTTGCGGCGGTCACGGCTACACCCACACACCCAGTTACCAGCAGCTATTCCGTTAGTTAGAACACAAATTATCAACAAGTTAGCTAATGATAGGGCAAAACCGAAACGAAAATATGAAAATGGCGGTGCTCTGGAGGCCGCCATTCCTTACCGGAGGTCTCGTCCGCTCCGTCATGGTTGGAGTTCAGTTCCTTTTTACTCACTTTCGCCGCCGAGGCCGACATGTTTTTCGCTGGCTGTGGATAAACAGCTACTGAGAATTTCGCGTTTGATATCGGTGTCTTCTCGAGGAAGAGAAAACTTGTTTCTACCTCCGTTAGAGATGTGCGAATAAAACGTGTCTCGCGCTCTTCTACACAATATATAGCTAGGAACGGGACTCAACACACATTCACGCACCCACCGCCACCACAGCGCTCGAGCTCACTCACTCACGCGCTCTCCTTCCTTACGCACGCGCTTCATCGAATGGAAATGAAGGACAGAACTCCGCCTCCCAAAGAACAACTTACAAACGAATGCTCGTCCCCGGCATTGCTGTTTGATTGGCGGGGCCTTCTAAAGGGGCTGGTATAGATACATTTAAAAGGGCGGGATTTCATAAAAACAACAAGGTGGCGATGCGAGGCTGAGCAAATGTTTCGAGACCCTGCGCATTCAGCTCTTCTTACTTAATTTGATGCGCGTACGCCCCTGTGCGTTCTCGAACTGGCTTTCCAAGAAGGACGTCGCGCCTTCTCGATTGTCAGTAAATTGAATATGCGCAGTAAACCTCATGATTTTACTGGTGGATTTACTGGCATAGTATTCCAAAATTGCTGGAGCATTGTTATAAAGCAGGGTCTTTCAGCCTTTTCTGATCTAGTTACCTAAGTGATCCTATCATGCAGGGGACCCCATCATAAATTTTTTTACAAGATAATATTGTAAAGAAAAGATTTTGTGTGGGTAGGTGGTTGCATGGATTCTATCTGTGCATGTCCAGGGACCCCCTGTAGAAAGGCTATTGTTGTGCCCCTTGACCTCAGGTGGTGGAGCATGTTACTCTGGCAGCTGTGTGTGTACCTTTTATCACAAGTAACTGACAACACTTGTGGTGTGAAGGCCAAGACTTGCACTTTCTGATTTGCCAGGGGCAAGTTGCAACAGCTAGGTATAAAGATTCCTGTAATTTCTACATAGTGAAACCAAAAGTTATCAAAATACCCTTCAATAAAAATTGAGAATCTGCATTTTAACCACATATGAACTGATTACTAATCTATATTGTGGAGTACAGCACCAGATTAAGAAAAATATGTCTATGTTCTTTGTCCCAAACATTATGTAGCAAAACTATGTTTTACCATTTAACCCGTAAACAGCAGTTTTGGTGTTGTGTCCCCCCCATTTTCAGTAATTAAAAAGAAAGATGACTGAATTAACTGCTCAGGTGTTTCCTTTTGCATGGATTGATCACACATAAAAAATCAGTGCATGACTTGTCTTGGTTTTAGCCTTTTTTTCATTGTTCTGTGGAGTTTGCTTTTGGAGTCAGAGGCATATACCATCATGAAGGCCAGAGGACTAACTATGGCTGAATAACATCTGTAAGCTGAGAGGGTAGAATAAATCATTAAGAAAGATTGCACAGAGACTTGAAATATCAAGTACAGCAGTTTGGAAAGTCTTGAAAAAGAAAGAGACCACTGGTGAACTCAGAAACAAACACCATACAGGTTGGCCAAGGAAGACAAGTGTAGTTGATGACAGATAAATCCTAAGAGCTGTGAAGAAAAACCCTAATACAACAATCACTGGCATCACCAGCAGTCTTCAGAGGGCAGGCCACAAGCCACCATATGCAAAAAACTTTTGAGAGCCAAATTATAGAGGCCACACTGCAAGATGCAAACATCTCATCAGAAGAAAGAATCAAAAGGCCAGATCAGAATTCAGAAGTGTACAGAGAGATTTTCTCTGAATATGTGCAAAGAAATACTTCCAATCTCATCGGCCAGGGCTTCATCCTACAGCAAGGCAATGACCCCAAATGCACTACCTATGCAACCAAAGCGTTCATTAATGGGAAAAAGTGTGTCACCTGATTTAATTCCAATTGAACATGAATTTCACTCGCTGAAGAGGAGACTGATGATAGAAACCCCCCAAAACAGGTTAAAAGTCCTGACTCTGGCCTACACTGCAGTCAACAAGACAGCCTTCGCCTACCTACAGGACACAATTCAATCCTACACACCAGCTTGACCAATCTGCTCTCATATCCGTTAATATTGCACAGCTGAAAATGGGGGGAGTCATTACAAAAATAGACGTTTCTGTAAAATGGTTAAAAATATGTACACATTTAAATACCTTGAAAGGTTTGCTTGTACTTTTGTCTCAAATCCACTTTTTGATCTCAGATTTAAATGCCTATAGTAACAAGACCAGGTCAAAATCTAGTAGGCTATATGGCTGGACCTCTCCAGCAGACCAATGGTGTAACTTCATCACTCAGTCACAAACATTCGCGTTTGTAGGGCTGGCCCCGCTGTTGCGGTCCAGCCAAAAATAACAAGACCAGGTCAAATTAAGCCTAGCATATGGCTGGACCGGCCAACCAATGGTGTAACTTCATAGCTCGGCCGACCAATGGTGTAACTTCGTCACTCAGTCACAGACATTCGCGTTTGTAGGGCTGGCCCCGCTGTTGCGGTCCAGCCAACAAACTTCTCTCTGCTGTTCCAATGCTAGTTTATTATTATTATTATTTTTTTTAACAAAGGAGGCTAAATTGTATTAACCCAAACTCCAGGGGACCTGAATGCATGTGTTGGGGTCAGGGCAATTCTAGTTTTTAAATTATTTATTTATTTATTTTTTTTGCACAAAAAAAAAAGAATAAAAGCAGCAAACATGAACTTAATCTCTGGGGGGGGGAAATGTGTGTGAAATAAAAAAGGGGCTTGTACAAAACACTTTCCCTTAAAAAATGAACTTTAATCAAAACAGGCATATCTACGAAAGAAAACTAAAATGAATAGGAAAAAAGTAAAAATAGTTTTTACATTAAAAAGTGGATTAAGGGAGTGGATTAAGGGAGGGAGAGAATTTATTGAAGTGAGGAATTTGACGGTTATTATAACAGGAAATTGATTTTGGGCAATTTTTGAAGGTGTCAAAATTACAGCAATTTCTCAGATTATGTCACAGTCCCAAATAAAAGGACCAAATGAAGGCCGTTACATTTATCAAAACGTCTGAAATGTAAAAAAAAAAAAAAAAAAAAAGAGTAAAGTATATTGCAGAGCAGTTTCAACAACTTACAACCAAAAGCAGTTCTGTTTGTACCATAAAGAAAGAGAGGGTGTCATCTATTGGTGACTGAAAGAACTGCTACGCCGTGGATTTCTTTTTTTCTTTTTTTGAGCACATAACGTAGCCTACGTGGCTGCAAAGTTAACAGGTGCATTTCGAGAATAGGCTAATAGTCAGTGGGCTGTATCCAAGCTAATGCATTATTAACGACTATTCATGATGCATTTATTTAAATTACGAAATATTTACCGCTGGATTGAACGCATTTTGTGTCGAATGAATAAAGAAATACAAGAAGTCGAAGTAAATTTTTATTGGGCTGTGTTTGGTCCCTACCCAAGCTTGATAATATTTTGTAGTGTGGCAACAGACAGCTTTATCAATAACCAACAACTGACGTGGCATGGCAAATATTTTTTCATAGTTCACACGATAGAATTTCGTTATCTAAAACATATTTCATGTGGCCCTGATAAGCGAACAAATTCTGGTTTGTTTTCCCTAATCGGAAATTCGGATTTTCTATCTATGGGAAACGTTGGAAAACTGATTGACATAAAATTGAGCCAATGAACGACCCGGGAAGGCAGGCGTCAAAGTAGATTCAAACTATTGGAAAGGGGGAAAACATTGAAACTCAAGCAGAAGGGCATTTTCAGTTTGAATGGTGTAGTGCGAGATTGAGACATCCTACAGATTGTATGTTTCTGAAAAATTAGCCGTCAGTTATGGCTGTTAATTTTAGGTTTCCTCTTATATTTAATTAGCTAGTTAGTTCCATATATATCTACATTTCCAGCTGACTGGCTTAGTTAGCCAGACGGATTCTTAACTACACAAACCATAGCAAAGTGTTCTACTCTTCAGCTGGTATCTGCATGGCGGGGGTAACACTACAGGTGAGCACAATATAGCTAGTCATAACCAGCCTCTGGTTGCTGTCTAACCACGGTGACAGCTTTTTAAAAAGGGTGAATTTTTCGCCTACTATTAAGCACTGACAGTAACCTAATCTTAGCGAATACGAATACAGCTAATACGGTTGTTGGCTGGGATAACAACAGAAAAGTAGCTAGACTAGCTAGCTACCGGTAGTCTTGCGATCGATCTAACGTCGTTAGGGTCGTATCGTTGGCCGATAAACCACAAGTGCTATCACTAATGGTAAAACTAATCGTTAAATGTGTTATACGCAAAGTTACTGACAACATCATTTAGTTTTCTAGCTGTAGGCTAAGGCGATTTCTTCAGCCAAAGCTAACTTGCAACTAAATTCTCAAAATAGTTTCTAGTTGAAATGAGGTGTCTTAACTTATTGGGTATCAACATCGACCTACGAGACTGCAGTTTGTTTATCGAACGTTAGCCAACGAACATGCTAGCTAGATCCCACAAATTGACAGGACGTAGTACGTTAACTTACGGCCATTTTCAGTACAGTTGGTGCAGAACAGTATGCTCTTTATTTCGTGGAGACAGGGTTTGGGTGCCCCACTAAATGCAACTGGAAAATATGATTCACGTTTTTATTTGTTTACTGTGGTGAAACGTCATTTCTCGCTTGGTTTAAATTCCGAGCTGAAACAAATGTTATACTTAATTGTCTTATATTTTGAAACGATAGGCTATAAAATATATAATTGTAAATATACTATATTAGGAAGGCAACAATTTCAAATTTGGAAGACAAAATTACAGTAACTTTATTCTCTTAAAAACTGTTTGGAATAGGGGGAGAAACCACTAACTAACAAATAAAAACCTCAATAACCTCCTGCACCGTGTTCCATAACGATTATATGAACAAAATGAGTTTGTATTGTTTTTATTTCACTACCATTGTAAATAAAACCGTTTAATTTATCGGTCATTGTAGAGATGATGCTAGGTAATTTTATATATTATTTTACTACCGTCGTTTTCTTGTAACTGATTTATAACTGATTGAGCCGACATTTCAATTAAATGCAAATATATGTAGCCTAGCTCCAAACTTTCCGTCTGGAAATACAGTGGCTAGCAAGGTGTGGTATGGGCTAGATTTTCCGGTTGGCCCAGTGCCTAGTCATTCTCTCACTACTGCTGAATGAGGGCAACAGCCACGAGTCCCTTCGACAATTTCTCATTACCTATGGCATTAAGTGCAGCCACTTGTATTCAATTGTACATTTCACCTGTATTAAAATGGAAAATCCCCCAACGCTGTTGCGAACGCAAGACTTAAGCCTCTAAAATAAAATATCCGTACTATAGAACGACGCTTTCCTTGTCTCTTCTTTAGTTCCTTGTTTCTCAGTCGCAAATTCCTTGTTTTTTTCCTTGCGAGAACAATTTTTCTACTGCCTCAGGTGGTTTAGAAGAAATACCTATATCAAAAATTTTATTAACAAAAACAAAAATATTTTAATCTAAATAATTAGTCTACACAACAGATTATTATTATTATTATTATTATTATTATTATTATTATTATTATTGCTATACTCCATAATCATTATGGCTTAGACTACCAATTTGTAAGCAGTAACAGAGGAAGAATAAAGTAATGCAGGAAATTCCAGGCTAGTTTAAAATGTGTTTACGACACTTCTATTTGGTTTTAGCTGGTTGACCTAGCTGTTCACCAGCCTGTCAGCTTGTCCACACCAGTTTAGCCACCCGCTTAACCTGTTTTGACCAACCATAGGCCAGCAACAGACTAGCTAAAACCATTTTGGAATCCAAGAATCTTAGAATTAGTTTGATCATATGTGATTGTTTTTGAAAATTTTCCCTTATTAAATCCTGTTTCCAAACTACAAACCCATTTTGAGGGTAAGTAACAACAGATGTGAGGTCAGACTGTTGGTTTGTAAGCAGAAATATGAGATGTGATTTGAAACTAGGGAGATTTTATTTATTTATTTTTTTTAAATGTGTGACATTCTCAATTTTTTCCCTTTGCTTTCCTAAATTTTCTTTAGAAGATTACTTAATAACCAAGGGTTTTTGAAGATAGGGAAGATGCGGATTATCGGAGTTGTACGTGACTGGTCATGGCCTTCAGAAAGATATGAGGAGGCCTGTTTATCTGCTTCTTAACATCCACAGGATTTAGTTTCCTGTGGGACCCTGCTTAAATGCTCCACGACAATTGCCTTTCTGCCATTCATCTCCCCAGAGCATTGTGAAATAAACAGGACACGCTGTACACTGTAGGACCGGTAGTTATGTGGCACCTGAAAAGTGTTAGCATTAGCCATAGCATGAACTAAACGGAAAGAAGCTGAAGAGCACACTTGCTTACCTAGGGGAAAACAGATCAGCGTTTTAGGAAAATCATTTTGATATTGATTTCTAGATAAAGAGCCATTACATGAAGTAAATGAAAATAAAGAACACACTTGTGGAGAGTTTGCCAGTATATAATATATTTTCTTTTTTCCATTTTATTGGGGAGGGGGTGGGGGGCTGAATCTAGAAATAAAAATTCTTGACAGTAAAGTTAAATGCATGATAACACATAGACCCAACTCTCAACCCTCCACCTTCACCCCATCAGGGCAGTGCCCTTAGAGGCCTAACGGATGGCAACATCCTGGACCCGGAGTACCAGCAGCGGCTGGAGGACGCGCGCACGCTGCTCAGGCAGGAGATCCAGAGGGAGCTGAAGATCAAGGAGGCGGCGGAGAGGCTCCGGCGGGCAGTCACCAGCCGGAAGAACGCGGCCGACGTGGAGGGGCAGCTGAAGGCCTCCAGCCGCAAGCTGGAGCAGCTGCACTGGGAGCTGCAGGAACTCAACGCCCGAGCTGTGGCTTTCGAGAAGGAGACCCGGATGGGTGCGTTAACGGGACGGGGGCGTTAACGGGGCGGGGGCGGCGAAGGGCCTGGTTATCAAGGTCCTGTCGGTTTTGCACCTGAGTCAAAGTACTTTAAAGTATTTTTAAGGCGGAAAGTAATCGAAAATCGCCAGATATAACACTGTTGTTGCAATCACAGAAAATGATTTTTAAAAATGATGAAAATTTCCAGCTTTTAAAAATAAGAATTTGTTCTTTTACACTGCAAAATAAGTCATTTTTTGTTGAACTCGCTAGCTTGATGTCATTGAAGACTCATGAAATCTAGTATTGTTTCTGCTCAGTTTGCTTATGTTAACATTTTGCCATCAGTATTAGTACCATCTAATTCATGGTCTTGTACATTAGCCCTGTATGAAAAATGTTACTGGTATGTACTGTAACTAAATTTATTTAGTCTCATGCTTTTTAAAAAACAATTATCTTTGTGGTTACCATAACTTATAAACACTTATATTTATATATTACCATAATATAAAAACTTGTTTTCAGGTTTTTATATTATTGTAATTATTTCAGGAATAACAAAAATATAAAACCTTATATCTATGTTGAACACTTTCTTGATGAAAGAACTGCTAAAGGGTGCTTAAATGTCACAAATAAAACACACACTGTTTCTCTTGCCTCCATATTATTCCTGTTGCGTATGCGGTTCCAGATGACCCGACCTCTCCTGACCCCTGTCGCTGGGAGGAGAGGACCACTCCACTGATCAGCCGGATCCACACCCTCAAAAAGCAGCTGGCCATTGAGACCAAGGTGAAGCAGGGAGCAGAGACCATCATCCAGACCTATGCTAGCAGTTCCGTCAAGGTGGGCCCTCATTTTATTTTAAATTTATGTGGATTAAAAAAAATGCTGTTATGCATCACTGTAAAAAATTATTCACTGGGCCCAGTACTAAGATTAAAGCCAAGGACCTGGACTATTGCAAAGCTCCACCCCCACTTTCCCCCTCCACCCAAAAGGAATGGCCTTCCTCGGCCATTCAGAGATTATGGTGCATTGTCGATAAGCTGTTATTGCTGTGCTGTTCATTTAAAAGGCATTTTTAAAACTGCTCAACCAGGGACTGCATTCTTCTTCTAGGGTCTTGTTTTTGCCATTGTTTTCACTGTGCTCAAGGGAAGGGGGGAGGTGAGAGTGGGGGTGTGCGTGCGCCGCGGCCTATCCGAAGCGTCCTCTGTAAAGAAGCCGCTGCTGAAAGCCCCGTACCTGTGATTTACGCTTCCCCTCTCCTACGTGACCCGAGCCTCTGAGCGGAGCTGCCTGCCCTGCCTGCCGTTTGTCTCGGGCCGCTGACAGCGGAGGAGCATGTGCTCCTGCCTCGGCCAATGTGGAGCTCCGACAGGGCGGCGGCGCTCAGGCTAGCAGCAGCGCTGGCGCAGAGGCAGCTCTGCCGCTCCAGCAGGAAACCCGTAAACACAGGGAGACGCAGGGAGCGAGGGAAACGGGGAGGGAGGGAGGGTGAGGGAGAGAGAGAGCGAGAGAGAGAGAGAGAGGGGGGGAGGGAGCAGGAGACCGAGTCAGGGACAGAGCGATAAGAGAGAGGCGCGAGAGAGCGATTCCGGGCCGGCGGAATTACGTGGCAGGCGATGCAGACCCGCGCGCCGCAGGGAAGGGGGAGAGCGCGAGAGCAGCTCGGAGGCTGTGATGGACCACAGGGGGCAGACCGGGGGGGTGTGAAGTGAGCAGGCGGGCCGCCGGGGCTTCTCTCGCACCGGGCAAAAAAAAAAGGGAGCCGTCCGCGGAACCCAGACCGCTTTGACAACCGCAGGGAGGACTTGCTCTGCGCTTCAAGGATAGCGAAGGTGGCGGAGAGCAACGTGAGAACATCCACTGCAGTTTACAGGATGACAGATTAGCCCTTATTCAGCAAGGACGGCACGCTCGGGTTAGTTGACACTGTTCTCGCGGATTGCTGGGTCCTGCAGTTTTTTTTCTTTTCTTTTTTTCTTTTTTTACCTGGCTGTGCGTTGCAGCCACGTCCCGGCACCTTGCTCCACATCGGGGTTTAATTTTTTTAATGGGCCGGGCGGAAGAGGAGGAGAGAGGCCTCCTGCACCAAGTGCACGGGGGATTAATAATGCATGTAAAAGTTTCCCCGCTCTCGTGATAGATTGAGCCCTTCATAGCTAACAAGGTGCACGTATCTGCCCTGTGTACTGGAAGGCTGCTTTCTTTGTGGCTCTTGCAGTTGTTTTTGCTGTTGTTTTTTTTTTTGCTGTTGTTGCTGCTGTTTTTTTGCTGTTATCTTTTTGTGTTTTTTTTTTTTTTTTTGCTGTTATTGCTGCTGTTTTTTTGCTGTTATCTTTTTGTGTTTTTTTTTTTTTTTTTGCTGTTATTGCTGTTGTTTCTTACTGTTGTTGCTGTTGTTTTTGCTGTTGTTGTTACTGCTGCTGCTGTTGTTTGTTTTCAGCAGTGCTTATTGGTTCAGTTGGGAGAGCATTGTTTTTTTTGTTTTTTTTGTATCAATCCAGGTGTGAACTAATTGACCATGAGCTCTCAGTAACCCCCCCCCCCCCACCCCTTACCTCTCCACCAGGACCGGAAGATGCTGTCCACAGCCCAGCAGATGCTGCAGGACAGCCGGACAAAGATCGAGCTGATCCGCATGCAGATCATCAAAGTCACGCAGGCGGGTGAGGGCGACCGGGAGGAGAGCCATGCTGAAGGTGAGGGCAGCGTGGCACAGAGGGCAGAGGTGTGCTTCAGATGCCCCCTGTGTGTCCTGTGGTGGGGGAGGGGGGAGGGGGGAGGGGGTGAGGAGGGGGTTGGCTGCCTTTCCTTTCACTTCTGTCCTGCTACGGTCCTGCTATTTTTGTGCAAATTCTTTGCGCACGCCTGTATGTCGTATCCTGAATTTCAGAATTTCCAAATGGACTGGTTGTTTTCCTTTGTTTAAATTTATTATTATTTTTTTTTGCCATTTTCTCCCCAATTTAGTCGTTATACCAATTCCCTGGGTGTATCACACAGTCCTGGTTGATGCGCTATCCTCTGTTGGTCTGGGGAGGCCCCCCTTTGTTTTAATTTTCCTGTGTGTATGTGTGCGTTCATGCGCTGCAAAAATGTTATGTCCGTACTCTGCATACTGTGTGTTGGTTTGTTTTCATGTGTCTGTCTATGCTTGTTGTACTGACCTGTACAGTTAATGATGTGTGTATGTGTTTGTGTTTGTGTTTGTGCATGTGCGTGCACGTGTGCCTGCGCGTGTGTGTGCGCATGTGCGTGTGTTTGTGGGTGCGCATGTGCCTCCCCGCGTGTGTGCCTGTGTGTGTGTTTGCCTGCGTGCGTGTATGCATGTATGTGCGCGTGTCTGTGCATGTGTGTGTGCGTGCGCGTGTGTGCTTGCGTGACCCAGCAGCGCGTCCCGCTGAGACCATCAGTCCCCTGGAGCTGAGGGTGGCGGAGCTGCGGCACCACCTCAGGATCGAGGCGGCCGTGGCGGAGGGGGCCAAGAACGTGGTGAAGCAGCTGGGAGGCCGCAGGGTGCAGGACAGACGCGCGCTGGCAGAGGTGGGGGCCCTGGGGGCGATGGCGGGGGGTAGACCGAAGGGCAGCAGAGTCAGGGAAATAAACAACATGGAATACCCTGCGAAAAGCATCAGTGGCGTCCTGGGTAGGGAGGCAAGCCTGTTTCCAGCAGGCCGCTAGATCCGCTCTGGGCCTGTTTACGCCCTTGAACTGCATGTACAGTGTACTAAATATCATTAGTCAGCTATGTCAGCATAAGTGACGCAACTTGTCCTGAGTAGGAACCCCTACTAATAAATAAATAATGTGGAAAAGGCATTTAATGGGAAGAGGGAAGGAAGTCCCGTTTGCTGTGCTGTCTCACCCAGAGGGTTTAAGTGTAATGGGATTGGGTGGGCTTTCATAACAGCACTATGAAAAAGCTTTGGGTTCCCAAAGTATCGTATTGTATGAAGAATTTCAGCATTATAAAGACAGCAAAAAAAACTAAGACTTTGGAGTTTTTGTACAGAATCAGATTTGCAATTGTATGCCCTACGGGAGGGGGGGGGCAGTATGGTAGAGAAATCATTAACCGCGATTCTCAGATTTGAAACTGGTCGAGGTGAAGTGGATGTGACAGGGGTTGACTGTAGATGTGATGGGGGTTGACTGTGGATGTGACGGGGGTTCATTGTAGATTTGACGGGGGTTCAGTGTGGATGTGATGGGGATTCAGTCTGGATTTCAGTCTGGATGTGATGGAGGTTCAGAGTGGATGTGACGGGGGTTCACTGTGGGGGTTCAGTGTGGATGTGACGGGGGTTCACTGTGGGGGTTCAGTGTGGATGTGACGGGGGTTCATTGCGGATGTGACGGGGGTTCACTGCGGATGTGACGGGGGTTCATCGGATGTGACGGGGGTTCACTGCGGATGTGACGGGGGTCCGCTATGGCCGTGCAGACGCGCTCGCTGCTGTAAAGTCACCGGTGCGTCATTGCGTGTCCTCCATTAGGCCCAGGCCCGGCTGCAGGAGTCCTCTCAGAAGCTGGACCTGCTGCGCCTGTCCCTGGAGCAGCGCCTCAACGAGCTGCCCCAGGACCACCCCAAACGGGCCGCCATCAAGGAGGAGCTGTCCCTGGGCACCTCGCCCTCCCTGGGCTTCCAGCGCAACCGCCTGCGCTCCTCCTCCTCGTCCTCCTTCCTCAAGCCCTCCTCCCTCACAGGTAACGCTGTGGCTGACGTCTCAGAAGGGGAGGGGAGCAGTGGTACCCCTAATTTGTAGTAAAACCCCTTACCCGTTCATCTAGTAAATTGCTTTTATATGCTAGCGCTGCACAAAAGGTTAATGGCTACAGAGCTTTAATCGCTTGATTTGCAGGCTGGATACACTGTAACAGAGCTATACGTTGCTGGTGCAGTATTATACACAGGAATAGCTGATCCATTACTGGTCTGCCTGGTTCACCGGTACGCTGTGGCTACATATAGCCGCTGTAGCCTGGGACAGAGATGTGTAGGCCTGATTTTAATTTGCAGGCAGGCTGGAAGTGAGGCTGATGGGCTGCCAGGACCTGCTGGAATCGGTGCCAGGTCGTTGCCGGGTAACCGGAGTTTCCACGGCACCCGGGAGCCCCTCGGAGGCCAAGTCCTTGAAGGTGCGGACGGGGCTGTCCGGTCGCAGCACCAACAGCAAACTCAGCAAGGCGGAGGAGGTTTCCGGTGAGCAGCGACGTGACTCCGTACTCCAGCTTTCCCTGCAGGTCAGACCTGTGGTGTGGTAACGCCCTGCTGTTTGTTTCCTCCTGCCTGTCAGTGGAGATCAGCGCAGTGCTGAAGCTGGACAACAAGATGGTGGGACGCACCAACTGGAGGCCCCTCAGCAATCAGGCGTGGGACCAGAGCTTTTGCATTGAACTGGAGCGGGTGGGTAATCCTCCTCTTCTTCTGATTGCTACCCAGAAGGCCTTTGAATGTTAAGACTTTTCAAAGTTACGTTTAATATGCTGTCTTTTATCCTTATTCGTCTTCACATGATTTTCAATGATTCTCTGAAGGTATTCCTCTTTGGTGTTGTGATGGCAACAGGGGACCAGTCTCATCACTCCATATCCATGTATATAATGTAGTTCCGCCTAGTAATACTGTGCTATGCCCCAAACTTGTGCCTGGCCTTAAAACTGACATAGGAAGTGATGGCAAGGACAGAAGCAGATGGCAGAAGCTATCGTGTCACTCTTGTCCTTGTTTAATCAGCAGAATTAAATGCTCACAAAGGCCGATAATAAGACGTAATACGACCTTCCCTGTCTCGCAGAGAGCAAAGTCAGAGCAAAAAAGTTTGGGCCTACCGAATGCGTACGCCCTGCTGAATGACCTGCATTTGACCCCTGACCCCTGCAGTCCCGGGAGCTGGAGATCGGGGTGTACTGGAGGGACTGGAGGGCTCTCTGTGCTGTTAAGTTTCTGCGCCTCGAGGACTTCCTGGACAACCAGCGGCACGGCATGTGCCTGTATCTGGAGCCCCAGGGCATGCTCTTCGCTGAGGTAAGTGGATCATTAGGCCACACCCATAATCCAAATCCTTACAGTGGAACAATGCTTCAGTCATAAAATGACTAAGGCTTGTTAGTTTATTTGAGGAAATGATTATTTATGTTTTATAAAAATACTGTTACTTTAATTGTGACTCACAGGTGACCTTTGTCAACCCAGTTATTGAGCGGCACCCAAAACTCCAACGACAGAAGCGCATTTTCCCCAAAGAGAAAGGTAGCCTAGCTACTGTTCTATCTCTTTACCATGTGCCTTGTTCATTGAAATCTATAGAACTGAAGCTCGGGTTCTTTTCTAAGTGTTTATTTGCGGCGATTTTTGGAGTCTTTAATTCGTCCGCTTACTTCCTGCTTTCTCAGGGAAGGACTTCCTGCGGGCTGCCCAGATGAACATGAACTTCACCACATGGTGGCGCTTGATGATGAACATGCTGCCCCCCTGCAGCTCCATGACGGCCATGAGCCCGCCCCTCTCCGCCGCCTCTGACCCCGACGTCACCTCGCCCCCCTCCCTGGAGAAGGCGGTGATGACCCCCCCACCGGGAGGGTGAGACGACTGAAATTGTTGTTGGATCTTTTGTAGTCCGATTTTCTTGGGAACAATTTTCTTTTAAATATCTGATATCATGATAAAAGTGATGTGCAAATGTGTCTGGAAAAGTGACTGTTTCCATTTTGAACCTGGCCTGCTTTTCCTGGAGTTATCAACCAACCCTTGACAAACAAACAGCCTGACATTTTTCCCTGTGATAAACGTAATTGAAATGTCATGGAAAATATGTGATGTTGAGTGGTAACCCCGCTGACAGATCCCCTCCCCCCACCCACCCCCGCGTTTCACTGCAGAGAGCAAACGGTGATCAAGCTGAACTTCAGCGACGAGCGGCCAGTCAAGCCCCCGCGCCTCAACATGGGCAAAGCTACCCTGGACGTGCCCTCGTTAGCGCCCCCAGACGCACCCCTGGCAAACATGGTATATCTCCAGTGAATTCATACGACATACTGCATATGTAGTTGTCATGGAAACATTGCTTATCCATTGGTCATCCTGCCTGTCATTCTGTAAGGTATCAATCCCTTAGACTGGTCACACAGTCCATCGTGCTTTGTCCTCCTGTAAATATATATTGGTAAAAGTAGAGCGTGCAGATCGCAGGGTGTGGATGTCTTTCATCCATCACCTGAGACTCTTCTGGCTTCTTTTCAGTCCACCAAGACGAATCGCACAGTGGAGAAAAAGGATAAGCAGCCGTCTTGGTCCATACCTTCGTAAGTACTTTTCACACACACACCTACACACACACACACACACACACACACACACACACACTCATAATGCTCTGGCTGCTTTCCGGTTCATTCTCCTTCTAGATAAAGTCCTTCCATTGAGCCCAGTGTTAATTATATTTACACCTTCTCTGTCTCTATCTTTATCACTGTTTAATCTTATCAGGGAGAAGGCAGGAGTGCAGATGGAGGATTTCCACTGCATCTCAGTGCTGGGAAGAGGGCACTTTGGAAAGGTACTGTCATTTAACACCCCCCCCCCCCCCAACCCCCACGAACTGTTTCGGACGTGGTGACAGACTGTTCTCATCAACCCTCCCCACCCTCACCCACAACATCTGTTCAGGCATCGAATCATAAATCTTCCCCTTCCATTTTCACCCAGGTCCTGCTTGCTGAATATAAAAAGTCGGGAAAGCTGTACGCTATAAAAGCCCTGAAGAAGGGAGACATCGTGACCCGCGATGAGGTGGACAGGTTAGTCATCAGAAAGCATCTTCCCAACCTAGGGAAACTATTCAAATCTTTATAGCGTGGCTGGTGTTTCACGTACTTTCAATTTATTCTTCTTTTCTCATGGGCCCTAAAATAACAGTTTTATTCCTGGAGATGTTTGTCTACATTGCCATATTTTTCTCGTAACTATGAATTGTGCTGTGAGCGCTCTTCTGAGAGGAGTTAAATGAGATCTGTCTGATGTGTGATTAAACTGGGATGCATCCCCCTCAAGTGTTTGTGTGCCTGTGAATCCCAGCTTGATGTGCGAGAAGAGGATATTTGAGGCCATCAACGCAGCGAGGCACCCCTTCCTGGTGAACCTGCACGGCTGCTTCCAGACGGCCGAGCACGTGTGTTTCGTCATGGAGTATTCCCCCGGGGGCGACCTCATGATCCACATCCACAACGACGTCTTCTCCGAGGCCCAGGCCAGGTGCGGCCCTGCTCCCTCTCACACCCTACACACTGTAGAGAAACACTATCCTGGGAAGCAGGTGTGGCGGGCTGTTACTGACCTACTTATTTGCTGACTGACTAACTGACTTGCTTTCTTGTGCTTGCTTTATTCCAGAGATATTTTATCATACAATAAGAGACTTTTTCCATTGCTTTAATTTTTTTGTCACACAGCATTCCTAAAGGCATATTGCACTATTGTTTTTCACTTCTTGCACCGTTTTGTACTGTATGATGTTATGGGTTAACTGGTTTTTGGTTAACTGATATAAAATTGCATCCACCATGTATGTATGAATATAATCCACCAGTGGAGTCGCTACTTAAAGATAAGGCAGGGACATCCTGCTGGCTGAAACCCTCCCTCCCTGGCCAACACAGGGGGCCGTGATGTCACCCCTGTGGAACTCCCAGCTAGAATATGATCAGGATTCAGTTACAAACTATGGTGTGCATGACTGTACTGAGGTCCTGCTCCTGCTATTTGAAGAAACTGGTTGTATTGTCTCTCCAGGGAGTCTTTTTATCAGATCTGGCCATACCTGTTTGTAATGGGTTGTGTCTTGTGCTTGTTGCAGGTTCTATGCTGCCTGCGTTTTGCTAGGTCTGGAGTTTCTGCACCAGAACAAAATAGTTTATCGGTGAGTAACCACTAAACTAAATAAGGCTCTGTAATAGTCAATACAGGCCAGTACTTGGCATTCAGAAATTAATTTCCCTTTCCTGTGTTTTAAAATAGGGATTTGAAGCTAGACAACCTGTTGATGGATGCTGACGGCTATGTACGAATTGCGGACTTTGGGCTTTGCAAAGAAGGTAAGAGGGTGGTGGTCTGGCCCCTGAGTGTTTCCTTCTGAAGTGGGTGGGCTCTGGCCCCTGGGGTTCTGTTGTTGGAATTCTGGCAGCTGTGTTCCATCGCCCTCTCCATGTGTAGGGATGGGCCACGGTGACCGGACTTCCACATTCTGCGGCACCCCAGAGTTCCTGGCCCCCGAGGTCCTGACCGACAACAACTACACCCGCGCCGTGGACTGGTGGGGGATGGGCGTGCTCATATACGAGATGCTGGTGGGAGAGGTCAGTTGGCGTGAGAGTGCGTTGGATATTTTGCTGTTTTTTTTCTCACGCGTCACGTTCTGTGGATTGAAACGAGGCATGGGTTGTACCAGAAGAGTTAACAAAGCCTCCCCGCCATGGTCTGTGTCAGTCTCCCTTCCCAGGCGATGATGAGGAGGAGGTGTTTGACAGCATTGTAAATGACGAAGTGCGATACCCCAGGTTTCTGTCACCAGAATCCATCTCCATCATCCAAAAGGTAAAAAAGTGTTCCCCATCCCCCGCACATGTACATAAACAAACACACACGCACACACACACATCCATCATTGATATTCTTGGGACGAGTAAGGTACTTTGCAGAACATTCTGTTTTTAATTCATTTTGATGTGGCGTGTAGTATAATCCATGTGATATACACACCCTGTCGGCGCAGTGCAGAGTCTTGCTACAGTGAATGGCTTAATCCTCCTGAAGCAGCTCGGCTGGCCTCGTTTAACCCAGCCTGTGAGCACTGAAGCCTGACTGTGCCTTGCCTGCACTTTTCCTTAACTGCAGCTGCTGAGGAAGAACCCGGAGAAGAGGCTTGGAGCGGGGGAGCAGGACGCCAACGAGGTTAAGAAACAGAAATTTTATCAGGTATTTGTTTAATTCCCCATCCCTTCCTTTTGCTCTGTCTTCTTACTGTTATCAGCATTCTTCATTGTGGAGGTCATTGCACATTAGATTGAAATCAGCCAGAAAGGTACGGGTGGAAATTGGCCTTTCAAGCCAACACTTCACTCATAACCGTACTAATACAGAAGATCCTGAGATTAGAGCTAGTTTTGAAAATGAAAGATGTTCTGTCAGATTTTCAGAGCATTCAGGAAAATGGTAATACTCATCTTTGAATCACAGGTCGAGAAATCAGTATCTAGTTCAGAATGTTCACGGCTGGGATTCAATCAACATTTGTCTATAACCTAACAGCTGAAAGTAAGAATTGTCTTTAGTCTTCATGAAAACGGTGTGGCGAGTTGAACAACATTAGCTCGCCAAATTGAGTTTGTGAAGGAAAAGTGTAATACTTACATTTATTAGTGTAGGTCAAAGTCAACAAATAATGTTGATTGAATACGGGCTTATGTGCAATTAAAGGGATGTGGTGGATTGTACATTGCTTAACCACTTCCTTAGTGGAGACCTTTTCTTTGACTGTGCACAGGGTGAATGTTGTTGAGAACCAAAATGAGTCATCTGTAGAATTGCATAATGGATGGTAAATGTGAAGTCATTTGGCAGAAGAGACTTGTTTTGACCAAAAAAGTGTATAGCTTCTTCACAAAAACTTGATTCTGAGACAGCAGGGTGAAGCTTGAATCCATCGTTGCCCTGAGAATTTAAGGGGACAATGGCCCCAGTGTATGGGAAATTTTACTGGCTAGATTCCTCCTTGTAATAAATGACTCCTATCCTTCCATCTTGGATTTAGAGGAAGAGAGAAATAAACGGCATCCTGTAAGTTTTTGTTTGCTTTTCCGAACAGGGCATCGACTGGGACGCCCTGCTGGCCAAAAAAGTCAAGCCCCCGTTCCTGCCCTCCATCAAGGGGTCCGGGGACGTGAGTAACTTTGACGAGGAGTTCACGCGGCTGAAGCCCGTCCTGACGCCCCCCCAGACTCCGTGCTTCCTCACCCCCGAGCAGCAGCAGGTCTTCGCGGACTTTGATTTCTCCATGCTGCACTGACCCCCCCACACCCCCAGGGCAGACCCGGCGCCAGGCGTCCCCACAAACTCCAGGGGGGCCACTCTGAGGACTCCGCTCCGCCCTCGCGGCACAACTCCAGCCCTCCCTGCCACGCTTCCCTCCGCAATAGGTTTCCATCGACCGAGCGCTGGCTGGCGTTAAACAATTAAGAACGGGCTGGTTAGAGACCAGGTTTCTCCAGGTGAAGCGAACTGGAGCAGCTGATGCTGTGGCTTCAGGCTCTTTCCGGTTAATAAAGACTCTGCACGGCTCCGGGGTCACTGGGGTCGTCTACTTTGCCTTCCCTGTGTAGGGCTTTGGTTGTCACTGTGAACGTCACCATGTATTGCTCTGCTGAGAAAAGTGAGGCTCATTAATGGTTTTGTTTTGTTTTCCCGTTTGTGGATTTAAGTGTTTTTTTTTTGTTATTAACTTGCTGTTTTTGTATTCCTGGGGCCAGTGATTGGATGTATGTAATGCCTGCTATCTTCGTCTAATAACTTGTTACGCGTTTGTGGATTGTTTGGAATTCTTCTTGGAGGTGGGGTATTGATATGACTCCATAGCCATGCTTGCCAGTGGCATTGGGTATAGTAACCACAGTGTACTTCTCCTTCAAACCTCCTTGTCTAAATCCTTCATACTACTCGCAGCAATTATGTGTTGTGTCTTAAATGTCTGTACAGTGAAATCATTGTGTCCCAAAACAAAAAGCCAGAATGTGCCAATATACTCAGTGAGGAAAACTTTTTTAGCTTGTTCTTTCTCCCAAAGACCTCCTGGTATTATAAGATTTTTCTTTGAATGACTGTACTGTCTCCCCAAACACCCTTAGGGCCAGTTTCATGGACACAGATTCAGCTTAGTCCTGGGCTAAATTGAGTTTTGTATGGAGAATCTCCATTCAAAATTGAATGTGGTGTAGGCCTATGTTTAATCTGTGTCTGTGAAACTGGCCCTTAATGTTGCAATTAGCATCTGCGTGACTTGAGTGTTGAGAAGTGCCTCTGCTGTAGTAGGAGAATATGAACAGTACATTTGCATAAGAATGATACAGTTCTTTGACACTGATAAATTGCTGCGGGAACGAACACTAAATCAGTTAAGGTAATCAAAAGTCAGATCAAGACAAATCTATGAAACACAAGATAAAATTGAATGTCTGATAGTCATAGCTTTTGATAGCATTTAACTGATAGCTTAGCTCTTTATTTCTCTTCTGTAAGAGCTGCTTTGTGCTTCCTAGAAAAAGCTGTTATTGCACTGTTACAAACAGCCATTAGCTTGTCGATCTCTCTGTCCTGAACTGCCCCATATACCGATAGTACCTGAATGCAATCACAATCGTCTTCCAAGACTCTGAGATGACGAGAGGTTTTAAGTTCCAGTGAAGCTACTGTCCGTGAAGTTTAATTTTGCATTCCTTTGAAATCACTTGAAAATGTTGCTGCCAATGAAGTGTGCTCTGTTGTATGTATACGTATGTGATTTACTACTGAATTATAATTTATACTGTGAAATAGGAAAAAACATGCCATTATAATTGTAGGTGAGATTGTTTTATTCTGTCCCTTCTGTCTACATATGAAAAATATTAATAAATATCTTTCTCACTAAAGTTCTTATTTTGTAGGTAAATGGATTTTTTAAACAGAAATGAAACTACAAAATATCTGTTTAAATTTTTTAATGTTTGTTCAATACTGTCATTTAAAAAATTATTGCATAACTCAATTTGTTCAATAACTTCACAATGCAAAGTCAAATCAGATCACGTGACTTGGTTATGTAAACAGATAACTTCAGAAATGAAATTCCAAAAGATACCAATGTGGAATTATAACCTTGTGAACCTCAATCAATGGAGGTATTTATCAATTATTATTGCTTAGAATTGAAATTTCTATATTTTAAGTATTTTTTTTAAAATCAACCATTCATCCATGTTGGGACACACAGTATGGACTACTTTTCAGACTTAAGTTATTCTATGTCTCTAAAAACAAAAACAAAAACAAAACAAAAAAACTAGCATCCAAAGGAGGTTTCATTCGGCCAAACCATCATAAAAATTTAAATATAATAATGTTCATCTTGATATGCATATAGGTCAAATCTTACCAAAAATACATTTTCATTTCCTTGTTTGTAGAGCACCACTGACACAACCTACTTGGTCTTTTAAAAACAAAGCCGTCACTACTTGTATTCAGTTCCCCTTGACTCTTTGCTAATTTACTATTCAAGCATGCGACATGTACATTAGCAGGAATCAACTGGCTACATGTGATTCTTCATCAGACCACTGTCATCCTGCTGTGTCATGGCATGAATCTCATGCTAACAAAGAAGAAAGGATTGCAGTAATGAAAACTAGCCAAATCTGAACTGCATGCAGTGTCCCTACGAGAGCCCAGTGGATGTAATACAAGCAATTGGCTTCGTCACTGGATTTTAATCACCATGCCAATGTTTACCAATTTAAAAATAGTTGAAGAGTGCATTTGTTCAAGCTCTTAGTGAGGTTCAATGGTAAGCCATCTGCTATGAAGAACTGAAATTATTTTTCCTCATATGGACTCACTTGGCTACTCTCTAAACTCCTTCTCAGGATCATCATGAAAAGTCATATCGCCCAGAAATTATGTTTATGATGATAAAGCTTAAGATCAGCTGCCAATTAAGATCTTGACAGCAAGATGTGTGACAATTAGTGACTTAAATCTGATGCTGAAAAATGCAGAAAAC
Organism: Anguilla anguilla; assembly: GCF_013347855.1. Taxonomy (NCBI): domain Eukaryota; kingdom Metazoa; phylum Chordata; class Actinopteri; order Anguilliformes; family Anguillidae; genus Anguilla; species Anguilla anguilla. The sequence continues at coordinate 16,326,559 of NC_049210.1, forward strand.
CAGCAGATACTGTGACAACTGCTCCAGTCAGGCCTCCAGTGTGCAGAAGAATATTTGATTTACTGTATCTCCAGATGGACAAATGCACTCAAAGTAAATATGCAGTTTTTACTGCTTATGGGTGGCAATACAAACACCTGGAATGATGTAATTCCTTGATCTGGGGCTGCCCAACCCTGTTCTTGGAGATCTACCATCCTGTAGGTTTTAATTTAAACCTTTAAACTGGCACATCTGATTCTACAAATTAGCAGCTCAACGAGCTCTCTAGTTGTTGAATGAGGTGTGCTTTGTTAGTGTTGGAGTGAAAACCTACAGGACAGGAACAGGATTGAGCAGCCCTGCCTTAATTTATAAGATAGTGCTCCGAAGAATTCAGGAAGTTGCTCCTATCAATGCAGATGGGAGAGAACTCCACTCCTTTTAATACAAAATGTATACAGTATCAGCATTCATTCACAGCTACTTGCTATTACCTTTCAAAATCAACTGTAATACACATACCTTGTCGTTTGAAGAAGTCGGCCTATTTTATAACAGCGTAAACATAATTCCTGTGTTTTCCTTACCTCAAACCCCTTCTTTGTCTATGTCTGGGAGATATTTGTGGAATGCTTTTTGACAGTGTTTCTCAACCTAGGCCCTGGGGGACCCACTGTGTATGCTGGGGTTTTTTTTTCCAACCATAGTATCAAGCTCAAGCTCAGCATGCACAGCGGGTCCCCAGGACCAGGGCTGAGAAACGGTGCTTTATGAAAAGTGCATTACAAAGCCAAATTGGTAGAGCGGTTTTGCTGAGCACAAGAGAATGATAAAAAGGTACGTTTCATCACTAAGGAAAAGGAATCAAGCCACATATTAGTTAGATTACTACTACAATAAACATAGAGCCCAGTTGCATATGGAAGGTGGCATTTACATCATATGACTAATTCTGTCACCATCCAACAATATATTCCTGTTCATTCCTTAAAGTTTGATCCCAAAATAGCAGCAAGGGAAGATCTTTCTCCCTTTCCCATCAACACACAACATCCTATATCCCACACAACACACTCTCATCAAAATAAAACCAAGAGGTTTTGCACACATTTCTGCAGGATTCTTCCTTCTGGAACTGACACATCTGACTTACTGTGGAGGAAAATGGCACGATGAAGGAAGTTAAAGGACCAAACCTCAGCCCCAGAGATAGACATGGAGTGAAAGAGAAACCGGTAGAATCCGGATGAGAGGGGGTGGGGTGGGCTGGGGCAAGGGGCTAGACACGTTCAGTGCTCTCTCTGAAGTACACCTGCTCCCAGGCGACGATGCGGCAGGTGCAGAAGAAGCTCCACAGGTTGCGCAGCGTGCCCTGGTCAAAGGGGTTCTCGTCGGCACCACAGTGCTTGAGGTAGGAAATGCGGTGGTGCGACATGAACTCCCAGGTAGTGGTGTTGAGCGAGACCAAGTACAGATGGGAGCCCAACAGCAGCACCGCCACCAGCGAGAACACACCCACCAAAGAGGCCACCGCCAGCAAGAAGCCGTTCTGACGCAGCCACAGGTCCCAGGTGGACGCATAGCTGATCCCAGACCTGACAGAGACAAACAAATTAACATCAGTCAAAAGAACTCTTCAATTTACTGACTGTTATTTGGTGTGCACTTGTAGTACTTTAGTTTGGTACACTGGTATATCGACCAAAACTTAAGGTTCCTCCCCTTATGAAGCCTAATGATGCAGTCCAAACATACTGTATGTGTGTCAGACATCAGAGCTACATATGTTGAGGACAGAGTAGTGATAGTTAGTCCAGGTACAGTACTGCAGTAACGGGTCTGCATTATAGACAACAGCTAAAACGTTCAACTGAATTTGTTTAATACATGCAACTGCCAACTCAGACCACCACTCACCATGCCAGGTTGAATGCCCAGAGCAGGGCTAGCAGCTGGACGCCCAGGTAGAGGACAAACCAGCGGTGGTTCCTCTCACCCACACAGTTTTCAATCCAGGGGCAGTGGTGGTCATAGCGCCGCACACAGTGCTTGCAGTTCTGGCAGTGCTTGGCTCTCATTGGTTGCTGCTCACGAGAGAGAAACTCAGATTTTCACTCATACCTTTTAAATGACTTTTAATCATATTTTTCAAATTAACTGCAGCCTGGGCTTCAACTATCCCTGGAAACATGAATTAAACAAATTCTCGATGGATACTTTGCAGGGTTTCAGAGGCTAAAGTCAATACATCTCTGCAAACTTTGCGCCATTGAACCTAATGCATTGACTTGGTACCTGCAGCAGACAGTAGCCACAACGGCGCAGACGTATGGCCTTGGAGGTATTGGGGATCATCTCCTGTTCTTCTTCACTGACACCAAGAGTGAACTAAGACATGGGGCAGCGGATACAGAGAATGCATGAGTCACTTCTGGAAACGTTGTTCACTTTTTCGGCATTCATCAACTTTTAATAAATTGCCAATTTGTGGGATGGGTGCTTTTTGACTGACCTTAGCGTCACTGTCGGAGACTACAAATCCCGGATCCATGAGGGAAACAGCGAAATAGAGCAGTACTGACACCAGGACCAGCAAGACAAAAAGCACTGGCTGCTTAAGCTCGCCCCTCTCCTCTTGCTTCCGCAGGTCTATATCAAAGCAGAGAAGGTCAACTGTACATTTCTTTCATCAGTTGTTTTAATTCTGCTAGCTAGAGACGTATCTAACTCCAGTTAGCGTACGTAACGAAGCGTGCTGCATGTGTAGCTAGTTATTCTAGTTAGTAGCATAGCTAGCTAGAAGACTGTATGATGATGATGAATAGTCGATAAGCCTAACATCAGCGATCTAACTTTAAAAGCTTGCTATCCACGTTAGCTACACTATATTTAAAATACTGGACTACATATTATTATCAGCTGGCTATACGAAGCAGTATTCCATGCTAACAGATGACGATTATCTAACTTACCTGTGTCATGAAGGAAGAGTATCAACGTTATCACCCATGTCAGGGTAACGTGAGCAGTTCTTATAAGAAACCCAGACCCAAACACGTTTTTAAACATCCTAGCATTCTCAAACAAATATATTACATCAAATGAATCAAATAAAAACTTAAAGCACTGTTGCAATACAACATTGGGAGAGCCTGGGTAGTTAGCTTGCCATCGGTGTCTTTCGGTTCCTCCAGTACTTTCCCAGGTTCCTAGTAGAACTATGTGGAAGACAGAAGTGAAAACGAATGTTATGAAATTTTATCGAATTCTGTCGTGGATGGGCTCATTGCAGCGTATTCGTTTTTAAACAACTTGGTAAGTGCGTGGCTAGTCGGCATATATTAAATTTTGTGTTCAAATCGTGTTTGTTTTGTTGTCAAGTTCCGCCATTATGTGAAGTGTGCAGTTGAGTCCATCGGAAAGACACAACCGCGCTATATCCACGTACAACCACAAAGGGGCAATATTTGCATGTATTTAATTTAACTAGTCACCATCTTGGACTGAGAGAACGGAGTTGCACCGGTTACAAGACGGCTTTTTGCGGCTTGTCATACTCAGACCGACTCTCTCTCTCTTCCTCATATATGGTTTAAAATATATGAACTCACGCATGTGCGCGGTTTTACATATAGCAGTGTGTGTGTATGGCCAAAAGTATGTGGTCACCTGACATCCAACATCTCATCCAAAATTATGGACATTCATATGGAGTTGATCCACCCTTTGCTGCTATAACAACCTCCACTCTTCTGGGAAGGCTTTATACTAGATGTTGGACCATTTTTCCAAAAGAGCATTAGTGAGGTCAGGCACTAATTGGGCGATTAGGCCTAGGCGTTTGATACCAAAGGTGTTGGATGGGGTTGAGGTCAGGGCTCTGTGCAGGGTAGTCAAGTTCTTCCACACGATCTCGACTAAACGAACCCGACTGTGTGCCCGGGGGCATTGTCTTGCTGAAACGGAAAAGGGCCTTCCCCAAACTGTTGCTGCAAACTTGCTTGCTATTTGGGGGTTCAAGCCAGGTGTTTGCTCAGTTTGCTCCTTTTCTTTGGCTTGCTACTCTGTAAAGCATCTTTGTGACAGTTCTCTGTAAAAAGTGGTGTACAAATAAAATTGAATAGAAATTGAATGGAGAGAGGGAACAGTCAGGGTGTGTATGTATACATGCATGTATACACAGTTATATGTAAAACCATGCTCATGTGTGTGTTCATATTTTTAAACGTATGCATGTAAAAGACCCTTTGCATTCAAGCGGTTGGTCCTTACTATTATTGTGAATTTCACATCTCATTCAGGAATGTATTTAAGCGCATCATTTTCAAATGCAGAACAGTTCATTGTCAGTGATAATAAATGTACAGTTTTGCAGCAAAGTAATTTCAGTTTTTTTTACCAATTCAACTCTGTGGGTTACGAGGTCAAATTTCAGTTCCTTTCCAATGCATCTGTTGTATCATCCTTTCATGACAAATCACAAAAACAAGCATTTTTATATAATATATTTTATTGTTCCCACGTTCATATAAATACATTCTTTTGTTTCCAGTAGTTCACATTCTACAAAAACATGGTACCTTTTAAATGCTTGATATTTCTCCAAAAATACAGACTTGATATAAAAAACATTTTAATACAATGAATGTGTCTGAAGAGTAGGTTACTATCGCAAGACATGTATCGTTGCACTATTCTTTGTACAGTAAGACTACATTGTGCAATTCAATGTTGTGAGCTCACAGTCAGGCTCAGGGACAACATGAAATGTTAAGGCATAGAGTCATGTTTAGTCTTCATACTGGGTTAGCTTTTAGAACAATGTGCAAAAATCAGATCAAGGAAAGACAGTTTGCCAGTATACATGTACATGTACACACACACACACACACACACACACACACACTTATACAGGCTGAAAGCACTGCTTTCTCGTTAATACTCTACTTTTTTGTCTTTTGGCATAACATCCATCGCAAATACTTAAGTAGTACTGAAGATGGGGCAAACAAAAAAACCCACATGGCTTCAAGATAAGCAGGAAAAGGAGAAAAGGTGCTGCCTTAACAGGGGGTGGGAGCGGTGGGTCTGGGCTATCAAAGAATACATTTACACCCTCCCCCCATTTTTAGTACAAGAAATTACACTTTCCCTGTGGGAACAGAAAAAAAACTTTGACACCAAACCAACTCTAGTACACTCATATTTCCAGCTTGGGACGTATGCGGTCAAGTAAACTAAACTACCTGACATCTTGCATTGTGTTAGGGAACAGCCCAGATTAATACTCAAGTCCCACTTTCCAAATGAGTACACACTGTATCCCACTTATCACAGAACAAAGGGTCAAAAGCCAGTATTTCTTGAAGACAGAACACTGCTCCCCTGCCACTCCCTCCCTCCCCTAATAAAATGTATTTATGCATTAGAACTTCAGTTCCCAATTATGTAATTTAATCACCCATGTGATTAAAGCCTGCTTTTATTCAATTTTTTGTGTGCAAACAATTGGGCGGTTAAAGCAGATAAAGTGCTCAAGTGTCCTCTACGCATCTAACAATTTGGAAGTATAAATGAAAGGCACTGTGGTGCACCTTTCTCAATGCAGTGAAAATACCCATAGGAGTCAGGGAGTGGCCAAGTGTAATGGCATGCATGGGGGAGGTAAAGAAAAATCTAATCTGGTGGGGTTCAACGGGAACTCTTCTGGCACCACGGCCTCCTGACTCAAGTACTTCAATGCTACTCTGAGAGAGAAATTAAGCTTAGTAAAGAACCGTTTAAACACATTCAAAAGGGACCAGCTAAATCTGTGCTCCAGAACAGAACTTTGACAACACACATTCTACATTTATCTCCTGAGAGAAAACAAATAAATATGTCAAACACATCAACACTGCACAAAATCAACTTTTTCATTTGTTCTACAATACCATATGAATCATGTATTTAAAAATAGCAGCACAATTAAATTTCTTTCATTCCCTCTTCTTGCCCCACCACATTATTCTGATGTTTTCTGACAGGGTTAAAAATAACCTGTTCCAATCGTTGCAGTGGGTAAGAATCTTAAAAAAAAAAAAAAAGATATAATTTAGCCACCGAAACAAATCAGAATGTGAGTGTTAAGCATTAAAAAGGGAACACATCAAAATAAAAAAGGAGGTGCTCGTTGGATTTACAAAAGCGTCAAACAACACTTTGGATTGCATTTGGTTTAGAGTTTTCTTCAGAGGCAGACGGACTGGGAGGCACCACCCTACTGCCATGAAACACTGAGGCAAGTCCCTTTAATTGTTGAGCTTGACAACAAGCATCCCTCTTGCAAACACAGACAAGAATAGACAGGTCACATATGTACCCCAATGCACAAGTGACAAGACAGATTATTGGTCCCTAATTAGGGCGTGACTGACTCCCCTTCTAGACCGAAGGCAGCAGAAACCCTGCATATATTGACGAGACACATCGGTTTACTCATTCATTCGAGATAGCAGTTACTACAAGACAACCGCAGCTCATCTCACGGTGTCCTCTTGTGATTATTAAAACAAATCAAATAGACAAATGGCAATAATTACTATCATTAATATTATAAAAGAAGCCTCCCCCCTTTGTCACAGTTCAGAGGGTCAACAGCCCATCAGCAGCTTTTAAATTTTCTAGTGTTAAACTTACTTCACCGGCCGACATTCACAGAATGAGACGGTTGTGCAAACCTCCAACAGCACCACAGATCCTCAGCCCCCCCCACCCCTTGCCATGGGGCCCCCTTAGGCCACAATGTAGTCCACCCCCCCACCCCAAGTCCAGTTGAAGCTTCCAGCGGTTGTGCACACCCCCATCACCGAACACCAAGCGTCCTCTTCGCGTGCTCATACACCACGTAGCTGATGCTGACAGCAGGAATGACCTTCATGAAGTTTGGGGCCAGGCCCCTGTAGAGCCCCGAGGCCCCCTCTGTCCTGACGATATGCTTGAAGAGGCCAGACATGGTCATCTGGGGCCCTCCGCCTACAGTGGCTTTTGGGAGTGAATAAAACAAAAACAAACGTCAAATAAAGCTGGTAAGATAAGAGAGCTAAAGCCTGTTGCACACAAAAATACTGGCAAACTTCAGAAACCTCACAAATGATGCAGGAACAAATGGGTTAAAAAGGGGCCTATTAAATGACTAAACTGGAAAAACGAAAACAAAGATAAACAAAACTAAAAGTAGTTCGCCTGTGTGTCACTGGAGGCTGCTCTCACCTTGTGCCTGCATCCGGGTCCGGATCAGAGCCAAAGGGTAGGAGGCCAGCTGACCGCAGGTGCTGGAGACTGCGCCGCAGGCCAGTAGGACAAACACGCCAGGATCCGCGCTATCGGTGGCGTAGTTCTGCAGCCACGAGTTCTTCAGTGTCTATTCACGAGAAGAGAGAAGTCAGGTTACCACACGCTTTATAGGCGCGACAAATTGAGCATGTAGCACAAATTCAGCCTGGTAGGCTGGTGCTCCTGTACAGCACATCTCAGCATATCACGCTCACCTCGTACACGGCCAGATCGATGCCCGCGTAGGGGATGATGCCCAGCATGTTGGGAACGTAGCCCTTGTAAAAAGCGCCCAGCCCCTCCTTCTGACAGATCTGCTTGGCGCAGTCGGCGATGCCGGAGTACTGCCCGGTCTTTCTCAGGGCCAGCCGGGTCTTCAGGACCTGGAGACGGTGAAGAGACACGCACCCGTACACATTAAAAGATGCTCGAAGCCCCTCGTGGAAGCCATGTGCGATCTAAGCGGTGACAGAGTCACGGCACCAGTATCATACAGAAACGGTGTTCTCACCTCCATTGGGTAGATGCTGCTTTGTGCAATGACTCCTGCCAGAGAGCCAGCCAAAAACCTCTCCGCTATCCCTAGTGTCTCTGGTTTGCTGCCAATCAACCGTTTGATCTGCCATTAGAGAAAGTAAGAGAGAAAGGACAAGACCAAATTAGTATACATCAATAATGACGCTTCAAGACAGGCATATGAATATAACCGTAGCACCTGTAATACACCCAAGACTGCAGTACTGCAGCATTAGCTTATCTTACACTGTACCTGTTCGTAGGCCATGAACTTGATGGCGGACTCTGGTGCAATTTTAAGGATGTTGATGCCATTTCCTCGCCACAGAGACCTCATCCCACCTTCTTGAATCATCTGGGTCAGTCCTCCCACAATGCTCATTTTGCAGCCATGAGACCCATGCACCTGTTCCAGACACAAGGGAAGGAATGAGAACACACTGATCTGCCATTATGGTGCAGCAGCCACATTTATCTATACTTTGCTCTTTTTTTGACCAGTTGAACATCTGGACTCGACTCCACACAAAGAAATATGTGCAGTCATGTTCAGGACAAAACAAGTCACCTTTAGATTTGCCTTTAGTCTTTGGATTAAAGATCAAATCGAACTTCTCTCCACACTGCCAACACCACTGTTTATTTTACGTGGACAGAAAGCAGATGAGTCTACAGTTGGCATGTCACAACTTTCTTTGGCGAGAGGGCAAAGTCAAAAAGTCCTGAGAGGAAGAACAAACTCTGTCGTCACAGGGAACTGCTGTCACAGAGTAATCTCTAGTAATCTCGATGTCCCTCGTACTTCGACAAACAGTAGCATTCACGTCATTCTGACAGACATACTGGCCTCAGCCCTACTACCGTGTCTATGGCCAATCAGAATGCGGGACAAAATGTGTGCTTGGCCCAGAATCTGTTTGATTGGCAGAGCAACCCCCATGTGTCCAGAAGAGCAGGTGGTACAAAAAAAGAGTTTGAACTCTGCCCCCCCCCCCCCCACCCTTTCTGGTACATCTACTCATTAACACAGTTATTGCACTTGCGTAATTACTCTTGCGACAGGGAGAATTGCATATTATGACACACAAGCCGCATTTCAACCATTTTACGAGCCCCTAAAAGTTATGCAAATGGCCCACTTCCACTATCTACCGTTTGATTCATATAAATGTTGAGTAATACAATTGTGGAACTAATTTATAATCATAACGTTTAAAACCAAGGAAGCGATGCCATTGAAAGAAAGTGTGACATTGATAACCATGTGCTCTGCACACAACTGGAAAGAAGCAGCAATTTCAAATTGTGATACGAGTTTGTGCCTCTGGGACATGAAGTCTTACCTGCATGAGCACTTTGAGTCGGTCAAGTGGCGCCGTGAAGGTCCGAGACACAGCGCCAGCTCCACCTCCCGCTACCAGGTGTCGCCACCACATCCCCATCATCTTTTCTTGCGCCGTGAACTCATCAGGAACCATCAAATTCTCACCAATGTCAAATATCTAGGGGTGAAATTATAAAATGAGGTTACTTGAGAAATAGCAGTTAAGTTTAATAATTTACATTATTTCTGATTTCTGAAAAACTTTTGTACTTCCCCATATAAAAGCCAAAAGGACACCATTACTTGAAGGACAGATTAGAATGGGCATTTCTTGGAAGTGATTCCTTTGATTTTCTCAATGTGCATTTTGACCTTTACAGAGCACTGTGGCCGGATAACTTTAATGGAAAATAAAGTCTTTGAGATGGAAAGAGCAATTCATCGAATCAATCGTTTTACCTGGGGTGTTAATATTTAATCTGATACAAGGCCCAAGAAGTCACAAAAGGGTAACACATACTGTTATACTGTAATGTTTAATTCAGATCAGGCATGCTATGCATGCATTGTACAACGTTAAAGGTTGAAGACCACAGTCCTGTTACCAGCCCTAGAGGTTACGCAAGAGTCTTACTGGGTCAGGGAGGAACAGGCAAGCTGCCGAGCTGCTGAACCATGATAAGACGTGGTTCTCTAGAACAGCCTATACCTAAGAGATAGCCACCTTTGCCAAGAGCAGCCTTTGGGTGTGCAAATAGGGGGAAAAAAAGACAGCATGTACGCTACTTGGCCAAGCTGCTGCCAAATCCCAGACTGGGGCCTGATGGTCTGACAGCTGATACCTTTAATACCGGAATGTTCTCTGAAAATGGCAACTGCTGCCACTTGCCCCAGTAACTTAAGAAACATTCACTTGGCTCTTGGGAAGGTCAGGTGGCTTGGTGGAATTTGCGTTTGGTGGCCGTGTCTGCATAAACATTTTATTAATAGTCACAGATTAGCCAATTAAGCTGCACTTAAACCCTTGTCTACTACCTCTGATCTGGCCGTCCTAAATGCAATGGAAATGATTTTTTGTCCCCTACCACTGTTGAATACCTTCTGCAGGACAGTCAGTTTAAAACAAGCAAACTGATCAAAAGGCAAATAAGAATTTGGAGACAGTCTGCCTTCCTGACCTTCTGTAATATCAATCACAAAGACAATTATGTCAGTGGTAATGCTGATCCTTTTAAAGGATTAAACTTTATCTCCGCGGAGACTAGTGCAGCCAGGTTGTATTTTAGGCACCCTTGTCAGTGCTGAGATCTAATGTCAGTGAGGCTCAGACTACAGGTTAATTAACGTCTGGTAAAGTGTGTTGGCTTTGGAGAATCGCTGTCCGTGCGTCTCGGGTGCAGACGTAAATGCTGTGGGAGCGAGCGCCATTCCTCTTACCGTGGAGTGCTTCCAGTACAAGATGATCTCAGGTATATTGTCGGCGGGGTGCAACATCTGGTAATCTCTCCACTCGTTCCAGTCGATTGTCATCGTTCCGTTCTTCTCCATGCTATGAAATGACAAACCAACATCAATTTTCTCTCACCGCTTGCTAGTGTAACTCCGTATATTATGGTTAAGTGATTGAAAGTTGGCACATGCACAGAACAATATTGTCAAGGGACAACTTCCTCATGGTGAGGTGTTAGAACAGCCATGGAAAAATTAATTAAGACACAGCCTGGTGTACTTAAGACATGAGAGGCAGGACCGAGCAGATGCCAATGAATTTACTTACAAAGCAATAAAGGAATAGGTCTGGGCCCTCCTTAGCTCTGAAATTAGGAAGAGATGAAGGGAAGCAGAGGTGCACAGACAGTTTTGCTGCAAATATGGCATCAGTCTGTGAGAGACGCGTTAGATTATGGAATTAAATATCTGCCGCCGGCCAGCTGAAACGCTATAGCACGGCTGGGGGTTAAGAGAGAGGCGGAAAGCAGGCTAGGTTTACAAGCCACTGACAGTGACCTGGCTCACCTTTTTAATATCCTCTGTGCCTGCCTCTCTGAAATGTGCACTCCAAGGTCCCGCAGTGACTGCATGATCTCCTGTGTATCCACTCGCCCTGCACCAAACACAATTAAAAATGCACAAATCAAAATTCAGCAGTCTCTTAAAACGGATCACTTCGTGAGCAGGAGGGTTGCTGCTTGTCCAGACCCCCCCTCCAGAATTAAGGTCTTACCATTGTCCTTCTCGTCCTGGCTCTTGAAGACAAGCCGCAGTTTCTTTTCGTGAGCTCGCAGGTAGTGGACGAGCTCTTCAAAGTCCAGCTGCCCATCAAGGTCCTTCTCTTCGGCTTTTACGCTTTTCTAGAAATGAAAAAGAGTTTGCAGCCAGTTTAAATACTGGAACCTTTTTTTCTCTGCTACAAATATCAGTGCTTTCACTACTTAAATGCATTTTAGTAGTGCAAACACAGAAAGGACAGGGTTCAGTGAGCTGAATTTGACAGAGTGCTTGCCTATATTGCACTTGCTAGGACCCAGTGACTTGGCAGTAACGCTCTAAAGTCTATTGATCGCCTACTCCATTACACTCTCTGCATGGATACCCCCCAAAACCCATTCACTGTTCTCTGGTAGATAAACAGCAAATAGGCCACAGTACCATTAAGACAAGATGGAAACTGGCAGAGCAACCCAGCAGCTGCCAGGTAGGTGCAATTAACCCTCCAAAGAGCCCAATCCAAGGTGTGGGGAAAAAGTGAATTACATCAATTAAAAGAGTAGAATAAATTTCCCCATTTTATACACTAGCCATGGCCCACATGGTTAGACTTGTCTGGGCCTGCACGTTTCGGTTTTGTAAACGCACTTAATCATTATTATGATGATTTAAGGTGATGTGCATAGCATACTTATTAAATTACATACAACCCTTTGGCATAGACGGACAGTTGTTGAAGGACCTTTCAAATGTACAACACAATTGCCCAACCTTGGTAAGTGAACCCAAACCAGGACATCTCCATCCACTCAAAAGGCACTTACTACCCCCACCCACCCTAACAACATTTGGGTACCCCATCAGTCATCTGAATACATTACAACAGGTTTTCCTCCATTTGTTCATAGATAGTCTCCACTACTTCCTTTCACACTGAAGAAAAAAAACGCTTCCTCTTCAAAGCTGGCTCTTTAAAACCAGTTCAATAGGATTAGGCTATTACTGATATTCCACTTCCGCAGCCCATGTCCGGTCCTTTCGTCCTAGTGATTATATATAGACATAGCTACTCTTTACACTCCTAACAGACCGCACCATCAGACGTAAACAATAAACTGGATACACATCATTGCCAGGAAAACATCCTGTCAGGACGTATAGGTCACAAACTGAGTCATTCTGTTAATTTCCGGTGCCCAACACGGGGCAGTATGCTGAGGACAGGTGCGTTAGCGTTTATGGGTTGTGTTCCTGGGAAACCAGCACACGACGCGTTGTAGCAAGAAAATATTGCAAGTTACATTCAGTTTGGTTGGTACAGTGCTTAAAACCAGCACTTCCACAGTGCAATTTTATTATAATGATAATAATCCTATTTGAAGTGCTGAACGAATCTCAAAGCCAGAACTTCCTTCTGCCAACTCTGTTGGCTGTATTTTATTAAAATTCAGATGCTATTTTGTTTAATCCCGTTCTTTTCAGAGTGCAGACAGTTCTGTCGTTTAATCAGGAAAGATACTAACACCAGTAGCTAGCTAATCTAATCTGGATCCAGACTACCGACTGAAGCTAATCACCACACACATTAGGTAATTTAGCTGCACTGCAAATTGAACGCAATTAGCTAGCTGCGTCGCTAGCTAATTGCGGTCTGCCAGAAACAAATGCAATCAACAGTTTTGATGTTCACCCAATACAATGTGCGATGTCAAACAAAAAAACTAGCGCTTCTAGCATAACAAATTACCAGTTAGCCTCACGAACTTGTTCAAAATCCAGAAAATGCACCGCACGAATTTCTACCAAATATGGACTTTCCTGCACACGTCATTCTCAAGAAATTCCATTTCTAGCAGGGCGGCAGATGGTCGCTAAATTTAGTAAAATAGAATTTTTATTCTCCGTTCTTAGAAATAAAAATTCAGGTTTAAGAAAGTATCCAAATATTATCACAAAAATGTATTTTTTTAAAACCCCGGAATGACAGACTACATGGCTTGCCATCATTACCAGGAAATTGCATTTCTGGAAAACGGAACAAAGCCAACACCATGTGACTTACCGGCATTTTAAAACGTTTACCATTCATTTTAATACTGTCGGCATTTTTACAAATGGAAAATCATTTTACATTGGACCGTGTGCAAGTTAAACACCAAAGCTAAAACATATGGACAAATTTAGCAATGATGAAACTTAAGCAGTCTTACCTTTCGCCACTTTCGATAGGTTGAAAATTCTTGAGAGGGAAGAAATAAACTCAATTTGAAGAGGGATTTTAATTCAGATGGTAGTCCGTTTGACTCAAAATACTCGAACTCGGTTTGATCAGAGTTGGGCACGTATAGGCACAGGCACAACATTTTCACGGTTTCTTAAATACAAATAAATAAATAAATAACTGAAATAGACTATTCCGCTCCTTGCCGCGGTACGAAACTGAAATGCCGGTTAGTCAGCGACTCGCCCTATGAAATGGATTTATAAATCCCTCCCATTTTGGGGCCCGTCAAGCAACGGCGGACTTTCATTGGCGTCTAAATTTTTTCTCGACCTTTCGTTACGTCAATTTCAAGACAGCCAATCAAAATAACATTCCACACAGACGTCGTTCGCTCCGGTTCGCTCCCAGGGACTGTAAACGCTCCCCGTTTCTCGTAAAATTGCGAAACAGGTTTTAACCTTTTAATGCCTTCAATACTGACATATAAGATGAAAAAGTATACTAACAAATCTAATAACAACGTCATTTTCAGTTTATGAAATATTTAAAGAATATTAGAATATAACGATATCTTTAGTTTATATACATCAACAAAAATGTTTTTAATTTTAACCTTCTTTTTTTTTTGATTTACACAGCCCCACTGATAACCTATCAATTTAGGTTAAGTGCTCAAATTTCTGTGTACACACGCACACAAACACATAAAAACTATGTAATATATGAAACTTAACAGTAGTTTTCATTTTCTGTAAAACGGTAAACGACGAAATGGTTTTATGCTAATTTGTATTTTGCAGATTTATTTTATTTTTAGTTAAATAACATAATAAAATGTCGAAAACAGGCCGTTCAGCCCCATAGCCATTTCCCTGACTAAATTAGTACTCTGATTACCTACAGACTAGATAGTATCTAACACTGTATCAAGCCTAGTCTTGAAAATCCCCAGTTTCTTCCTGTATTACGTGACCTGGTAGGCTATTCCACAAATTGACTGATCTGTGTGAAAAAATTCTTCCTAATGTCTGTATGGAATATACCTTTTATTAATGTCCATTTATGTCCCCTTGTTCTACTAACATAACTCAACCTGAAAAATCTCTTGTTGTTCACTTTGTTGATCCCCTTTATGAATTTAAAAGCCTCAATCAAATCACCCCTGAAATAATGGTATTTTTGCAGAAACTGTATTCATACAGCAGCCCAGGGTTCTGGAAAGAGGTACATTAAGAGTATGAGAGGACCACTGGCAGACACTGCTTGGGCAAGGTAGCTTAATGAAACTTTGTATTTCAGTTTTGAAGGAGGTACTTTCAGGGAAAGATCACCCAATTCCAACGTAAAAGGCGACGTAACCAAATTGACCTTTTGGCCAGTGTAGGCCTGCTGACACATTGTGCACTGCGTTACTTTGCACTTTGTCATTTGATCATTTAGTACAAGTAGTTCCCAAATTCTGCAGTTATTTTTTTTTTCAACTGCTACAAAGACTTACAACAGTGTATTCAATTCAATTTCTCAAAAGTACAAAGAGGTCGGGGCAGTGCTATGACAGCTCTTTATAAATGTATTCAGTTATTTCTTTTTAACGTGATGTTGCATTTTGATGATGACAATAATCATCAACAGCACAATCCTTATCAGTATTATCATAATTATCATGAGTGTGGAATATTGTTTCCTCTGTTATCTCTTGTGCTGTGTTGAGCTCTGAATCTCCCTCCCTGCTTCTGCACACAGATTATGGGGTAAGTTACATAAGGCCCAAGGTGACTTTACACTCCTAAACATATGACTCTGTTTAGCTCCTGATGGACCTTTAATTCTACCTCACAACTCCCATTCTGTTTTGGGGAGAACAATATCTGCTGGCTGGAACATAAGTCAGACACTGACAGCCACAAGAAAGTAAAAACATTTTAACCCTCCTGTTATGTTTGTGGATCGGTTACATCAGTTACAGTATGTTCATAGATCAATTCTGTATGGCTTAATTACCTAGTTCTCACAAATAGGTAATTACACCACTCATTTTAATAACAAACCACATTTTGCAGCTTCTTATAGATTATATTTGCCATGACAGATTCTTTTTTGCATGCATGCAATTCCCAGACATTTTGTCTGTCTTGATGACTTGACATAATGAACTAATTCAAAAATATTATGTTTTGGGTCTAAATTGACCCATGTATCACAAATTTAACCAACAGTTAATTGCATTTTGTCCTTTACCCTAAGACAGAATATCAAAAATACCAATTACATGAAGAACAATTTTATCCATATACACTGCCATTTGTCTGACATTTGATTGTTTTATATCATTGAACAGCACTACTGTATGGATGGAGGAATGGAGCAACTGATGGGTTTGCAGAGCCGTGGCAAGTTCTCCACACACATCCCTAATATCAGTCAGTTTGTCTTTCTCATTTTGAGAAGTTGTAGTTCCTGCAGGAACAGTGTGTGTGTGTGTGTGTATGTGTGTGTATGTATGTGATGTCATGAACAATGAATTTGAACATATCTGCTTTTTTGCTGATTGGGTTTTCCTGTGAACCCTTTTGAACTAATGGGTGAAAAATACTGCGCCTCCGATGTATTATGAGGGGTGCACATGCACGTCTGCAAAACTTAAATGGAGGGCAGAACACATGCCTTTGTTACTGTTCTGCTGGGGTACGGTTCACATGACCTTCCATTTCAAGCGTCGAATATCATGGGTCAGGGCAGGAGTATTTCTGTTGGCAGAACATCCTAAACTCTGGGTTGCCCCTCTTGACGCATACAAAGGGGTGTGACCTCCCCTTTTACTTTGGCTTCCAATTATAGAGAGTCACAAGGTACAACTCAGCCAGATTCATCTGGCCCTGCAAAATGTAAGAGAATATAAATAGCCAAACTGATCTCAGTTTAAATTCTGTGTATGGGAGAGAGCATTGCATTATCAATACCAAAGCAGAAACTAGATGGGGAAGAGTAAGGCCATTCATTGTTCACAGTTGTCCTTTATAAGTAACACCATGCTGTTAAAAGCTTTTACATAACTGCTGATCAAATGCAGTTGTTTTCACTTAGTAGGCTACACCCACAAACTACCAAAATAATGTATTAAGAAATCTTACATATGTTTCAAGGAGAGAGAGCTGTTAGTGGCAAGCAAATACAAAATAAAAATGTGACAGATGAATGAAGGCTCAGTAAACAAATAAGCTATGCCTACTGTGTGTAGCAGCTGAGTCTTCAGGTGACTGAGGAAATAAATCTGCAGATGGAAAAAAGGAGATGCACATTCTCCTGGCTACCCATGACACATTCTATTTGCATGTGTAATTTAAGTGCTATCACCTGATTAATATGAGCAGTAGTGCCAGACTTGACTTGCAACGCTCTCAGACCGCACACATACATGCAACATCACTTAAACACTAATGGAATTTAATGTGGTCATCAAAAACATCAAAAAATACAATTTCTGAATACATGCAAGTTAGATCCATAACAAAAAAAAACATAAAACCATAAAATACCATAACCTGAATTAATACAAAGGGGGTGAGTATGGGAGAGGAGCCAATATGGTGGGTCTTCAGTCTTTGTTAGAAGATAGCCACTGATTCTGCTGACTCTGACCACTATAGGAAATTTTTTCTGTCACTGGGGGGCCAGTACAGACAGGCATCATAGCTGGGAGAAGCAAACACTGATGATTGGGATGGGACAGCCAGTTACCAAAGGCTGAGTGGAGATATCTGGCTAAGGTTTAGGGTTTGGAACCAGCACTCCACCACTCTAAAAGTACACTTTGAGTGAGAATATTTACTGATGTATTAACCATGTGATGTTCTTTCTTGCAAAATAAACTAGTGAAATATAAAGTCAGGGGTACCATCATAATATAATAAAAATGTTTTGAAATATATGGTCAATTTAGAGGGTAAAAGGCAGACTTTTTAAAATCTCACTTGATTCTAATTATGTCTATTTATATTTTTCTCAAATGATTATAGTATATTCAAGTTAATCTCTGATGTGATCATCTAAGATTAAATATTATTCAGTGTTCCTTTTTTATTTGTTGATATAAAATATCTCCCCTGACTTGAGCATAACAGCCAAATTCATACTTATGTGCGTACACATCTCTAGACTGAGCAAACAAGACCTAACAACAGTACAAATCAAAACAAAATGACCTCATGGGTACATAGGAGCGGAGACACGCTTGTGACGGGGGATAGGGAGTTGTTCATTAACGGCTGCCACTGCAAACAACAGCATGTTTAGTTCAAGGTCATGAATGACAGAATGAAAGAGAACAGCACTACCTCAGACTCCTCTTCTGTGTTTTGAACACACCAGGTCACTGATCAGCACCATTTAACACAATGAATGACTACGACAATGTAGTGGGTAGTGACAATGGTATAGTGGTAGTGGTGGCTTTATCACTTCCTTTCGCTCTGTTTATGACTAGCATTTATCTTGTTATCTGTGCAGCAGATACATCCAGCAGATCCAAACATCCCAGAAGCCTTGGAACATCTTATCAATGGAAGGAGGACCGGAGAAAATAATCAACAAAATCAGTGCTTTTAATGCTAAAAGAGACAAAAGATACCATCAAAGAGGACATTCTGCCCTATCTCTCACTCAGTACCTCATGGGTAAAATGCTGTTCACTTTTTCCTGTTTGCCCCATTTATTACTAGGCCAAGGTCTGTGGGTTAATGATGTCCAAGAGATCTTTGTGATTGCAAAGCAGGTTACAGTGTCAGCCATGCCAAATGTCAACAAGCTAGGCACATTAAGGACCTGTAGTCCACTAATTGTTATTAATTTAAGACTCACCAACCTTATTTGTCTCTGATTCATTTTGCATTCACATTTGCATGCTTTAGACCAGCGATCCCCAAACTTTTTTTGGTCAGGCCACCCTTTGGTAATCAGAACCCTTTTAAGCCCCCTCTCACGCACACAGTGCACTGTGCCTTTTCTCTTCAACCCTCATGTGCCCCCCACTTTGGGAACCACTACAAGTGTGACAAAACAATGTGTCCTCCATCTACAGAGGCATGCTGGAGGGTGGGCGGATTTAAATAGTTCTAGCACCACATTGGACTAGGCTTCCCTGGGTACTCTCCCATTTGTCCAGATGTCTGGGAAAGCCCACCTCTATAATTAGAGCCTGGAGAGGCACTGTGCATTCCTCTAACAGCTCCATAAATCACCGCACTGCCTGAGGGTGGACTGCGCTGTCCTCTATACGAGAATGTAGTCTGTCCTGACTCGAGACTTGGCCTTACAGAATGATTGGATCATGTCTCTGTTGATGCCAATTAAAACAGCTCCATTACTACTGAATCATAGACCAAATAAATCCTTCAGTTTCAGGATCTTTGTGGGCAAGAATGTTGTTCTAAGATCATCAGGTAGCCTTTGAATCTCAAGTGGTGAAGCAACCAATGGATTTGTTTGCACAGTATTCATTTTAGCAGTGTGTGTGGCCTCAGTTTATGATTGGATTCCTTTAGATTTTCTGAGGCTCGAGGGTTGAATATGCTGAAACTTTTATCACTCATAGTTCAGATCTGTACAGAAAACTACCTGTGTGTAACTATTTCAAAAGTCTGGCAGAAACTTAATTTCATTAAGTGACAAAAAGAAACAGTTCTGTACAAAACGTTTTGTGTACTGAGAAGGGCAACGCTTTCCCATAGTCTCACTGGTCCCCCCGGTACCATGGAGAGGCAACTATTTTACTGTAGGTCTCACCTCAATATCTCAAAATTCCATCCTGGAACATCACGGCATGTAAACATTCTGAAGGACATGTAACTCCCTATTGTACCATAAAAACAGCAGTTACCGGAAAGCATTCAAGGGATTCAATACTTACATCATGACATGAGTTAAGAATCATCAAAATAGAAAAACTGAAACCTGACACAAAGATATGCTGAATAATCCTCTTATGAATAACAATAAAAAATGAGTAATAATTTAAATGGGAAACTGTGAATACTGACACTGGGGTCAATTCCAGTAATTCAATAACAATCCAATTCCTTCTGCCTTTAATTTATATAATAAATTAAATTTATCCAAAACAATTCATCTCAGTTCCAAATTGAGATCAATTCAGCAAACTCTATCCCAGTTAAACATTCCTCCCACACTTTCCCGCAACTCTCACCTTAAATCAACTTAAATTACATTAATTTGAATGGATTAGTGCATGTATTTAGTTATACAATATAACATTTTGGATTCAATTTATGTCTAATCCTGTGGTAAATATAGTTTAGATTGCAGTATTCATTGCCTTAACAAACTGAGGTAGAACAAATCAATACAGTAAAGAAATTAGACTGTATAGGTATATTCCACAAGAAACTTCAGCTAATGTTTATTTACTGTAATCAAATTAGTCACTGCCATGTTGACAGCGTGCACTGGATCCTGTGGCAAGTGTAAGGTTGGGCCGGCCTACATTTTGGCTAATTGTACTGCAGTCAGTTCTGGCTGGATACAACACCCTACAAGTTTCCTAGCTTTCTCATTCTCTTGTCCCATTTAGCTTCCATTGCCTGCAGGGTTGACAATTGCCTTGCAACTCCCAACTTATGAGGATGCACCAAGACTGGAAGATGCTCTGATACCCATTTTCACGTCTGCCCACAAGGAAAGGGGAAATAATGGAGGACAAGGTTCAGTCTGTTGGTACTTCAACATCTCTTTAGGTACTTCGACTGGTCAATAAATTGAGACCCCTGCTAGGAGTCTTCCCGATCGTTGGTCCCATTTTTAAAAGGTTTTTATAGAGTGGCTACCATGAAACCTGAAATCCAATTGCTCCAGTCAACACAGACACAGGTGAAACCTGTAAAACCACATGCAGTTTGGTCTTGGGCAAACCACAGAATTCAATGCTTCATTAAAAAGTATCTTGGATAAATTAGGCCCTAATACTGTCCTTTGATTTATTGTTCAATCATGACCAAATAAAATTGGCTTGACTCACTTTGGATCTACCTTTTGTGAGGTCACTCCAGCACCATGACCAACACAGTTCTGCATCTGTGTATGTCTCTACTGGGCACAAGTTCTGACTTCTGGGGTCAAGATGGTGGAGAAAAACTTTTATTCAAGTGGTATGAAAAATCAAAATAAGTAACAAAGGTGGGGGAGGTCCACCTGAATCCCAGACTCATAGACAGCAGGCCATGAATGAAGAAGGAAATGATAAAGCAAAAGGGCAAGGATAGATACAGAGACTGAAGAGAGACAGGATGAGATATAAAATAGCAAATACACTTAGGCAAAAGGGCAAGAACAAACACATAAATAGAACAAGGCTACAGATGTAGATGTGAATTTACGTATAAGCCATGCATTTATGTTACATTGTAATACTATACCTCTACTGTATCATTTATTTAGTTTGTGTTTTCAGATGGTTACAGAAAACGGCCATTTAATGTTTCAGTGTTCTTTTTTTCTTTTTGTCACCAGAAAGTTCAGCTAATGTTTCTTTACTGTAATCAAATGAGTCACTGCCATGTTGACAGCATACACTGGAGGTGAATCCTATGGCACTTGTAAGGTTAGGCTGGCCTGCATTTTGGCTGATTGTACTGCAGTCAATTCTGGCTGGATACAACACCCTAAAAGTTTCCTTGCTTCCTTATTCTCTAGTCCCATTTAGCTTCCCTTGCCTGTAGTCTTGATAATTGCCTTGCAACTCCCAATTTATGTGGATGCACCAAGACTGGAAGATGCTCTGTTACCCATTTTCATGTCTGCCCACAAGGAAAGGGGAAATAGATGTGAATTCAAGTAAAAGCCACACATTTATATTACATCGTAATACTGTACCCATACAGCATCATTTCTTTAGTTTGTTTGGCATTTAGCAGACTATCCAGAGTAACTTGGGGATCATGTCTTTACACGTAATCGATTCATACAAATGTTTCTTTTTTATTTTTAAGTGAAGCATTTCAGATTATGTACCTTGCTCAATGGTAACAACCCAGATGGGGAGAAAAAATTGCAAACCAGTTTTTAACCCTTAAACAGCACTTCTGCAGTTTGTGGTAACTATTAGGGGATTCTATTTGTTTGCAGTCGAAGTCACTTGCCCTTACGGTGCTCAGGTGCTTGGTCAACATAATATGGGCTAAAGGGAAATAAGAACAGAAAACGCTTGAAAAGGCCCCCAACCCTCACGAGATTGGCTAATATGTGGTTTTTACAGTAACCCAGTCGCGGAATAACTGGGATGCTGTCAGCAAACTAACATGTAACTATATCAGAAATGTATGATTATTTTATTGGAAGCGGCACCCGCTTAGAATTACTTATAACTCCATTTCCATCGACTCCACTTCCAAAGAATATATACAGTATAATATGATCCAGCGCCCCCTTGCGACTTTTGCACAACATGTCTCCCAGTAAATGTAAAATTGCTCCAAATATGTATATGGAACAACATTCTTATAGCGATCGCTGTTAGCTTTACTTACGTAAAAAAATAAAATTAACGAGAGATTTTATAATAGCCTGCTTGATACAACAACATACGACCATCGAGGCTCCCTCTACTGGAGGTCACTCACTCGATTTTCTCTACAAAGTCCGGTCAAAGAATTAGTATAGCTAATTGTTGATTAATGCCGTATGTGGGAGGATTGCCGCTGCTGTGACGCATTTAAATAATAATAATCCCCAAGCAAAATGCATTTCAACACAATTAAAACATTTGAACAAATAGCAAAAAGCTTGCTGTCGAAACCCAGTTCCCCAGCTGTCTCGCCCTGACGCGTTCCCTTCTACGGCGCCTACGTTGCACTTGATTGACTTCCATGTCTGCAAATCGCAGCGAGAACATAGTGCATGACCCCCGGGCTTTAGCAAATGGGAACTTGGTGTGTTTACGCAGGTGGGGTTTGAGCCATTACGGACGTAAGCGTTGTTTGCAGGAGGAAGAAGTCGATTCTAGAAGCCATTACGTTGCGCAGTTCTATTGAGAAAAACCTACTATTTTTGCGTATATTACGCACATTTAGTGTTTTTAAAAGAGTAATTTCTAATTAAAATGGCATCCCAGGCCAAAAAGAGAAAAATGAATTTCTCCGAGAGGGAGGTGGAAATTATAGTGGAGGAAATGGAGAAACAAAAGCACATACTAGTTAACCACTTCAATGCTGGAGTCACTCACATCACCAAAAACAACGCGTGGGTAGACATTCTAAAACGGGTCAACGCTGTGACTACCTGCCAAAGAGAACTGGCCGAAGTAAAGAAGAAATGGTCTGACTTAAAGACCGAGGTTCGACGGAAGGTGGCCCAGGCGCGGGCGGTAATGGAAGGGACTGGTGACTGCACATCGGTCCCTGTCATGCTAACTCCCATGCAACAACGGATCTGTAATCTCTTGGGAGAGACGACCATCATCAGTCTACCTGCAGGAGATGGTGGCACTGAGATCACTGTTCCCGTGCCCATGAGCTCGGCTACCACGGTAACATTAACACAAAGTAAGTCGTGTCATTGTAAGGCTGTCAAGCAGTTATTATATCTTAAAAACAGCAAATGTCCTTGTTTTGTAATGGCGCCACAAGTCATGGCACCTTCAGTTTAAATCTATTTACGAGTGTAATAAATCCATATCTTGCAAATATATATAGCTATTTAAAATAATTCTGACAAGAATTTCCACAGCAACTAGTAAAGTTGCATTTAAGCCTGTGCTTATTTTGCATTTAAAAACTACAGTCTTATATGTCCGATTCACAGTTAACGCACTGCAAAAGTGCTGGTGTCTCTGCTGTACTTTCTGTCTTACAAAATCCCGCGCAACCTGGCATTCATATGGGTTTACCACAACGACACGCCCCCTAAAATTTTTTTTTTTCTTTGTTGGGCGGAGCAATGTCTGATTGGTCGGTGATCCACTGTATTGGATGAAAATGAGCATTGTTGACAATGCGTCATTGAAATAAGTATCCTAAACATATAAGTAGTAAATTGAACGCTCGAATGTTGATTTTATCGGATAAAAGTACTGGGGAGGCGATGACAGATTAAAAGTTGCATTTCCTACATCTTACACAGTGTTAAAAATTAAAATGTCAAAAAAAATCTGCTTGGAGTAAAGTAGCCAGAAGGGTATACCTTATAAAAAAACAGTGATTATTTCTCTGTATGTTTGACTCAGACATTCAGACTGCTTCTGCTGCGGCTTGTGAAGTACAGAAAACACTAGAAGGTAAACACCTTTCTTTCAGTTGTCGTTTCCTCAGTATTGTTTAACATTGAAAATCGAAAGCTAGCACCCATTACATACGTATATATATATATATTCTTATATACCCATAAAAAACATTCGCAATGCACACTGGCTTTGAAGTTGGATCTGGCACATTGGACATTTGAGTGTTTGGTGAAGCTCAACTTAAGGTCAAAAGGTTTCTATCTGTCTTGTGCAGTTGTTATTCTTCCAATGGCCTACTGAAGAGCTAGATGATGAAATATTATGGACACTATGGGTTATGACAGTGTGGGAGGCTTGGGATTATACACTTTTGTGTGTGTGGGGTTGCACTGAGTGACCAAAAATTTGGGCTGCATTGAATATGAAGTAGAGGGTTTGGGTTTGAATGGGGATATCCAAACTGGTAATGGGGAGTGACCTGGGACTACCAGCCTGTATTGATGCCCTTGTTCTGTGTTTCCCCCACCTCCCCTGACTTCTTTGTCCACAGCTGAGACCACGTACCATACCCTGGAAGAGGGGGTGGTGGAGTACTGCACAACGGAGACACCGGTGGCTGTTACTACTGAGACACCAGTGGAGATGCTGACAGCCCAAGCGGAGTGCTCCATCAAGCCACAGGAGCTGAAGAGCCGCATCGCCCTCAACTCGGCCAAGCTGCTGCAGGAGCAGAAGGTGACCAACCTGCATGTGCGGGAAATTGCCCAGCACCTGGAGAACCAGAACGACCTGCTGCAGATGATCCGGCGCTCCCAGGAGGCCCAAGCTTGCGCCCAGGAGAGGCAGGCCCAGGCCTTGGAGGGCACACAGGCTGCCCTCATTGCCCTCATCCAGATGCTCCGCCCTGCTCTCAAGGACTTCCGGAAATTCCTTCAGAGCACCACCAACAGTTCTGCGCCAGGACCACTGTCGGACAGTGGGGAACCAAAACCGAACCCCTCACAGCCTTCAGAGGATGTCAATTAAGGGGCATCATTTTTATCTTATTTTATTATATTTTGAAGGGGTGGGGGTGGTTCCAAGTACATTTTTAGGACTCTGACGGACAAAAAGCCAACACCTAGGACTCTGGGAATGGAGAAAAGGGAAAATCTGCGGTTAAATCACAATATAGATGCTTGAAGCTATAATTGTTGTTACAACATTTAAATTGCGACTGTGTATACAGTAATGTAATAGCAGTATAATTTATTATGTTGTGATAGGAGGTATGTTGTCAAATTTCAAGGTAAATAGTCTCTTTATTTTCAGTGCACTTCAAGAAATTCAGTATATATACTTGGCTGTCTTTTTACAAAAGATTCTCATTTTTGTGAAACACATTATTCAAAATGGATTGAAAAGTCTGAAGTGGGGGAGTAGCTCAGAGCTTTCCTTGTGTTACCATCAAAACAGCACCAAAACACATTATATCTGTGATGAGAGTTGACCTACAGAGTTGCAATTCAGCAACTAACACAACTATCCAATTCAGTATTCTGTTACCGTCTACCTTAGTGTTGTGAACAACACAACTGCGCCTTTCCTTGCAATGCTTGGAGACATAAGTGTAAAAAAATACAACATGTACTGTATTATTACATATGACTGAATGAAAATGCAGCATCTAAATTCAACATACTTTGTGTGAATACTAAAAGTGACTTTTTCCAACCAACCAACTAATAGTTGTAACATCTACAATGTGTATAGAAATACAATTGTATTTTGTATAGAGATTTGTTTTTGATTTTCTATGTTTTTTGTTTTGGAGTAAAATAAATTTAGTTATCGTACAATGAGTGGACAGCACCATTATTTTTTGCTTTGCAAATACCTGCTCCACACAACCTTTTTGACTGAGCTCAATATCTTTTTTCACAGTTTTGGGCTATTGCAAATGTATTGAAAATGTGATAACACTGAAGGTGAAAAGGTAATATTGGTATGCCTGGTATTCCCCATACCTATACAACATTGAGTGGCACTTTTCATTCATTCACGTTTCCTACTGAAATAACCACAATGACGAAAGATCCTCAGCCCTTAAGACATTAACTTCTGTACCTTCTGATCACATCTGATCAGATACAACCTTTACACGTCCACTCAATAAAGCCCCAAACTTGGGAAACTTAGCATTTTTCTCCATCATTTTGCATATGCACAGTGATGAAATGCTCAAGCATACAGGCAAGATAAATGACGCTCAATTTGACCATTTATGTCCATGTAAGTGTTTAGATCTGTATTTCCACATGCAAATTATATCATAATTTTCAATACATATGTGGAGAAAAAAAAGGGGGAGCCATATGGATTTCATGATGGGAGATTTATTGATTTCCTTAATTAGGTGACAACAGTCATATTGACCGCTGTGGCATTTCTAATGTTCACTAAGTTTTAACAAAGCTACAGTAGCTACCTTACAGATGCCACATTTTGAAATAAACACATTTGTAATTCCTGGTCTAAAAAAAATTTTACATTAAATTATCTAGCAAACATAAGGTCGCATTGCTTAGTTTGTGTGAGGTAAAATAGCCAATACCGTTTGCTGGAAATTGGCCTCATTTTGATATCAATATAGGCCCAGCTTGCTATTTTTGTATGTTAAAACCGAGTTTTTTTTTACATACAGTATACGCTGTGATGCAAAAGTGCAAGACTGGGTAATTATGCAAAACAGTAGTTAAGTAACAATAATGCTGCCACCCTAAATTGCAGACCACTTTTTGATAAGACCACTGCTAACACTTGGTGTCTTTCCATAAAACTGAACGTCAGTTTCAGACATCACTTCGTGTTTCGATTGCATGGCAACAAATGTATTCCGCTGCCATCTACTGCAAAAGAAAGTGTCTTGAATAACCAAAAACATTTGATTTCAGGGACAGCTAGTTATTTGAGACGGCTTTACTGCTCTGACGAAGTGACTGTGTATGGTTCTTTGGAGATGTCTACAGTTTTATAATTCATATGAACAGCTCTATTTAAGTACCAATGTCACATAAAAAACCTTTGGCTAGAGCCTGGAGATGACATTGGCTGTTGCTATTAGCTTTTTACATTTACAAGTATTTCCATTTTTTTTGCAGATTCCCTAATCCCTAAAGGTAAAAATAATTATAAGCCACAGAATATTGAAGGAAGAAAATGATTTATCATTGTAGACTGATCATTTTACTCAACTTCTTACAATGAACCATACTCTTCATGATTTGTTTTTACTAAAGGTTGGAATGTATTTTTCCTGCAGTGATGAGAGAAGACAACTTAACTGAAAAATTACAACAACCTCTGCTCATTCCATAGCTCGACTTAAAAATACATTTAAGTGCTTCTGCATGGCAACAAAAGATGATTGCAGATGTTATTGAGGGGTAGTGGGAATCTATCTGGAAAGGCATAAGAAAATGGAATCTTCTGCCACTTCCTCAAATTACTAATTTGTTACTCACCTACTCACCAATAAATTCTAGTACTTACTACTATGAGAAATAATAGCTGTAATAGCTGGATGCCTACCCCAAAAGGGGAAAAAAATGGTTTAAGAAGTTAATTGGTTTTTTCCAAGATTAGTAATTTCCAAGCACTATTTGATTCATGACCAAACACTCACATTTACACATGGTCCACTCTTGCATCATTTTTATGCATGTGCTTCAAAGCTAAGCACCAGCATCATGCTTGAAAATGTGTCTTCATATAGTATTCAACTCCAGAAATATCCCAAAAATGTTCTAAACAAAAATCTACCAAGCAAAGTCCAGAACCTGGAGATTCAAATCCAATGTATTCCAATGAAAAACAATCCAATAAACTGTATCTGACATTCTGAAAGTGTAAGTTGGAAAGCGTTATGAAACATTAAATAGTCACTGTTTTATTATTTGCAATTATCATGGCAATTTGAGATTGAGAAAAGTGCAAAACAGCAATGGGCAATTAACACATTTATTTATTTGTGATTTTTAAAATGACTTTCACTTTTGCCTTTTAAGAGATATTTAGTGTTACTTATATAAGTAGACGTATGGCTGAGGTGTCTGACATTTAGGAGATTAAAGGGGTGAGAAGTCCTAAATCGGTTCTCATATATTTGGTTATTTGACATACACGTAATAAATAAAGCTAGCGAGGCAGTTGAGAGTGTATGAACTACAGCTGAAGTTGGTGGTCTACAGGACAAGAATTGTGAAATGATGGCACTACAATACCAGTTCCAAACTGCAGAGGACACTACACCCTACCTTAAAAAAACACCCAGTGGCCACTTTATTAGATACACCTCCTTGTTAACACAAATAGCCAGCTCTTCCAAGCAATAAATCATGTGGCTGCAATTTAGTATATAAAGCATGCAGTCATGGCGAATAAGTTTAGTTGTTGTTCAACCAGACATTAAAAATGGGCAAGGTGCATGTTTCTAAGTGACTTTGACCATGGTATTGACCATTGGCGCCAGATCTGGTGGTTTCAGCATCTCAGAAACAGCTGCACGGTTTGGAATATCATGCACTACAGTCTAGAGTTTACAGATAAAGGTGTGATAAACAAAAAATATCCAGTGAACATTTCTGTGGGTGAAAACACCTTGTTAATGAGAGAGGTCAGATGAGAATGGGCAGACCTGTTCAAGCTAACATAAAGGCCACAGATAACAGCTGTTTACAACAGTGCTGTACAGAAAGGCATCTCTGAATGCACAAATGTGACAAACCTTGAATCAGATTGGCTACAGAAGCAAAAGACAATGCTGGGTTCTACTCCTGCTAAGAACAGAAAGATGAAGATGAATGTTTCAAGCACTTTGTTGAATCCATGCCATGAAGAATTCAGGCTGTTTTGAAGGCAAAAGGGGGACTTACCCAGTGCTAGATAGGCGTACCTAGTATAGTGAACACTGAGTGTACATTTGGCTAGTCCCACTGCTTTTTTGCAATTTGGGAGGCTGTATGGGGATTTTAATGTTAATTAAAATGCAATTTCTGTGCTAATGTTTGCTTTTCTGTTCTGGTTTGGAATGCGGATAATGATGCAATTACAAACAAGAAGTTGTTATACAAATCTACCAATCTATCATGAATGTTTAGTTGATCATGCTAGAACAAACAACCCAATTTTGTATGTCACCGTGTCCCCATTTTTAATTGTATAAAAAAAAGTATAAAGAATATATCGGGATTGATATCACCTGAATATGCATACACAAAATGCCCACAACCCATATAAAATGCCTACACGTGACTTGTTAGAAAAGTGCTCAAACATTTTTGGAAAATTGCCAACTCATGTGGTCATGACATGTAATGCTCACCTGATCAAACTTGAACATCTAACCCTTTCACAAGGCAAATGACATGGTTTGACTTAACAGCTGTATTTGCTGCACATTTCTGTATCTTTTCATTAAGGGCACCCAACATTCAGTACTGTTTAACATGTGCACAGGTATATGCTGTCATGATGTATGGCTATCTTCTCTATATGCACCTACCTTTGTTATAACTTGCAGTGGGAAGGAACATTTAGATCAGGCAAAGACAGGTCCTGGTGAGCCAGTACATTTCTGGTTTTTGTTCCATCTGAACTTTATCACAAGACTTTGTTGGCTGATTAGAAGTCAGATCCTGAATATGCCGAATGGTGAAACAAAGTGCCTCCGGCACATGGCAACCTGCATTCATTAAACCTGTTTAATTAAAACGAATTCAGTTATGTAGTTATAGGTTTGGATGGAGCAAAAACCAGGACCATCTCTGGGTCTCCAGGATGAGGGCCGCCTACACCCTCTTTAGATATAGGCTAAAGCAGTCATTTGATAACTACGGCTTCATTTTATTGTAATATTTGCTGACTTTCTTTATTATGAAAAATAACTCAGACTCAAGAATCATTTGTCCTAGATTGCAGTCGAACCGCTAAACAAACAGAAATGGGACCTGGGAACTTTTCAAAAACGTGATCTGTATATAGCATGCATTTAAGGCGAGTCCAGAACCTGAACATAGAATCTTCATGCATAAAATAAGCTATACTGTGGGGATACGTGTGAGATACATTTGAAGAGGCTACAGGAGGAATTGTGCATGTCCTCTACATCGTTCAAAAGTGCCATAGTTCGCTGCTAGATGCTGTAGAGAATAGGGACCAAGGATACCTTTCAGAAGCATTTTCCACCTGGTTAGCTCCACTTTTCGAGTAGTGACGCGCGTGACATGTAGGCGGTGCTTCTGGCTTTTTCTGAGACTAGAGTTGGAATCACTGTCCACTCCACGCTTCATTGCACGGTTAGTTAGCTGGGTCCTTATTGAGACGGGATATCTCTATAGTGGCCGTGCCAGGATAACTCCCCGTCTTCAGCCGCCTGGTAGCTCCAGTTTTCTAATCCACAGTTCTTCATCCAAATACCCCTCGTATTCTTTCGATGAGCGAAACTGCATAATAAGAAATTCGACCAAGATTTTCCTCCGCGGCAGTCTTTTTCATTAGACCGCGATCGGACCAGGCTAATACTATACATTGGTTTAATCTTTTGGGTAACGTTTGATACTTGAACACGAATTACTTGTGACTGTGGCGTATAACGTTGGATTAGCTATCATTAGGAACAGATCCAGCGTTTGCTCGTAGTGACACGAAACAATCGGTACGCTGGCATCGAATCAGTAACGATAATGCACACAACGGAATGACTGAAGAACATAGCAAGAATCGGATTGTTTTTAGTATGTGACAGAAACGCAAACGGAAAGCGAATGATCCAGAGGTATGTGTAATATATTAAAAACTATTGTAAATATTTTGGAGATATGGGTGAAGAAACGCTTCCTTTTGTCCTTGATCGAAGTAGCTATCGATAGCCAGTTACCCAACAGTTAACAGCTGAAATTCATTGTATGAATTGTATCCAGCTAGTTGGTCAGCTACTAAAGCAGCATCTGCTTTAGTTTAGATGCTGTAGCTTGTAGTGATAGTAAGACGATTTCACGACATGTTTATTTTGAGTGGCTGTGCGAGAAAGTATTTCTATAACGGTGTTTAACAATAAACTTGTTTGTTTATGTTTTGGGTCAGGTCTTCACTGAATCAGCGGAGTGCGCAGTTAAGAGATGCTGAACCAAAACCGAGTCTTCAAGAAAAATTTCCAAGCCCCTGATTAGAACCACCTCTTGTGTTTTAAGCTCTGAATGCTACAATCACTTTTATTATTTTTGCGTACATAATAAGTTGGGTAATTATAAATAGATTTTGTGTTGCCGTATTTTTTATTTTGCAATATTTCAGTTTCTTTAAAATCAAACGGGGATTTACTGAACTGTCACAGGGCTCTGCATCAATGGCATTTTTAACGAAGAAAAAGAAGTTCAAGTTTCAGACTCATTTTACGCTGGAGGAGCTAACGGCTGTGCCTTTCGTTAATGGAGTTCTTTTCTGCAAGATACGACTACTAGACGGAGGAGACTTTGCAAGTGCATCGTCCAGGTAAAATATAATTAAATGTCATCAGAAATAATACAGAATATGCATTCTTGTTTTGACCCTTTTACCTCTCACACAGCAATTGTTTATGGCGTACCCCATGATCTACCCGAGCACGTGAGGCGAAGTTAATTACCTAGACTTTATGGTAAAATGTATTGTCCAAACGGGAATTTAGAGCCGTGACCCTGTTATTACCGTTGCCATAACTACTATCCTTACAGTACCCCGGTAAGAATTAGGCATGTTTCAGTACATTATACTTTCAAAGGAATTACTGAATTGACTGTCTAACACAACTATTTGTCAATATCTTCAAAAATCGCCGATTACTACTAAACAGCTAAATTATTTTAAAAACTGCTTCAGTTTTGAAGACCAGTTCAGTTTACGTCTATGGTTAGTTGATATTTCCTGCCTGGTCTTGCACTCTGGGGAAGGATAATTACAGTCACAATTATTCCCGCTAAGTGTGTGGTCATGGCTACTTGTAGTGATAGTATCTTTATAGTGACTACGGTTGCTGTTTTAACCTGTGCTTTACATATGAAGCTCACTGTCATTGACATGAGCAGAGCAAAGCTAGTTTTGGCAGTCGACTGTCGTATGAAACCGGCAGATTCATTTTTGTCCCTGTCTACTGATGTCTGACAGGACTGTCTGGCTGTGCCTGAACAGTAGTAGAGTTTGCTTGGAAAAATTCACTTGACAAGGGCTTCCCTACAGCAAAGAATTTAACAATATCCATATAACAAGTAGAAGCATATATTTGAGCTTTTTTAAAATTATTTTGAGAAAATTGCAGTCCATGCTTCTGACACAATTGGAACTTTATTACAATGTAGCAACGTCTAGACAAAGCTTCCAATGCTTTATTCCCAAATATCAAGCCCACCCAAAGGTTATTAACTGCACAGTTTACCTCCTTCTGCTATCGCTGTGGGGGACTTCTGTGTTCACTTATCGTAATAACAATAAGTGAACAAGGTGGTTATGACATTCTCAAGCTGGTGACGGGTTTTGTTTCCATTGGTTACCCTTCTGTGCCGTGTGCTGTGAGAGCCAGAAAGGTCACAGGTGCCCACAGGGCTGGAAGAGAGCTGCAACTGGGCAACACTCACCTCGGTGTAAAGGCCCCATTTCACATTCTGTAGTACTGCAAATTTCAGCCAATTTATCAGAAGTATTTAAATAAATTTTTTTTGCTTTGAATCACTGTGAGTTGGACAAGGCTAGACATACATAAATGTGAATTATTAAAGAGCATTTGCCCCCTCTGGAACCAGCTGGTGGTTTACCTCTTTAAAAGAGAAGCTGTGCCAGATGTGTAATGTGTTGTGCCATTGAAGTCCCCTTCGATGGCCTCCTCTTTGCATGCAGCTTTTTCAGAATTCTGTTGCCTGTATTTACATCATAGATGATATGGGTGTTCACCTCTTCCTGAGGACGCAAGTGACTGGAGGAACTTAAAGTGCTGTTAACTGATCAAAATCAGTTCAAAAATTTGGGTTTTTCACCACAAGCTAAACAGAATAAAACTGTGCTGTAGCAGATAGCATCTTTTGTTCTCTTTGCATTTGCATGTAGAAAACAGGTATGTGTGTGTGTGTGTGTGTGTGTGTGTTTGTGTGTGTGGCAATGCAAAGGTATCAGTAGATCTGTTTCAGGGTTACAGAGGATTTAAAATGACAACGGTGGAGTAGAGCAGTGGCAGTCTGCTCTGAATATGTCTCAGGGCTTTGTGGACCAGACGCACAGGTGTCAGTCTAAGTTTGCATACATGTAGAGGGGGATGTAGGCTAAGCACAGTTTTGCATATGACGGTTCTTTGGGCTGGCACTTCCTCTTGAGCCAGAATGCCCTACAGTTAACTCTGGGTTCAGTGAGCTTTCTCTGTCTTGCCATTAGTCATGTACTGTGCTGATTAGTGTGTCTAAAAAAAGTTGTCTGTACGAGGGCCATCTGTTATTTGTGTGTAAGAGTTTTTTTTCTTCTTTTGCCCAGGGCAAATTGGGCTAAGTTGGCACGCTATAAAATCATAAAAAGGGGTAATGCTGCGGAACCAGTGAGAATATTAAGGTCAAAGATAATCTGTAGTATTCTAGGACTATCACGTTATGTCATATTTGTCTATTTGACAGTCCTTTGCTGTTGTGTGCGTGCCTGTGTGTGTGTGTGTGTGTGTGTGTGTGTGCGTGCGTTTGTGCGTTTGTGCGTTTGTGTGTTTGTGTGTGTGTCGGGCGGCGGTGGTGGTTGTCTGTGTTTATCAGTGCATGATGTGCACCGGAGTGCTGAGATGGTTCATTATGTACTGTACTGTACTGTGTGTGTGTGTGTTCTGGTCGGTGCCTGCAGTCGAGAGTTGCGGAGGCTGAGTCATGGTCGTTATGCCAGTCATGCACAGCGCTCACCCACAGAGATGCCAGGTCTGTGTGTCCCAATCCATGGGGCTGATGGGAAGGCAAGATGAGAGGTGTGCCCCAGAACTTCCCTTTTAGACTCGCCTGCGATTTGGCACTAATGCCTCTCTGTTCTCCCTGATGGGAAAATATAAGGCCAGGATGGGCCTGATGGTCAAATGGTGCTGGAGCTTGGCTTTCGTTTCTCTCTTTCTCTCTCCTACATGTGATAACACTCTTTCACTCTATATTCTGTATAGTGTCTCATGTCCTGTCTATCTGTCTTTCTTTCCTTTTTGCTTTCTCGCTCTGTCTGTTTTTAACCATTTTCTCTCTCTTTGTCTTTCTCCATCGCTTTCTATCTGTCTCTGTCTAACATGAGCTAACATGAGAAAAACAGGAAGGAGAGGGCAGTCTATCACACCGGTTCAGGCAATGTATTATGTGAGCTTTGTTTTCCATCATCTCTACGCATTCAAGGGGCCAACTTAAGTGCTCTTTGCAAACTTCCACACCAGAGGAAATCTCTTGCGTTGGAAGGTTGTGTTACTGACATCAGTGCTTTTTAAAAAAAAACTAACAAAAAAAAAACAGAACTGAGGTTCACATATACAGTAATACATCACTCCCCAGACTCCTACAGTCCTGATTAGTTTACATTGGCCCTTGACAGCTGATTCACCACTATCTGGCCGAGAGTGACCTGTAGAGGCCACGTTGCACTCCTGCTGGGCAGGGCTGTGGTTCTAGAATGTACCGGGTTTCTCAGAATCATGGCGTGAGAATTCTGGAAGGAAGAGCTCGAGCACTCCATGAGCTGCACGCAAGGCTTGTTTTTGTGCTACTTTGTGCTCTGACATCAACATTTTAGTGTGTTTAAAGATTTATGCTGTTTGTGTTTTATGTCTGAACTTAGTGCTCTTGTCTGTTTTCTCCTCCATGAAAAAGTAAAGTTTAATCCTACGAATGCTTTGACAGGCAGCCAGTTTACCCCAAGTCTAAAGATTTTCACATTCCATTCATTCTGCTTGTAGCATTTTGGGTTCACAAATTTCATTTTGGTCAGGAGGTGGGCAAACAAGCTGTAATGTTTGACTTAGATTTTGATCATCCCAACTTTGCTCCCCTAAGGGGGTGGAAGGTGCAGGTTCATTCTGAGAAGTTCCACATCAGAAGAATAAGTGTTCTGCTCATGATGTCAGAAGTGGAGTTCATTGGGATCAAAGGTCTCCCCCAACCCCCCCAAGATGATTCAGCTGACTGCTTTAACATTTTCCAGCTGAGAACAAAAACAAGAACAGTTATGTATCTGGAATTATTCCAAAATAAAAAGAAATGGCTAGAAAATACAAGAAAAATAGAAATATGGCCTAACTTTTTTTTGAGCATTATTTGTTGATTAAGCTTTTTTGTTTTCATTTTTCATTCAAATGTCCTAAATGCATAATGCTAAAATTGATATAATATGTCATCCTGGACAAATGAGCTGCTGCTTTCTTGTCACGTCCTCTATGTATTATCAAATAAAATTCTGGTTGTTGCAAGGTAGGTTGTGTATTAATGAGTGTAGGTAGGTGTAGCTATTATCAGGTTAATCCACTGAACACTGAGCATTCTTGATTCGCATTCTCCTGTTGGAGACCAGCCCAGGATGAGCATGTTGTTTAGTAGAGTGTTTAGTGTATAGCCCCCCCAGCTCCCCTGCCTCCCCACCCATAGCAGGTGCCCAGTGCCCAGGGCAGCCTATGGTGTTGGGAATGACCATGGATGATTAATGTCCCCATGTGGGTGTCTGACTCTTCTGTATGATACTTTGTTCCCGTTGTTAAAACCCTGCTGAGGTTTAGTTGCCATCTCTTTTTTATTGTGAATACTTAGGACTCGCCCCACATGGCTAAGTTATTAATTTTGCTGCTTTTCTTGGAGGGGATTTCTCTGGGGGGGGAGTGGAGTTGAGCGGGTGGTCTCTAAACACAGCAGGCCAAGCAAACTGAGTGCCAGTGGACTTGCATTCCTGAAATTCCTGATGTGCGATAGCGATGGGAGACCGAGGAAGGGAAAGAAAGAGAGAGAGAGAGAGAAAGAGAGAGAGAGAGTGAAGACGGGTGTGTTCACACTCAAAATGGAATGACTGGCAATGCCTTTCCAATATGCCATTGCACAGATCAACACCTCTTACATGGATGCCTTAATCTAATCATCTGTGACCATTATCAGGAAATATAAGCAAAGCATTGGAATAGCAGCATAACAGTAGAGATTTTTACTAGGTGTATTGTAGAAATCCCTTAGAATCAAGCGCAGAATCAAGTTTACCTTATCACAACAAGGCGCTTGGCCTGAACACCACCTCCACTGAATTTGGTAGTACCTTCACACCCTTGCTACCCCTTCTTTTGTTTGTGTGCTCTGTATGGATCGGAAATGAATAGCCTTGATGGAGAAAGATTTAAAGAGCTGCATACATGCATAGACATAGACATATTTCTGTCTGCTGTCTTCTGCCTCAGGCAGGTCCCTGCCAAATTTTATAGAGAAAGGCAAAGTTTAGATTTGCATTTGTGTTACATTTACTGGCTCTAAAATCAGCCAATCAATTTTTGTCCTTTTGTTTCCTGCAGTGTCTCTTTTTTCCCTCTCTCATTTTCTCTCCATTTCTTTATTCCCCTCCATAGCTTGAAGCTTTTGGTGAACTTGGCTGTGTATTTTCAGAAGGTAGAAGATTAGCATTTTTAGCACACTGGCCCTGTTCCTCCGTTAAACCAGTTGGTCACGGTGGCTAATGTGCCTTTTGCGAGCGCGTCTGTGTTGAGGACGTGTCAGCCCAGAGAGGATCCAGGAACCTTTGTTCCAGTTGTGAAAGTGGTGCTCTGCCAGGAGAGAGAGAAACCAGCTCCAGACTCCGCTCTTCAAAGATTCCTTTTGATCATGCTTTCCCAATTTTCTGATAGTGTGAATATATAGCCCAGAGACTTCACAGATAATTTTTGCAGTGGAGCCATGAAATGTGCCAGGCTTTCTTCTGTTTTTCTCCCATGTGTTAGATGGTGTTTTTTTAAAGTAGATTTCAATAGTTGTTAAATTGTGTGAAGTCACTGGCTGACATCTTTGATGGGAGTGAGAGGATAATTGGCTGGGACTGCCTGGCCGTCAAATTTAATCACTGCCTCCCTTATATTACTAAGCAGATGACAATTATTGTTAGTAGCAGAGGATTATGTATGTATGGCTATAACAGTTTTGTAGATTACTTGGATGTAATTTGAGTGTGACGTGGATCCTTGTGGTGTTCATAGCTGTCGTGAACTCTATATCTATTGTGAACTACATAGGTGTGTGTGTTTTTGTGAACCCTGAAATGGCAGCTTATCAAGAGCTTATAATTATAGGGTTCTGCCTGACAGTTAAAATTAGGAATGCTCTTTGTTATGTCGTTTTGGTGGACAACAGGTTAAAACCAACCCCAAAATTACTTATTTTAGACATGTTCTAACTGGCATAGCTTTAATCCAAAAGAATTTTATGATACTGGGCTTGCCATTTTAAAGCCGGGTATCTCAAAAATAGCCTATACAACAAACAAATAGAACCATGTAATTAAAAGCTCTTGAGGGTTCATGATATGGGGACAGTCTCATCCACAACGAGTAATAATTATTTTTTGAATAGTAGGAAAGATCACATTCTATTTTCTTTACGTGTTTTCTCCTCTTTATTCGGGCAAGGGGAAAGCAGAGGTTACAAAAAAGAGATGGGATCACAGTACTGAGGGTGCAATTGTGAGAAATTAAACCTTTGGCCACTTGGAGACATTTGTATATGAGTCAGCCACCCTTTGGACTGCAGCAAACAGTCTCCCTGTAATAATAACTTAGCCTGTAAGTCCATTGGACCCTGTAATGATTTTGACAATCAGTGAAATGCAACGCTATTGCAATTCTCCTTACAATTGCACAGATTGACCATGACTCTTTGAATGCTGTCCAGGGACATGCCTTGTCTGTCAGTTTGTCAGACTGTCTGTCTTATTCCCTCTCCCCTCCCTGCCGCTTTCAGTCTCCATCACAGTGCTGAGTCTCACTGAAACCGTACACCCGTCCCCTTTTTAATAGAAACCCCGCTGTAGCGCTGGAAGAGCATTCCAAGTGGGTCAGGCTACGCGCTGAAGTATAGAATAGAGCGAGGATGGGTGTTACTGAGTTCTTTTTGCTTATTCCCCTCTCCATGGCTCTCCCCTTAGTGTACATTATAATTCTGGTCACACACACCTCTTCACTGCCCCCCCCCCCCTCACCCCCATCACTCCGCCTCTCCCTGCAACACATAAACAGCTTTTGTGTCTGTACTGGCTGTCTTTGAGCTGAGCGGAGTAAAGGGGACTGAGTGGAGGAGAGGTTTACCAGGCAGAGATTAGGATGACTGGGATGGGCTCAGCTGTGCTGGGGTGGGGTGGGGTGTGGGGTGTGGGGGCTCCTCGGCACAGTTTAATCTGCCTCTCAGAGTGGGGCTCGCTTCCATTGACCAGGGACAATTCAGGGTTTTTGGAGGGTATTGTCCGAATTCAGGAGAGCCCTGCTTTCCGTGGAGAGACTGCAGAGAAGTGGGGGTAGGAGGTATGTAGACCTGTGGGATTTAGAGTAACGTTTCAATTGGCCACCGATCTGCACCATGGAGAATACGTTACACTAAACAAAGGCTCCAATTAAATGCAATTACGCTTCTGAGGTAGAATGACAAACCAGCAGACCTTACAATACCCACAGGCTTGAGTTAATCTGTGAAGCTATGCAGAGCTGGTGCGTGTTTGTGGATCTCTTTCCTTTGTTTGATGTCTCTCTCCCTTTTCCCCACATTATTTCTTTAGCCCATAGAACAGCACCCAGAGTCCTGCACTGTGCGCTAATTGTGCTGGGAACTAGATCAGCCTACATTTACTGATTTACTGATCCTTTGATTGTCTGGTGCCTAATTGATTAATTATAAATTCTAGTGTACTGACCCAGCCAGCTTCAGTCTCCCATAGCGGCTCAGGACTATGTTTGGATAATTAACGGCCCACCTCACCTCCCAGTGGGTCTAATCAGGACACTTGGCCATGCTTGAGGTGTACAGCGTGCCTTTGTTTGTTTTTGGCAAGACTTTACATTAAGGTTTCAATAACTAACATGAGTTAATGAATTAACTAACTGTAAAAGTGAATGAACTAATCTATTAATATTCATGTTAACCAAGCCATTAGCAAAGATGGAATAGGAGCAAGCGGTTGAGCAAGTAGGTTTCTTAGTGGTATATGTGCAAGTGTTACATTAGTGAACAATTTCTTCATGTTAGGAATTACTTAAGTATTAAGTACCTTAAGTATTTCCTGTCGGTATATGAAACATTGCTTGTGATGACCAAAAGAGAACAAATAATACTTCAATGAATTTGTGTTAACATGGAAGAGAAGGGTACATGATTTGATAAAAATGCAAATAAATGAGTTTTTCAGGCTAACAAATGCTGTGTTGATAGATTAGTTCATTCTTTGTTCAGGCTTGTTAATGCATTAACTCATGTTAGTTAATGGAACCTTAATGTAAAGTGTTGCCTTTAAAAAAAAAAAGAGAACAGAAAATCCTACTTCCTTCTTTATTTATTCACTTTATTTAGACAGGAAAAGCAGAGAGGGTTACAGATGATAAATGATTCTGTGAAGAAATGGGAGCACTGTGCATAAAGTGCTGCAATAAGGAATCAGATGTGTTTTCACCTGTTTTTGCCCTTGTTGTTTTTTGCTTCTCCTGCCATCGTGGCTGTTGGCTCTGGGGGATGACAGGTACTGGAGGGGCTGGCTCTGTCTGTCAGGGATGCCCTGTGCGCCTCATTATTACTGATCCTCATTAACCCTCTATCTCAGGCCTCTGGAGCTTTGTTTGCCTTTGGAGAAGAAAGTAACAGGCTAAAAAAAAAAAGATTCAGAGTTTGAAGCCATCTGGAAGCACGCTGTTAAGGAAAAGATTAGGGAGAGCCTGGAGGCAGGGGTGCGGGCAGGGTTGAGAGTAACGTGTGCGGGAAAGGGGTCTAACTTCACATGGATGACAACATGAAAAGAAACCGTCACAGAGAGAGAGAGAGCTCTCTCTTAGCAGTGTGCTATTTTGCTTGGTGAGGCATGCAAAAATCTGTTGGACATCTTGATTTCTGTAAAGTGTTGCCCTTACCAGCTGACCATCAGTGAAACTTCTGCTAAAGAACCTGGTCTCATATCATTGCTGGTGCAGTGGTTGAATTCCGCGGGGAGGGAGGGAGGACACACCTAATGGGGAAACAATCTGTCAGTATTGATGGACGATCTCATTTCCGTGACGCTTAAGATAAGTTATAATAAACAAATTATCCCACACAAATGCATGCAGACAAGAAAAATGTGTTCAGAACCCTGGTGGATTTTTTTTTTTTTGGGTGGAGGTGGAGTTGCTTGGAGCATGAGGTACTTTCATCAGGTGAAATTTCCTCCTTAAGCAGAGCCATCCTGTCCGTGTGTGGCCATTTTGATTGTTACTCCTCTCACACCTCAGTTTCCACTTCTGTTGACGGCTCCCCTTTGATTCGGCCTCCTCCAGGTGCCGATTCCAGCCCGTTCCCCTCCGCTCCCTGTGCGCACTTCCCCTCCCTGCCGGGACTTGTCGAACAGCTGTTTTCGTTTACCGTCTGCCGGGAAAAGCCTTAATCCCACCTCTGTGTTTCGTTTTTACTTGCCGCATGACTAGGGGTCAGGGGTCAGGGTTCAGGCCGGAACGGGAGGCTCTCAGCATTTTGTCTGCTGATTGATTGGAATTCCTGGGTGACTCCTTATATACGTGCTGCAAGAGCTCTGGAGCCGACGACTTCAACACCCTCCTTCTGTTCTATCAACACAATTCCAGAGCCTTCACTCTTTAGACAAAGACATGCTGCCGAGCTCCTTAGTATGGCTCTTACAATACAGCAGTGTCCCCATGAGGTAGATACTCTGTTTCCCCATAACTCAGTATATGGTTAGAAGGATTAAACTGTGTTTCTGTTCCGTATTTGTCCCGTGTATATCTGGATACTTGGCTGTTGTTTTCATTATGTAAAAGAAAATGAATACCGGTACACACTGCACACGCATTGCCACACAAGGTTTTATGTTGAAATGTTTCAGCTAACCTGAATGCTTGTTTTCGTTGTTCCAGCCACGTTAGAGGTGATTTCCTGCTAGAGATTTGTGGGACCCCATTTTATGACCACACGCCTGAACTACCCTAGGCCACACCTTGTATCTGACCCTGTCCTGTCCGTATGCCTGGCATAGCCTGAGCCCGACAGACTGGTGACAGCAGGCGTGAGAATCTGTGCTGGAATAATGGGCCAATTAGCAGGGCTGAACTGCTCCACAGAGATCCAGGGAGCCATTAAGCTCTTACCTGTGGGGAACCCCACCTGTTGATGTCTTGTGAAACTTGGAATGAGGCCAAAGGATCACGTCAACTCTCGCGTACCCCTCTGCGTCCTGTTCCATCTCGCGTCTGGTCGTTCACCACCAGGCAACTGTGCTACTGTGGTGTGGTGTGGTGTAATGACTTGCAATTAATTGCTATTGTGGTGTAATGACTTGCCATGAAACGCCTGCAACATAATCTGTGTGATTGCGTGTGCATGCATGTGTGTACTGGTGTGCCCCTTTGTGGATTTCTGTGTGTTTTAGTGCATCTGTCTGGACTTGCAAGCAGTGTCTCAATCGATCTTATAATAAAAAGGCGGAACATCTGACTCGTGTGTCTTCTGTAGAACCCCAGTAAATAGAACCCCTTTATTTTCCATATCCTGTATTGATGTGCCCTATCAAGGGGGATACAAGGTCCTCTTTGTTACGTTGCAGAGCCGTTTTGCTCTTCAGCTTTTTGACCATTTTTGACTGAACTGAAGCCCGCGCAGCTTACGGAGAGGATGATGATTAATGGAGGTGAGATGTGGCGGC
The DNA here is from genome assembly GCF_013347855.1 of Anguilla anguilla. NCBI lineage: Eukaryota > Metazoa > Chordata > Actinopteri > Anguilliformes > Anguillidae > Anguilla > Anguilla anguilla. Next base: position 16,368,265 of record NC_049210.1, read on the forward strand.
TCTTGAAGCTGGCAGCGCTGTTCAGAGCAAAGCGGGGAAAGGGGGCCTGAAGGTTAGGTGGAGTCGACGCCAGAGACAGGAAAGATGAAAGTGAATTCCAAGCTGACGTTATGCAGAATAAGGAGAGGGGAATGGAGTGAATAATGACTCACGGCCCTTTGTTGAATACTCATGCCAAGTGAACTCTCACTTTCCAGTAAATATACTTTTGCTCGCGGCCCAGAAATTCTTTTATGTTGGAGAGAAAGAATCTGATCTCTGTAATTTTCCCTTCTTGTGGAGATTTTCCATTAGTTGACCCCACACCTGCATGTTTGACCCGGTCAAGGAAATACCCGCATTTCTCTAGCATTTTGCTTTTTGTCTGTCGTCTTTTTTTGCCCTCCTTGCTTGATTGTGAAAGTTGTTGGTTGTACCCCATAGGTTTCCTTTCCTGCAGGTTCTAAGATTACGATCAGATTCCTAAGCTCTTTATCCTGGTTGTTTTTGTTTTTGGACAGGGCTTCATTTTGCCAATCGCAGATAGAGGTCTCTCGCAGGTCAGAAGGAACCGGCATGCTCTGATGCCCATCTAGGGGCTTGAGTTTCCTCCAGGCATCTCCAGAACTCTGGAGTGCAGAACAGGACACACTTCTGTGGGCTTTGAGCTGCGCATTCTTCAGTGGATTAGAGAACAACCCACCTTTGTAGGGGTTTCTAGAATGTTCTGTTGTGTTAAAAACCTTTTGCTGTCTGTACAGTAATCTGTGCTACTTGTTGATTTTGCTGTACTTGAATTGCTCATGTCATGTCCAGACAGGCATTTGGAACTCTATTTGATCCAGGCATGTTTAACCGATCAGATATTTTTTAACTTGATGTAGCCTACTTAGAGTAAGCTTCTCTAATTTCCTGTAGCAACGGGACAGTTCACTTCCTCTACTTGGAATGTGTGCCTTTCCATTCTCATGCGATTTGTGCTAATAATGTTGTCATGGAGACCTGAAGTTTTTTCCTCCATGGTCCCGCTCTTCTGCCACGCACCCAAAAAGAGAACATCTTTCCAGCAGTCATACAGTACTCTACTGTTTGCGTGTGTGTGCGCTTATATTTGTCTGCATGATTTTGTGTGTGTTTGTGTGTGTTTATGTGCAGTGTGTGTGTGTGTGTGTTTGTGCGTGCGTGTGTGTGAATTTCACTCCCTCAATGCCTGTGATAGCACTGAGCTCTGCCGCACAATGCCATGTCCTTGAGTCTGCTGCTGGGGACAATGCGTCTATTAAAGGGCGAGCCCTGTCCAAACTTCCCCTGCGACCTCTCGTCCCTCTGCCCCGTCTTTGTCTGTCCGCAGCTGCCCGCTGGACAGGACAAAGCCCCTCTATTGAAGGGAGAGCAGGCAGGCCAGGGGCAGTGGACCTGACCAGAGTCACCCCGCAGCGCTGGACAGGATGGGGGGCAGATCACTCCCTGCCATGTCTGTGGGTGTACCCGTCGCCCGCGTGCCCAGTGTGGGCTGGCCGATCGTTTGCTGATGTGTTCGTGCACAAGGGTTGCCATAGCTACTCGCAGAGCTGTTGTTTCCAAAAAGTGTGACAAAAGGACCAAAATTTGTTTACATGCAAGTGTGAGGAAGAGTGTTGGTGATTGCAGATTTTTTCTATTTTCATTTTATTTCTTTTGGTTTGTCTTTTCTGTTTCTCAGTTGTGTACCACTTGAACAAACAGTGCACATTGGGTACAGATGCAAGGTTGTTTGCTTAAAATATATACAGTGGGGACTTGATCTTTGGGAGCTACACCATGTTATTTGAATGATGCAAATACGTTCCAAACTCGCTACAGTACCGCAAGTCTCTCTGTGCAGTGTGTGGAACGCTAAAAACCTTTATCCCTTTCTGGTTTGCGCAGTGTGGATCTGAAGGGCCACGCCCTGCCCCTGGTTACGAAATCCCTGAAGTAGCCTAAGTCACGGAGAGCCGTGAGAACCCTCTTGCAGGGCTGCATGGAGCAACGTTCTGTGTAGAGCGCTCTCTGCGGTGTGGAGGGGGCGGAGTGTGTGGCTGTCTAGCAAGGTTCCCACTGTGGGAGAAGAGGATTTGCCTCAGAATGTCTTGCGTTACACTTACATAATTTATGTGCTTGGCTTGCACCCTTAACCAGTGCAATTTGCAAAGCTTACATTTTTTGGATTCTCCATTTTCTTATTCGGGTGTCTGCTGAAGCTTATGTACCATACACAAGGGTATGACCACAGGTTCTTGAATCACTAATACCCTACCAATTTCAGCGTGGTACGGATCTTGGCACATGTGAGTGGTATGACCTCGTTTCTTGAGGCCTTGTTTCGAACAAAGGCCACCAGAAGCAGTAACCCATGATGTATACCACATGACCAGCGCTCTTTACTTCTCTGGGTGGGTGTAAGCGACACCCATCGGCACGTAAACAGTCTTGCTACGATAAAACGCAACACCCTTCAGTGTTGGAACGGCTAACAGGAAGTCATTGTTTTCTATAGGAGAACAAAGAGCCAAGTGAAAAGCAGCGGGACATTTGCGTGGTCACTGGAGCCATATCCTACTCATAGTGATTGATGTGAAAACTTAGCGTGAGCCTACAGCTAGGCCTGATTGATTGTGGATACTAGGGCGTCTTGCCTTTAACATACTCGGGCACTCAGACAGAAAACATTACCATAAAGCATTGCTGTGTTTGCTAGGTAGTTTACGGCAGGGTAACTTGAGGTGATGGGTCTGTGGAACGTGCTGCTGACTCCAGCCAATGAAATTCCATTGGAAGCCCAGTTCATTTTGACTTGCATTACCATGCTGGTTCAAATATGAGGTAGGAAAGCTGCACACTAACGAAAAAGGATTTTACTGGGTGCGTCTCCTTCCTCATATCTTTCAGGGTGACATGAAAGATTTGGACCCGCCCCGCTGTGGTCGTTGTGCTGTTGCCTGTAACTGTAGGGCTGAATGGCATGTGTGTTCATAGTAGTACTTTTGACCACAGTCAGCTTGCTCCTCTGTGATGTTGCCTTTACAGGCGTCCCTAAAATCAGAGCGTGCTTCCCTTTAATCTGGAAGGAATTCGCCTGTTGTGGGGCCATGTTGTATACATAGAAACGAAACAAGACCACAACGGTCGCCCCCTTGCCTGCCTTGGACAGAGTCGGGATCTGAGGCGCCGTGGATGGAAATGGTGGTCTTCTGAGTGAGCCGTGTGGTCTTGCAGTAGTTAAGCTGGACAGGCGCTGCGTCTTCAATCTTTGAATCTGTCAATGTGGAGAAAAGCAGACTTCTGTTTTGTGTTTGTCCCTCTGTTCTTTCCTAATTACCAACACAAAGAAAACATAAACAATGAATGGTTTTGTAGTCAGACGCATAACATGAATCCTCTCAGGCCTCAAATGAGATTACTGCGCTGAATCGCATCCAGGTGATTACACGATTAATAATTTTAATGGTTTTTTAATTCTATTAGCAGTAGTAAAGCAACTCGCTGGGTATGTCATCGCCCTGTGCACACGCCCTTGCCGGTCTGTTCCGCTGCTGCCCCTGACCTCGTTTGTTTTCATCCCTCCATCTCCCCGATGGTTCAGTGTTTTCCCTGTGTTTCTCCCCATTGATTTGGGATGAACCAGAAATAGAACAGAGCAGTGCGCTGTGGATGCAGCTTGATACACGTGCAGAGCTCACGCTCGCTCAGTCTGATTCAGGGCAGCTGAGAGAGAGAGAGATGGAGAGAGTGGGGGAGCAAGGGAGCGAGGGAGTGATAGAGTAAGAGAGAGCTAGTTAGAGAGGGAGGGAGAGAGAGGGGGAGGTGCAGAGTGAGAGATATGGAAAGATTGCGTGAATTTGTCCTGAAATACACATGCACAAACCAAAACGTGGTATGCCAGAATACCGTAGAAAAAATTCAATAGGCATGTATAGCATGACCTTTAATACAGAGAACAGATGATATGAGATGACAGATTTTAAATGACTGTATTGATTAACTGATATCCTCACCAAGAAGAACGCACATTAAAACAAAAGCACTAATGGATATATTTAGACAGACTATTTTTACTGTTGTGTGCATGTGCGCGCACGTACGTATGTGTATGTGAGTGTGTGTGTTGTGTGTGCGTGTGTGTGCGTGCATGTATACGAAAGAATGTGTGTGTCTCTATATATGAAAGAATGTTCTTTTCTTGTTGACAAGGGTGTTCCTGTGATAACATATAAGACTGGTATTTCTCTGCAAATATGCTACAGGTATTTGTTTTCTAGAATGGCTTTCCAGAACTCAGTGGAACATTTGGCACATTTTGTATTTTGCAGTATTTTTCCACAACTCCCTGAATGACCTGCTTTCCTCCTGGGAAACAATGAATTTGGCCATCAGGGCAGCATAATGGTTTGATGATCAATATTCTGTACTCTAGTGACCTGGACAAGCTGTGTGTTGTCCCACGCAGTACTGAGAGACACAGCCATTTTGGCTCTCTTCAGTGTAGTGGTGGCAGGTGTATTTCCATTGTGTTTCCTTCGTCGGGAAGATGGCAGGATGCTGTAAGAAAAGTGTGAGTGCTTGGACGGATATCTGGTGACAGAATATACTGCAGTATATAAAAATACTTAATACCATCCAAATCGTGCTTGATTTTTGCTCTGCATGTTTTATTGGGTGTTCCATTAAAGAGTGTTTATGGACATGACACTGTGATGCACACAATGCAGGAGATTCTGTGTTGTCAAACTACAGTTAATATGTTGCAAGTGTTGTATCATTGGCTAGTGAGTTAGACGGGTCTAAAGATTTGAAACAAGATTTGGTTGGCAGAAAAAAAGGTGGCCGTTGGTTGATATTATACCACATTTCAAAGGAAAACCCGAACTTTTAAATTGAGTTTAAATCTCTAAACTTCTGACTTTGCTGTTGGCAAAGGAAGGCAAAAGTGTTAATTTCCAGGTTTCTCATCCTAATCAGTCTGCTCAATAAGCATTTATATCCATTTCAAACTTTTCCTCTGGCTCCTCTGTCTTGTGATAGTGGGAGTTTCTATGGAAACTGCTATAATACAGCTGCAATATTCAATTTGTACCAACCAAGATGTGAAATGTGGTAACTCCTTAGCTGATATAGCTAGCTAGCTATATGGATAGATTTTAATACAAATAGCTGGGCATAAGGGCTATTAAGTGGATGGAGCCACAATTAAATGAACATGTATAAACAGTTACTGGGAGTGCAATATGTAGCCAACATGTGGGTGAAGTCTGCCAGGTGGTGAGCAGAGCCAAATTCAAATCTTTCTCAGAATGTGAAGCAACATGTCCCATCTTAAAACTGTCATGTAGACATTGTAAGATTTTTAGTTCAACTACAAATCTTCAATACAGAGGTTGTGCCAAAACGCAATACTTGGGCCCACTGATGAAAGAAAGCCTTAGTTCACAGCTCACAAGACTTCAGTATCACTGTAAAGACTGACAGTGCCATATTGATACAATCAGCCAGGAGAGGGAGAAGGGTGAATGAAACTGACTCGGGAGTGATTAACAAAGCAGAGTTGCTAAGGCATTGTGTGACTCTTGACAGAAACTAATCATCTCACTCACCAATCATCACTGGTACCACTAATCAAATCACAACTAACAGCTTAAAAGAAGGCCAAGACAGACAGTCGGGGTGCATTTTGACTTCGATGCTCCCAGAGTACATGCTACGTGTATTTTCTGTTGCTGCCATATTTTGCCAATAAAGACAGTTTCTACGAAGACCAAGATTTTCTCGTCCGGAACCTTATTTTTTCTTACATTGGCGAGCCAGCCCAACGCGAGCTGAAAAAAAAAAAAGAGGGGAGATTCCTGACATCAGCTTCCAATACGGTGAGTATCATCTTTCGTGATACAGCTTCCACTTTTAATTCAGTTTCACGTCTTCAAAGAACCTACAAGGAAAGGAGGTTTCCTGACTGAAATTGTTGGTAGTAGTCTTTGTTTGTAAGGTGCAGTAGAAGTTGCAGGGTTTAAGTCCATTCATTTCTCTAAAACAACAATTCTAAAGCAACTGAATTGCCGACGTACTGGGTATAGGGAACTGTTTGGAATTAACAAGTTACTAACGCAACTTGCCTGTTTCGTGCTTACAAATCGACAAACTATTCTAAAGTAACAGAATAGGGCCCGACGGACTGTGGCTAGGATTTGTTCGCGACAAGCTGTATACATTCCTAAAGTAATTGGAATAAGAGTTGTTGGTTCGACGTACTGAACCTGTTTTTGTGCTTGCAAATCGACGAACTATTCTAAAGTAACTGAATAGGGCCCGACGGACTGTGGCTAGGATTTGTACGCGACAAGCTATACGTTCCTAAAGTAATTGGAATAGCGTTGTTGGTTCGAGGTACTGAACCATACAGTAGGTGTATAAAATATTCCTAAAGCAACTGGAATATAAAGTTTAATTTTGGTTCAACGCACGGAACCAGGTTGCGGTGATTAACGTATCGTAACGTATTTGGAATTGTTTTTTGGGTTCGAATCAGCAAGCCCGATTGCTGTTTTGGGAAATAGAGGTTTTTGCGCACAGAGGTGGTGCGAGGGTGCTTTCCTAACTCTTTATTAAGTGGGAACAACTGAGAGAATCTATGATAATGGAATCGTTTATTCTTCAGTACATTGCTAAGCACGGCAAATCAGATATGTTGGAGGGAATAGAGAACCAGGAAAAGCCGTATGAATGGGCTGCCTTCCAATTTGATAGGAACACGACCAATAAACTTAGGAAAAAAAGTAAGGTTGCAATGGTTTTGAAAGGCGTCCTTGCTTCTTACAAATTAGGCAATAAAACATTGGATGCTCTCAAAGCAGAGAATGAAAATTTGCGACAGCAAACTGGTGAGCTTCTGACCTCGTTACAAAGCCATCAACTTAACGCGAATTTGAATGCCGAAATCCAGCTAGATCTGCGCAAGGAGGTAGCTCAATTACACATAAAGAACGAGGAGCTCCACTGTGAACTCTATGCTACGCAGACAGAATTAAAAAGCGTACGAGGTACGTGCGATTACTTGTATGAGAAGAATAGTAACGCTCCGGGGAACCGGGTTCGGGAGGAAAGTGACGGCGCGGTTTGGAGTGACGCACAAAATACAGGTTTACCTCTGGTGGGGGATGGCAGTTCGTTACGTACCCTAAAATTCCCCGTAGCGCCAGTTCACGAGACCACTACTATTATACCGGGGGAAGGGGGAAACAGAGTAACCACTACAACCACTGTAAAGCCGCTGTCTCCGAGCGAGATTGAGGCTCTCGTAAAAAGTATTGGTGCATTTGTTCCCTCAAAGCGAGATCCGGTAGAGTTTCTTGCGAATTTGGAACGTATGGTCGGCCTACATAGATTGACTGATGTTGACGCATGTGTCATTTTGTCTGCTTGTTTACCCCATGCTCTTGCTAGTGCGCTTCCACTGGACATACAAAATCGGGAGGCCAACCAACAACGCAGAAAAACGGGGTTGTTGGACATTTTGGGCACTCGTGCTGTGGATTGGGAAAAGATAAGGGAAGTAGTGATGTGTCCTTCTGAACACCCGGCCGCATATGCGGCGCGCCTATGGGAAGCCTTTTCGTCTTATAGTGGCATCGCTGGTTTAACACAACAGGATCCCGCATTCAAATCCGCATTGATTGCACAAAGCGATTCGAATACTCGGAGGGCTTTGGCGCTACATATAGATTCGCATGCCGCATACGCAGATATCGTAGCAAAAATGACACAGCTATATAACATGAATCTCAGCATTAACCAATCTAGAAAGCAACCAGTGGCTGCACTGGCCGAGACCACATCATGCCCGAATCATACTCGTAAATCGGTGTCGTGGAAAAATGAAGGTTATGTGCCGGAGGATGTGAGACAAGCGAGGGGTGAAAGGCCCCCCTTGTTTAACCCAAACGGGGTAATTTTATGTTATGCTTGTGGAAAGGAAGGACATATTGCCAGGGAATGCAACTCAACATTAAAAAGAACATCTCCATATTCGGAGATTAGCAAACAGCTCAGTGAAATGCAGTCGGTTTTACAAAAACTGAGCGCCGAAAACGCTGAATTGCGCGCAGCTAATAAGGGGATGGGATCGAAATGTGCTAATGCTTCAGCATAGGGGTTCCAGGCCTCCGTGAACCACATTGCACCTTTGGAACGAGATACCTATGGTAGGCCAATTGTAAATGTTGCTGTTGGAGGCCGATGCAACAGTTGGCTAGTGGATTCTGGTGCTTCCTTGTCAATTATACACTCAGATAGTCACCCTCGCAATCCCACGAATACAATTACTCTGGAAGGTTTTGATGGTACAGTGTCTATTGCTTCTCAGTCGGACAGTTTGGCTTTTCGAATTGGCAGTGATTCTTTTAATGCTAAGGCTTGGTTCAGTACAACTGGTGATGCTCGCAATATTTTGGGATCAGACATAATGAAGAGGCGGGGATACATAATCGATTATGGCAATAATTGTATTTGGCGCAATACTCAGAGTGGGGATGATTTAGTCGAAATTTCTGATGTGCATGCGGTGTTTGCTATTAAGAAGGCAGAGGATTATGATTTGGATAGCTTGTTGTCACATGATGATACCCAGCTATCAGACCTGTTAGGACAACACAGAGGGGCTTTCGCTAAAAGCAAGCATGATTGTGGTCGCATTGATCCGGGTGTCATAGAGGTGAATGTGCAGGGGCGGGACCCACCCCCTCTCAGACAGTACAGCTACCCGAATGAAGCAAACCCCTATGTGCAGAGTGCAATTGACTCCCTACTTGAACAAGGTATCATTAGGCCGTGCTTATCTCCATGCCTAGCTCCTATATGGCCTGTACGTAAACCGGATAACTCATGGCGTTTATGTATTGACTATAGGGAACTCAACAAGTGCACCCCCACATGTGCGCCTGTGGTAGCTGCCACACCTGATGTTCTAGCATCCCTTCTCCCAGAAGCTAACTATTATTCTGCCCTAGATGTCTCCAATGGTTTCTGGTCCATCCCACTGCATCCTGATTGCCAATACAAATTTGCATTCAAATTTAAAAATACCCAATACACTTGGAATGTGCTTCCACAAGGTTTTGCTAACTCACCGACATTATTCCACCAGTGTTTGGCAAATGTGCTAGGTGCTTTTTCTAGACCAGAATGTCTCATTCAGTATGTTGATGACCTATTGTTGCAGACTGCAACAAGGGAGGAGCATGTCAGTTTACTTGCAGAACTGCTTCACCTCCTTGAAGAAGCAGGAATCAAATTGAATCCCAAGAAAGCGCAACTTCTCAAATCGGAAGTAACTTATTTGGGCATTAAAATTACCAAAGGGGGGCGCACTCCTGATCCACACAAGGTAGAGATTATTCAGCGACTTCCAGTTCCAGTTTCAGTCACAGCTTTAAGATCATTTTTGGGGATAGTCGGATTTTGTAGGGACTTTATTGAAGGCTTTGCTGATATTGCCAGACCGCTTAACTCCTTACTTTCGGGGAAAAAGAAAAAGTCTGATGCTTTGGATTGGGGTCCAGAACATCAAACGGCATTTGAAAAATTGAAAGATGCGCTAATTAAAGCTCCTGCATTGCGTAATCCAGACAGATCACAGCCATTTATTTTGCAGACCGCAGCCACTGAGGAAGCTCTATCAGCAGTTCTGTTGCAGGAAGTTCAGGAGAATCTGCGGCCCATTGCATATGCCTCCCGTGTGCTCTCTCCGGTTGAGAAAGCATTTGACTCATGTAACAGGCACCTTTTGGCAGTTCATTGGGGAATGTCCCATTTCGAGTACATTTACGGCTTTAATGAAGTGACACTCCATACTCCCCATACACCCCTTCAGCTTCTTTTGAATGGCAAAGTGAAAGGAGTATCTAATTCAAGATTAGCACGATGGACTTTGGATCTGGGTTCCAAAAATTTGAAAACTGTGTACAAATCTTCATGCATGTTACCCCGTACACTTCTCTATGAAGGTGACCCTCACACTTGTGACACTAAACCTGTCCAGCCTCTGGACAGTGTCTTTGAAGTGTGCGCTATAGAAGGAGCCATTGATGTATATGTGGACGGGTCCCGATATTGGCAGGATGGTCAGTATCATACTGGCTTTGCGATTCATTCGGACAATGGGGATTTCCTTTACAGATGTCCATCTCATTTCTCAGCTCAGAAAGCAGAAATTTCAGCAGTCCTCATGTGGATCAGTTAAAATTCTACAAAAGAACAGAGAATAACTGATCGCACGTCATGTTTGTGTCTGTCTAAATGTTGGGGGGGTGGGCACTGATTTTTGTGTACACTTTTATTTTTTTCAGATCAAGCAGGAAGATAGGAAAAGAACGAAGATGCGAGGGAGTGTCCTAATGTTGATATTGCCGATGACAGTGGCGATGCTCCAGGAATGCCCAGAACAGCAACCCGCTCCCCAGTCAGGCATAGTGACAAGACCATATCCTGGAATCCTGATCAACAACGTCCAGTGGGTCCATGTACCAGTCCTGGTGAACCTGACAGCGTGGTCTCCAGATGTTGATGAGCTGTGCAAAGGAGAGAGTGTGGCTGACATCTACAAGGACCTATTGACAACGGCGTTTCTGAAGTACCATGGTGCGGTGGCAACCAGGTCATCAATGGAAAAACAGGCAGAGGGGCCCCAAACTCCACATTCAACGGGAACCCCAGTAGGGCGGAAATTATTGGGGTTCATGGACAGTGCACTTAGCGCAACTGGAGCTGGGTTGGGAGTGTCTAACTGGATGGACAGTCAACTTTTAAGGAAGAATGAGGGAAAATTGAAGGAATTAATTGGTTCACAAGTTCTCCAAACAGATGCGTACTTGCAGGAAGGACTGATGGAGGAGAAGACGACGGTAAACAACATCCATACCATTGCAACTGCACTATCAATTATCACTCAGAAGACCAGGAAAGCTTTTAACCGCATGCAAAAAGAACTATCATCATTTCAATTACCAAAAAAAAAAAAAAAAAAAAAAAAAAAAAAAAAAAAAAAAAAGTATTATTATTTTTAATTGATATCATAAAAAAAAAAAAAAAAAAAAAAAAAAAAAATTATTATTATTTTTATTATTTTTGTTATTGATATTGATATCAATATTTAAAAAAAAATTAAAAAAAACACACCTTATTGATTTAAAAAAAAAAAAAAAAAAAAAAAAAAAAAAAAAAAAAAAATTATTATTATTTTTATTATTTTTGTTATTGATATTGATATCAATATTAAAAAAAAAAAAAAAAAAAAAAAAAAAGGCAGGTATCTACAACACTGCATAGAAAGTAATGTTTATTCATTATCATTGTTTCACTGTTATGACCACCCTGTACTGTCTGGCCAAATGTCCATTTTTTTTTCCTTCACCCATTTTGTTTTTTTGTTTTAAATGCATCTTTTCCCCCACCACTCATTACACTGATTGTCACACAGCAAGCATTATCATACACCATTCGCATCACACCAGGTTTTTCTTAAAGCACACATATCTCCTCCCAACAAATATCATTTCAAAACACCCACTTCTTCACACATGTATTGGTTTCTTATGCTTGTTGAATACTTTCATGGTCGGGTTTGGTTACCTCTCTCTCTCTCCTGGTTGTAAGTCAGTAATGGATTAGAAGTCACAGTGTGGTTGGTCTGTGACTGGGACAAGGCAGCAAAAGCTTTCATGGGACCTAGGCGTGTGAGGCACAGTAATAGTCCAATGGCGAGGGGTGTATCCCGAGATGAGGGCATCACCCAGAGGCCATCAGCAGTTGAGAGCGACCCGCTGGGAGGGTATCCGGAGAGGCATGTGAGTAAAGGATGCTCTATGCCATACCAAGAAACCATACTGCTGGACTAACCGCAAGAGTATCCAAATGAGTGATGGTCCATGTTCGCAAATAAACCATCAAAGGGGGGATATGTAAGATTTTTAGTTCAACTACAAATCTTCAATACAGAGGTTGTGCCAAAACGCAATACTTGGGCCCACTGATGAAAGAAAGCCTTAGTTCACAGCTCACAAGACTTCAGTATCACTGTAAAGACTGACAGTGCCATATTGATACAATCAGCCAGGAGAGGGAGAAGGGTGAATGAAACTGACTCGGGAGTGATTAACAAAGCAGAGTTGCTAAGGCATTGTGTGACTCTTGACAGAAACTAATCATCTCACTCACCAATCATCACTGGTACCACTAATCAAATCACAACTAACAGCTTAAAAGAAGGCCAAGACAGACAGTCGGGGTGCATTTTGACTTCGATGCTCCCAGAGTACATGCTACGTGTATTTTCTGTTGCTGCCATATTTTGCCAATAAAGACAGTTTCTACGAAGACCAAGATTTTCTCGTCCGGAACCTTATTTTTTCTTACAACATAAACAAGCATATCAATGCCCACATTGTGTTAAAAACCCATTTCACCATTGCAAGAGCCAGCTGTCTCTTGAATTGTTATCAGTGACATATGCAAGGTAAATTAAACGCATCATTATCAGTTGGTTAGACTTACCATGTTACTATGCTGACATTTTTCAAGTTTTTGCTAATAAAATGTCTATATGTTGGATCTTGACTTGTTCTGTGCTGTTTAAACCAGACAGGTGAATATGTGGAGAAAAATACTCTTTGGCTTTCATTTATCAGGATTCCATATTATTCGTAGTGGGTAGTAGTCCTCAATGTGCAATAGGCCATCCAAACTGTTATGGGAGACGGAGAAGATAGGCTTATCACAAGGTATGTCACACAGGCCTGGCATGTACACAGGAAGTGATGGCAACAGGAGTTTTGCAAGGAGTCGGTTTTGCAACCATTTCTTTGTGTGCCAGCCGGTATGCCAAGATGCCAAGGAGTGTTGTTCCATTGCTGTGTGTACTAGAACATTCCATGTCAGCAGGGGCCATGGAGTGAGCAGGGGGTAATGCTTCCATAGAGCTCCGCAAATAGGATGTTATATTATTTATCTGCAACCTCTGCACTGCAGTGCTGTGGTTTTTATTGACTTTGTCTTTTTGGTGCGTAAACGCCCATGACACATGATAATCCTTCTGTGCATGAGAGGGAAGTGTGGGAGATGCAGGGATCACAAGTCTCGCCTTTCCTGTCTCTCGTAGTCTGTGCATTTCTCTCCATCACTGTGGGCTGGATGATCTGGTTTGCTTTTGGCAGCTCCATAAACCCCCCCCCCCCCCCCGTGCCACCACGCCCCCTGCCCCAGCCACGTGGCGGGTCCTGCTGTGCGTGCCGCTCCCAGGCCTCAGCAGGATGGGACGGTACAGAAGTCCCTCGGAGGTTACTACTGTCCCATGTCCGGAATGTGCTGAGGATGTGAGAACCGGCCTTTCTCTGGCACAGAGCTGATGAGAGCAGCGAACAGTGCGTCACTGCGGGAGAACCAGAGGCACAGATAAGCCCCATGGGAACTCTGAACAGTCAGGGATGGTGTCGCTGCCCGGAGCCCAACTGTGCCGGGGGTGAGTGGCCCCATATTTTCTCAGGGACTGCCCATTTCCTTGGGTTTCAGTGAGCCCACTGGTCAATGGGATGGGTTTTTGATGTTGGAAGGGTCTGGCCTTGGAATGGATTCTGTGGCCTTTTGCCAGAGAGCGGGGTGTTGGTCACAGATGTCCCCAATCAGAGCTTTGCTTCTGCAAAGTTGGTCACAGTCGGAGAGGGACCATCTGGGCGTCTTATCCCCTACTTGGCTCTGTGTCCTCTTCTCTCTCCCTTTCCCCTTCTTGTACTACTAATCATTTTGAATTTCTCTGTTCTTGCCAGAATTACTACTTTTTCCATCACATCTCTTAACTTCTTTTTCCAATTTCCTGTTCTCGTGTCCCTGTAGCCCCTTGTGTCCTTGTTCAGTCAAGCGTCAAGTTTGAAGCCACGTCAATCACAGATATGTCCAATGGGAAGAAGTGGATCAGACAGAGGAGGCAAGGATGGATAAAATAAGCAATTGGAAAGAGCCCGTCATCCTTGCATCCTCACCTCCCTGCCCACAGGCCGAATTCACTGGTGCATTGCGCTCGTGGTAATGATATAATCAATCAGCTAATTTAGCACTGTGCTCTGGTTATTACATGTCTGTAGGTGGGATGGGATTTGGGATCAAGCATTGCGGAAGGTTTATGAGCCGACTCCCCAGCTGGAGGGAACAAAGAATGAATTGTTCATATTTTAGATTTCCCAGCCTGTGCTTGCATTGCTAATGTTGTGAACAGAAAAAGTGTTTACGTTCCTGTGTCACTTCATTGCTCAATCTCAATCATTCATTTGTGTTTGTGCGGTTCTTTGGGTTCCTATACCTGTTTCCCCAGTGAACCTAGGGTCGGATTTAGTGGCTGGGTTTGAAGATGTTGCCAAGGTTTGAGGGGAGAAATAAAAAAAGCAGGAACCTATGACCTTTGGAGTGGATCTACAGAAAAACATTGGAAATGCTCACAAGGCAATCAGCGTTTGTTTAACTCCTGTCTGACAACTCCTTGCAAGCCGTGACTCTTGAAAGCATTCCCTCTTTGAAAGGACCATAACAAACAAATAGTGCTGTTCTCTCACTAATCATACAAAGCTTCGGACTGGATGTTTTGTTCATGGCAGTAAAGTATGCATGTGCTATCTGGGCAATAGAATCCAAAGCGGTGAAATGCTTTCTTAGATGTTCAGGATAGTCGTGTCTCTTGAGAGCACCAGCTGCTCAATAATATTCAGAATGAAAAGAATCCCTACTGTAGAGACCCTCCCACGCAGTAAAGGCACACATGCACATTTTAATTCTTACACACTCGCGTGCACACACACACACACACACACACATACACAAAAACAGCCCCTGTCTTGAATTGTGAACACTGGATGACTGCTGCATTGTACTCTGACTCAACGAGAAACTTACATAACTGACCGGCTGCCCTCGTGCGTGCTGCTGGTATCGATGGTGGAAGTCACTACCCATGCCCGATTATCTCTGTAACGTGATCCGATGGAACAAGGGCTCTGCAGACACAAACTAGGGGTCTGACTCGGTCTCCAGGGGAACAAGGTTAAGCATTGCGCAACAGGCATTTGGCAACTCTGCCAGGCCTGACTTCCAAGAGTGAGGGAGACCTCCCTGCGACAGAGGTTCGAGCACAGGGGTTTGGGACAAATCAAGTGCACGGCTGTTGCAGTGTATGGTTCTTACACAGAAACAAATTCCAACAGTCGATTACATGTTGTTGTGCAAATGTTGACTCAATGCTCTGCTAAGCCAAGGCCAAAACTTAAAAAGAGCTGCAACAAAAGAATATTATATAGGCTATATAAGCTAGTACATACTGGCATACTGTGTATATTTCTTTTAACTACATTTAGAGTTTTATTTTTTTTGTAGGTTTAATTGATCTTTTCAGCATTTGTGAAGAAAATCTGGACTAATTTACTTCTCTTAAAAATCCTTATTGAACTGCACAGGCCCCTGCCAGTGAAGTTTCATTACGAGAGAAGTAGGGTTAGCAGAATAGGCCTTTGGTCTTGATATTTTTTCTTGCTCTCTGCCTTTCTCTTTCCCTTTCTCTTTGCAATGCCAGTGAGCAATGGCACGGGGGGAAACTGTGTTTATTTTTAGCCAGATATGTACAGGGCCATCTGAATGAAGAAACTGCGATTTGGAGGCCAATGGGACGTGGCATTAGAGTGTGGGCAGATGGGCGGAGAGCAGTGGGATGAGTTGGGGAAGCTGAATGTAGGCCAGACTGGCAGAAGCTTATAAAGAAGGAAGCCTATAAAAGCAGCGGTAATGGTGCGGGCCTCCGTGACCCACTGAGCCCGTCTGAGCTCAGATCCTTCTCAGTGGATCACCTGTCATCGCTCCACAGTCCTCCCTGCAGATGGCCTGTGCGTGTGTGTGTCTATCGGTCTGTGCACATCTCTGTGTCTGTGTGCATGTGTGTGTGTAAGTGTGCGTGTGTGTATGCATGCATGTGTGTGTGTATGTGTGTACATGTGTGCGCATGTATGTTGAAATCTACAGTACAGTGAGGAAAAGTGGGAAGGTGCACTCCGGTTGTGTAATGGCTATTCAGGTGTCGTTTCATTTTCGTTTCCATCTCAAAGGGGCTGTAGTTGACGCATATGTATCTGATTTACTGGAGCTATTCACACTAGGGTGCCTCACCTGGACTGCCTCCCATCTGCCCCATAGACGCATACCTCTGTGCTGAGGGAATCTGGCACACGCATACGCATAAAGGAAACATTCAGCTTCCTCTGGGCTGAGAACATGGGGGGCCTCAGCTATGAAAAATACATCAGTGCTTCTGCAGAAAGTGAAAGCGCCCTTGCTCAGCACAGCCTGTCAGATGTTCCATATGCGAGTATATTTTATTCCTCTTTTTCTTCAAACATGGGACAGTTGAATTATTGATGGGATTCCTCCCTCGTTCCCACGATGTCATGTTGCTGGTTTCGCCATGGCGATTCTGAACCAGAACCTCGATCACACACCAACTGGCTCCCACTCGCTGTACGAGGACACGCACGCGTAACACGTACACTGAACATGCATGGCACGGCAGGACGGTTCTGTCTTAGCTGTCGGCTCTTGGGGAGGCGCGTTTGGCGCACTGGGACGGGCGAGCGAGCGCGGCCACTCAGGCACACAGGAAGTGAGAACCGAGAGCGGGTCACGGCTGTGGCGCGCGTCTACGCTGCTGTCGCCTGACCGAAAGAGGGGTCACCTGACCGGGCGTTTACATCGTGACACCAGGGAACCCAGACCGGCTGCTCTATAGCCAGTTGTTTCCTGTCGCGTACAGTGGAGTTCACTGTAATGAACTGTGAAGGAAAGGCTTGTTGGTTCAGCCTCAGTGTGTGCGTGTGTGCTCTAACACCCATGCCTGTTTATTATTGTTGGTTTTTTCCGTTGGAAAAATAAAGTCCGGTGATTGCCTTGGCCTGTTTGATGTGGCCGTGGGTCGTAAATGAATCTGTTTCCTGTGTGGGATCAGATTTGGCCGGCGTTGGGAGTGAACTTTGGCTAAGGCCGCTGGGGCTGAGTGAGAAGGTGGTCCCATGTGGCGGTCCAAGCATCGTATTCGGGATAGCGCAGTGTTGGGGGGGCGCCGGGAGGCTAGGGGGGAATTGGTGGGGGGGTCCCTTCACTTTTGATCTTTTCTTTCGAATCTCTTCCCCATCAAAGCAGGGGAAGTCAAAATGGGCATAAAGAAAGAAAAAAGACAAGGAAAGGGGGGCTGAGGCATACCGGTTATTGTTATAATTATAGTAATTATTATTATTATCTGTACGGAACTGTTCTTGTTTGGGACAGAGATAGCCAAAATGCAGTTATATGAAAGTGTACTTTTCTTGGTAAGATGAAAGAGGAGATAAAATTGATGATTTTTCTTTGTTAATTTACTGGGGAGGGTATGGTACACGGGGCGGGGGGGGTGATATGTTTTGCTATTTTTAATTTATTTTTCCTCTACACCAACAGGCCATTTTCATATGATGGTCAAAAATACAAGTTCTATTTAATTACGGTTGGTGGTGTTCGCCATACCGGCTATGCTGCATCCTATTGCCATTCTACAGCTTGGTGCAGTTTTTACCCTGCAAGTGTAGGGATCCATTTACTAGCGCTAGCTGATGAATGGACTGCCTGGAAAAAAATCTAGTGATGAAGCAAAAAATCGAAAAGAGAAATAAATTTTACAGACAAACTTTGGGTTTGGCAGACGTGTTTAGAAACAGTTGCTGCGTGCGGGACGTTCCACGGGAACCTATCCTCTGGAGTGGAGGTGACGGGATGAGATCAGCGTATCTAGTGCGACGTGTGGAAGGCCTGGGGGGTGGGGGGTGGGTAGAGAAGAGGCCAGCTCTGGAATACATTCCCATCATCCTCGGCGTGAGGCTGCTGCCTCCTGGACTCTCTCTGCTTATCTGAGCTGTCAGGGTTTGATGGGGGTCTGCTGTCGCTTGTGTGTTCTGGGTGTCAGTTTGAGGAGGTGGAAATGGAGGGGGGGGGGGGGTCTGGGCCTGGGACAGGATGGGTGATAAGGATCCCAGCATGCCGCATAGCTGACAGGTTGCATCATGTATGAGTGTCAGGGGAGGTCAAGGGGCTCCGCTCTCTTATATAACCTCGTTAGGGGTTCTGGATGCTGCGGGGCTCCGTAATGCTGCTCTGGGCCTGTTTATACAGGCAGAGTGCGTGTTATCTTGGGGACTCGCTGTGCTTGTGTGTGTGGTGGGGGGGGCGGAGGGGAGGGCGCTATGGGGATTCTCAGGCTGACTGCT